>NC_138046.1:30522209-31122209 GCF_964194185.1 Rhinolophus hipposideros
CTGGATTAGTAATACTTATAACAGATAAAATAAACTTTAAAACAAAGGCTATAACAAGACACAAAAAAGACTCAGTGACCCCACTTATGAGTATTTATTCAAAGAAACACAAAACACTACCTTGAGGTGGTGTGTGCATCATATGTTCCTTGCAGCATTGTTTACAATGGCCAAAATGTTGAACGAGCCTGGATGTTTGTAGATGGAAGAATGGATAAAGAGAAGATGGTACATATATACAATGGAATATTGCTTGGCCATGCAAGGGAATGGGTTCTTGCCATGTGTTGCAGCATGGATGGACCTCAAGGGTATTGTGCTAAATGGAATATATTAGACAAAGGCACATGCCATATGATTTCACTTGTATGTGGAATCTAAAGAAAAAAATAAATAAACAAATAAAGCATAGATGCAGAGAATATTTGGATGGTTGCCAGATTGGTGGGGGATTGGGGGATGGGTGAAAAAGGGGAGGTATTAAGAAATACAAATTGGTAGTTACAAAATAGTCATGGGGGTGTAAAGTATACCATAAGGAATATAATCAATAATATTGTACTAACTGTGTATGGTGTCAAATGGGTACTAGATTTATCTGGGTAATCACTTCATAAGTTATATAAATTTCTGATAACTATGTTGCACATGAAACTAATACAAAATTGTATATCAACTGTAATTGGAAAATAAATATGATTAAAAATAAAAATTTAAAAATGAAACTATAACGGAGAAGTATTACATTTCTGTATTGAAGAAAAATGTATATAAGTGGACCTGCACTGTTCAAACCCATGTTTTTCAAGGGTCAACTGTGTTCACACATTGCATGTGGTATTATATTTAAAGACACTGGTATGGATGAGATCATCTAACAAAAATATGTATAATTTTAAAATACGAATAATTATAAAGAAAATACAAATTATCTGTAACCTAAAAAAAGAAACAAACATGTTTTAACTAGTTAATCATAGTGTTTAATATTTTCAAGAGATATAGCAAACTCCCAGGTATTATGTTAAGAGGTCTAGGACAGGAATTAAATATATGCAGATTTTATCACAGGTAGGCTAGACCTTTCCAAAATACTTCCTTAAATTTTCACTATTTTTTTGTTGTAATACTCCTAAGCTAATGTTGTCTATTTTTCCAGGAATCTTCTTCAACATAATGTCTTTGAGTGGTCTGGCTGTGGTAGATGGTGCCTAAGGTAGTGAGAGATATTTGTTGGTGTCGGTCAATTTAAGTTGAATACTACCTATGTGATTTGCATATATTACATCGAAGACTTTCTTTGCTCAAATAAAAGAAAAAAAAAATAAAAATATTAAACAACATAGTGTAGTTTTATATCTATGCATATCTATACATACATGCATATGTTTTTATGTAGGTCTTAGACATGTGCTGGAGAGTGTTTTCTATGCAATTTATTAACGTACGAGGTCTGACAATTAAGTTCACAAACACATCCTACAAAAAGCGCTAAATACTTCATTGCTGAATATCACTACAGTCACCTTTGAAGTACTCCCCTTGGGAGCTATGTCCGTGCCTAGTCCACCCTACAAAGCAATTTTGGAACTCTTTTTCTGGAATGGCCATCAGAGCTGTTGTCGTATTACCCTTGATATCCTGAATGTCTTCCAAATGTCTTCCTTTCAATGTCTTCTTTTTCTTCAGGTAAAGAAAAAAGTCATTGGGGAACAGATCAGGTGAGTATGGAGGATGTTTCAATACAGTTATTTGTTTCCTGGCTAAAAACTCCCTCACGCACAGTGCCATGTGACCTGGAGCATTGCTGTGATGCAACAGCCATGAATTGCTGGGGAAAAGTTTAGTTTGCCTAATTTTTTCAAGCAGCTATTCAGCACTTCCAAATAGTAAACTTGGTTAACTGTTTGTCCAGTTGATACAAATTCATAATGAATAATCCCTCTGATATCAAAAAAGTTTAGCAACATTGTTACAAGTTTGTGAACTTAATTGTCAGACCTCGTATGTCATCACTTGCCTAATGATTTTATAAAAACACACAATTGCCATTCTACACATCAGGAAAATAGTCCTGTGCTGCAATATGAAAGTAAAATTTTGTTCATCTTTTTTATCCCAAGGATTTTTGTGGTAATAAGTGATTTATGCTTCTTTTATCCTTTTATTCAATGCATGTTGGTACAGCAGGATGACAGTTCATGACAGCTTGATTAAATGGTTTTCATGATATTTAAATAATGAATGCCGGGGGGTGACGTCATAGGAATGGTGGCAGCAGGGTGCACTTTCTGAGTTCTCCGGATCTTGTTGCAAACGGGACATATAACCCATCGAGGAGATCTTTACTCATCATGCAGAACAGCTGGGAGACTAGTGGAAGAATTACTTGAAGGTGCACGCTAATTGCCAGCAGGGGAAGAGGCAGGACAGCAAAGTGGAAACTCGACCCCCCCCCCCCCCCCCGCAGCAGAGCTGTGTTCCGGCGGCGTCCGCAGCTCCAGGGACACGCGGGACCCAAGGCAAAACGGAGAACACAAGAGCCAGGAGAACAGCTAAGAGACTCCTGGAAGGTTTGCTTAGGGGAATGCTAGTTGGGCGAGCGGGTGAGGAGAGAGGGGCGCAAAGTGGAGATGCACATTCCCCCAGGAAAGTCGTGGCCCGGCAGCACGTGGACAACAGCAGCAGACCAGCAGCTCCCACAGCTCCAGAGACAAACTGGAGCCCAGGGCAGGACGGAGAGCACAGAAGCCAGGGGAACAGCTAAGAGACTTGCGGAAGATTTGCTAAGGGTGCGCTAATTGGGCTAGCGGGGGAGGAGAAAGGAGGGGGAGAGGAAACGCACTGCGTACCCCCCCAAGGTAGAGCCACATCTCTGCAGCGAGCCGACAGCAGCAGCGGCGCAGGAGCCCAGGGTGGAACAGAGAACACAAAAGCGAGGAGGTGGGCTCTTTCCCTGGGTCCCACGGCTGATCTCGCCCACCGTGTGGCAGCTGGTTGGCGCTAGGGCAGACAAAGAACACAGACTCCACACCTCGGCCCCTCCTTCCCCCCCTTCCAATCCTAACCCCGCCCTTCCAAAGACTTAAACTGACCCCTGAACTGAGGAGTAGTGTCAGATTACAGAGGAGCCTTAGTGCTTAGGCTCTGAGAAGATTGGCAGCCAGCTCTGACCCACGGAAGAGGCTGGGAGGAGTGGGATTTTTGCTGGACAAGGGGAAAGGAGAGTCCTTCACCACCAATCACCACCTTTTCTGGCCTGCAGGAGGACTGTGATGCGAGGCTGGGAGATAGAAGACTCCTCCATTCCCAGCCCCCACCCTTTCTGGCTGGCCTGGGGCCAGGCAAGTGCAACTGCAGAGGCACTCCCTGAGATCATCAGTAAGCGGCAGAGGCAGGTTCTGGCTTTCAACAGCGCAAAAATCTCCTGCCTACCCCCCCTACACAAACACGGACGAAGTGTCCTAAGTCTCAGGAGTACTGGACACAGGGCTGGTGGGGCTACTCTCAGAGTGCTTATGTGCAGGCAAGGGCAGAAACTGCACTGACTCTCTAAAAACTGTCATCGAGATCCCTCAGCCCCTTGCATTTAAATATACAGTCCCAAATTCACTCTGGGCACCAGGTGACCGGCGCTGCTTGCACAATAGGCAGGGGATTCTTTGGCACAGCAGAGGACAACCTGAAGATTACTTGGTGGGTTTAAACCAAGACTGGTGCCGTTTCTTGTTTTGCTTTGCTTTGTTTCTTTTTTTTTCTTTTTCTTTTTTTTTGTTTTGTTTTGTTATTTGTTTTTTGCTTTGTTTCTGTTTGTTTTTTTTGTTTTTTGTTTTGTTTTGCTTTGTTATGTCTTCATTTCTTTGATATCTTTGATTGTGTTGAGTGGGGGTTGTCGGTTGTTTTTACATGTGAATGTACTTGATTTTTTTTTCTTTGTTGTTGTGGTTGTTATTGTGCTTGGTGATTTGCTTTGTTCTGAAACTGCCCTACCAGGGCCCAGGTTAAGAGGGACAAGATTCAACATATCCAGAAGCCAACTCCAGACCAACCAAGAGTACTACCGGGTTTGACATACAAGTCACACACCCAGAGGGAATCCTCTGAAGGTACAAGTGCCCATAGAGGCCAAACCTCATTTAAGTGGTCAACACTCACCCAGCAGAACACCCTGTGGTGGGCAGAGCCAAGTCTCACAACTAGTCAACCTAGGAGTTAAACCCACCTACTCACAAGCAAATAGCAATTAAACTTCTTCTTGAACAGGACAATATATACAACACAAGAGTCACCTTTGGAGCACACACAGAGGAGAAGGACAAAGTAGTGCAAGTCAAATATAAAGGACACATACTACATAAGATAACCCAGCAAGAAATAAGAACTCTAGGAGATCTACCTAATACATCAAAGCAAACACAGAGAGTCAGTCAGAATGGGGAGAAAAGAAACATGGCCCAAATAAAAGAACAGAAGAAACCTCCACAACTGGAACCAAATGAAGCAGAGGTAACAAACCTATCAGAGACAGAGTTCAGAACACTGGTGATAAGAATGTTTGAGGAGCTTAGAGAAGACATAAAGAAGGATGGAGAAATCATAAATCAGTTAGAAGTAAAGAATACAATTACCGAAATTAAGAACTCACTTGAAGAAATTAACAGCAGGTTAGATGAAGCACAGGATCGAATCAGCGACTTAGAAGACAAGTTAACAGAGATCTCCCAAACAGAACAACAGAAAGAAAAAAGAATAAAAAACCATGAAGATGGTTTAAGAGACCTCTGAGATAATATCAAGTGCAACAACATACGCACCATAGGAATACCAGAATGTGAAGAGAGGAAGCAAGGGATTCAGAACATATTTGAAGTAATAATGTCCGAAAACTTCCCTAACCTGATGAAGGAAACCAACATACAAGCACAGGAAGTGCAGAGAGTTCCAACCAGGATACACACAAACAGGTCCACATCAAGACACATTATATTTAAAATGGCAAAGCTCAAAGACAAAGAGAATCCTAAAAGTAGCAAGAGAAAGACACAGTGTTACATACAAGGAAACTCCCATAAAACTATCAAATGACTTTTCTGCAGAAACATTGAAGGCCAGGAGGCAGTGGCAGGAGATACTCAAAGTGATGGAACACAAAGGCCTACAACCTAGATTGCTTTATCCAGCAAGGCTATCATTTAAAGTTGATGGAGAGATAAGGAGCTTCCCAGAAAATAATGAACTGAAGGAATTTATTACCACCAAGCCAGCATTGCAAGAAATACTAAAAGGACTTCTGTAAATAGAAGAAAGATGAAAACACTCTAACTACAAATTTAAAAAATGACAATAACTATGTACCTATCAATGATCACTTTAAATGTAACCGGATTAAATGCTCCAATCAAGAGACATTGGGTGGCTGAGTGGATAAGAAAGCAAGACCCTTGTATATGCTGTATACAAGAGACTACCTCAGATCAAAAGACACACACAGACTGAAAGTGAAGGGTTGGAGTAAGATATTTCATGCAAATGGAAGCGAGAAAAAAGCTGGAGTTGCAATACTTATATCTGACAAAATAGACTTTAAAATGAAGAACATATTAAAAGACAAAAATGGGCACTATATAATAATAAAGGGATCAATCTGACAAGAGGACATAACCCTAGTAAACATATATGGACATAACATAGGAGTGCCTAAATATATAAAGCAGGTACTGACTGACATAAAGACAGAGATCAACAGTAACACTATCATGGTAGGGGACTTCAACATACCTCTGACAACAAAGAAGAGGTCTTCCAGACAGAAAATCAATATGGAAACAACGGCCTTAAATGACACATTGGACCATTTGGATTTAATCGATATTTTCAGAGCATTTCACCCCAATGCTGCAGAATACACGTTCTTCTCAAACCCACATGGAACATTTTCCAAGATAGATCTTATGTTAGGACACAAAACAAGCCTTGATAAATTTAAGAAAACTCAAATCATACCAATTGTCTTCTCTGACCATAGTGGTATGAAATAAGAAATGAACTATAGAAAAAAAAAAACAAAAAAAACTGGAAGACACACCAATTCATGGAGGCTGAATAACTTACTACCTAATAATGAATGTGTCAAGCAGGAGATGAAGGAAGAAATCAAAAGATATCTTGAGACAAATGAAAATGAGAACACGATGATCCAAAATATATGAGGTGCCACGAAAGCAGTCCTAAGAGGGAAATTCATAGTACTGCAAGCCTACCTAAAGAAACAAGAAACATCACTAATTGACAGTTTATCTTCACACTTAAGGGATCTGGAAAAAGAACAGCAAAATAAGCCAAAAGGGAGCACAAGTAAGGAGATAATAAAGATCAGAGCAGAAATAAATGAAACAGAAACCAGAAAAACAATACAAAAGATCAATGAATCCAAGAATTGCTTCTTAGAGAAGATAAACAAAATTGACAAACTTTTAGCCAGACTCAGTAAAAAAAGGAGAGAGAGGACCCAAATTAATAAAATCAGAAATGAAACAGAAGTGACAACAGACACCGCAGAAATACAAAAATTTTAAGAAACTACTATGAGCAACTATATCCCAACAAATTTGACAGTCTGGGAGAAGTAGAAAATTTTCTAGAGGAGTACAGTCTTCCAAGGTAACTCAAGAAGAAACAGAAAACCTGAATAGAGTGATTACCACCAGGGAAATTGAATCAGTAATCAACAATCTCCCAACAAACAAAAGCCCTAGACCAGATGGCTTTACAGGTGAATTTTACAAAACGTTCAAAAAAGAATTATGACCTATTCTCCTCACGTTCTTCCAAAATATCCAGAAGGAGGGAAGACTCCCAAACACTTTTTACGAACCGCTATCACCCTGATCCCATAATCAGACAAAGACACCACAAAAAAAGAAAACTACAGGCAGATATCTCTAATGAACATAGATGCAAAAATTATCAACAAAATATTAGTGAACAGAATTCAGCAATACATTAAAAAGATCATACACCATGATCAAGTGGGATTCATCCCTGATATGCAAGGGTGGTTCAACATCCACAAATAAATTAATGTGATACATACACCACACTAACAAAATGAAAAATAAAAATCACATGATCATATCAATAGATGCAGAAAAAGCATTTGATAAAATACAGCAACATTTTATGATAAAAACCCTTAAGAAAGTGGGAATAGACGGATCATATCTCAACATAATAAAGGCCATATATGACAAACCCACAGCTAACATCATACTCAATGGGGAAAAGCTAAAACCATTCCCCCTAAGATCAAGAACAAGGCAAGGTTGCCCACTTTCTCCACTTCTATTCAGCATAGTGCTGGAAGTTCTTGCCACAGCAATCAGACAAGAAAAAGAAATAAAAGGCATCCAAATTGGTAAGGAGGAAGTAAAATTATCATTATATGTAGATGATATGATACTACATATAGAGAACCCTAAAGTCTCCACCAAGAAACTATTAGAGCTGATAGATGAATTTAGTAAAGTAACAGGATACAAAATTAATATTTAGAAATCAGTTGCATTTGTGTATACCAATGATAAAATATCAGAAGGAGAAATTAAAAAAATAAAAACAGAATTCCATTTACTATTGCTCCAAAGACTATAAAATACCCAGGAATAAATTTAACCAATGAAGTAAATGATCTGTACTCAGAAAATTATAAGACACTGAAGAAAGAAATGAAAGAAGACATAAATAGATGGAAACACATATCATGTTCATGGATAGGAAGAATTAATATAGTTAAAATGTCCATACTGCCTAAGGCAATATACATATTCAATGCAATTCCTATCAAAATACCTATGGCATTTTTCACAGAAATAGAACATATAATCCTAAAATTTATATGGGACCCTAAAAGACCCCGGATAGCCTCAGCAATCTTCTGAAATAAGAACAAAGTGGGAGGTATAACTATACCTGACTTCAAATTATACTACAAGGCTACAGTAATCAAAACAGCATGGTAGTGGCAAAAAAATAGACACATAGATCAATGGAACAGAATAGAGAGTCCAGAAATAAATTCATGACTATATGCCCATTTAATCTACAACAATGGAAGCAAGAATGTACAATGGGATAAAGACAGTCTGTTCAATAAATGGTGGTGGGAAAACTGGACAGACACATGCAAGAAAATGAAGCTGGACTACTCCCTTATACCATATACAAAAATGAATTCAAAGTGGCTTACAGACTTAAATGTAAATCTGAAATATAAAATATCTAGAAGAAAATATAGGAAGAAACTTCATAGACATTACCCGGAGTATGATTTTTACTGATATATCTCCTCGCACGAGGGAAGTAAGAGAAAAAAATAAACGTGTGAGATTACATCAAACTGAAAAGTTTTTTCAAAGCAAAGGAAACCATCAATAAAACAAAAAGGGATCCTACTGAATGGGAAAGAATATTTGCCAATGATATATCTTATAAGGGATTAATATCACAGATCTATAAAATAACTCACTCAACTCAACTCCAAAAAAACAAACAACCCAATTAAAAAATGGGCAGAGGAGTTGAGGAGACATTTTTCTCAAAAGGACATACAAAAGGCAAACAGACATATGAAGAAATGGTCAACCTCACTAACCATCAGAACAATGCAAATAAAAACTACAATGAGATACCACCTCACCCTAGTCAAAATGGCTATCATCAATAGATCAACAAACAACAAATGCTGGCGCGGATGTGGAGAAAAGGGAACGCTATTGCTCTGTTGGTGGGATTCCAGATTGGTGCAGCCACTATGGAAAACAATATAGAGGTATCTCAATAATCTGAAAATGGAACTACCTTATGATCCAGTAATTCCACTCCTAGGCATCCAACGGGAGAAATCCAAAACTCCAATTCAAAAATCTGTATGCACGGCTATGTTTATTGCAACACTATACACAATAGCCAAGACATGGAAACAATTGAAATGCCCATTGGTAGATGACTGGATTAAGAAGCTGTGGTACATTTATACAATGGAGTATTACGCAGCCATAAAGAAGAAAGAAATCTTACTATTTGCAACGACATGGATGGATCTAGAGAACATTATGTTAAGTGAAATAAGTCAGAAAGAGAAAGACAAGTACCATATGATCTCACTTATATGCGGAATCTAAAGAAAAGAATAAGGCAATGAACTAATCAGTAACAGTTTGGGGGACAAAGAGGAAAAACTGAGGGTTGTTAGATGAGAGGGGGGTCGGGATAAAAGGGAAGGTGAGGGATTAGAAAACAGTCGGTAATCAGAAGATGGCCTCAGGGTTTTTCAAAATTAATTTGGGGAACGTAATCAATAATGTTGTAAAGATTTTGTAGGGTATCTGATGGACACGTGTCCCATTTGGGAGACCACCTCAGGGATGCTGTAGATGCCTGATCACGGCACTGTACACCGGAAGCTTAACAATAATGAATGCCAACTATAATTATATATATATATATATATATATATATATATATATATATATATATATATATATATATATATAATGTGATGGCTCGATGCGATGTGGGAGGGATATGGGATGCGGGGAGAGGGGTCCACAGTGTGAGGGATATAAATGATGAACGTCTAAGTATTACCTTGTCTTGTGCACCTGAAACTAATTTAAAAAAGAAAAATAAATAAAAATAAATAATGAATGCCATTTTTAAATAGTGTATTTTTAAATGGGTATTTCAGAATAATTTGCTAGTATATTTTCTCTTTGGACGTGTGTTTGTCTGTGTGTGTGTGTGTGTGTGTGTGTGTTTGTGTGTGTGTTGATTTAATGATGTTTTGCTGCTATCTTTGATACAGTTGTGAATGATCTCTCATTCAATATGGTGGTTTTTTATCTCCCACCCATGAGAAATGATGGAATGCGAGTTTTAAATTGAACTAAAGATGTCAATGTCCACAAAAAAGACTTCTGTCAATATATAGAGGGTTTTATGGTGTTGGTGGATTATACTTGTAGTGTATTGCCTAACCTCTATTGAAATGCTAAGACTCAATATAAAAAATGAAGGGAAGCTTATTTTTAATACAGGGGGCTCTTTCTTAAGTGTTAAGTAACTCTCTATGAGTTAGTCACTTAAGTAAAGAGAGTAACTTTTTTAATGCTGAGTCTTTCTAAAACCCTACCAAGTAGTAGTTGAGTGATTTTGATTGTATTAAAATTAACTTAATGTATCAAGGTACACAGCTTTAGTTAATTCCTGCAGTAATCTTGTGAGGTAGGGTTTTTCCCCCATTTTGCAGGTGAATAAGCTACAACTCAGAAAGGCTAAAAACATCATCCAAGATCCTAGGACTAGCAAGAGAGAGCTGAGATTCCATCATTGTCCTCCTACTGCAAAGTTCCGTGATGTCTCCCAGTAATGTTCACACTGTATCTAGAAGGCTAAATTTTAACCGAAAGCATTTAAATATATGTTCCTTTCAAAATTTCTCTCACATTTACTCAGAAAAGTCATTGAATATAAATGAACATTTGCCTCGCAATTAGTCAGTATTCCTTAGAAAGAAATCCTGACCACTTTATTCTATATTGAAAAACTCCACTGCTATTTTGAGAACACACCTACTGCATTTAATAGTTGGAATGTTTCATAGGGTAAAATACCAGTTCTTTTTGCTCCAGCTGTAGCTAAATTTGAAATGTCAGGTTGAGTCATTTCTCCATATTCTGGAAGAATGTGAGACAGTAGGGAATATTTGGAGATGCCAGACACATACAATGTGGTATCTAGACCAAGGGGAGTGATAGGTCAGTGCCTGGCAGATGGCAAAATGAGCTGGAGAGACTACTGGCAGATGGGCTTGATGATTTGGGTAGTAGCAAAAGAGCTTTTGGCTACTAATACAAAGCACAAGGAACGCACTGAAGGAGTGCATTTCCTCTGATGATGATGCCAAGTTGGATTTAGCATGTGATATGGTAAGGATGAGGCATATGGAAGAGAGTAAAGTGATATTCTTTTCTAGGTATGGTATGGAAAAGGCAGCTAATGTACGCAGAGAGTGTTAGATATTTTTGGTTAACTAAACTTTCATGTGTGTTGGGGGACATATTTTTAATGCACCCAGAAATAAGTTTATGTTGTCAAGGTAAAATATGAATTTATAAATTGCTTACTGATAATATAAGGTTAAACTTTAACCTTACCTGAGCCTTCATGAGTTAAGCAAATTAACTCCAATTGTATATTTAATGTTAGAAAAATGAGATATTCACACCACTTGAAACAATTGTAGTAAGTGGATTTTCTAAGCTAGATTTTTGCTCTGATACTACATGAAAGGTGGCACTGTTTTTTTTCCGTTATTGATCACGGTAACTTTTTGAGTGTGTGATGTTCTCTCCATCTAAAAAGATGACAAAACTATTCACCAATAATAAAGCAGTGAGATTTTCTTCTCCAGTAGTATGATTAATTTGCATCAACCCTATCAAAGTCTTTTATCCATTTGTAACATACGCAATGTTGAATAATTTATTGGTAATTTCTGGTTTAAAATATGTCTGATCTTTAGCCCCTGATGAAGTCTTTCCAAACTTTCCATGAAAATATTATGAATCCAAGAAATGATGAAAGCAAAAGATAAAAACAAGCAACCAAACAAAACAAAATGAAAACCAAAGGCCAGTAGTGGGAGCTTTGGGCTTCTGTGCAGACATGGCCAAGTCCAAGAACCACACCATGCACAACCAGTCCTGAAAATGGCACAGAAATGGCATCAAAAAACCTGATCACAAAGATACTAATCTCTTAAGGTGGTGGACCCAAAGTTCCGGAAGAACATGTACTTTGCCAAGAAGTACAACAAGAACGGCCTGAAGAAGATTCAAGCCAACAATGCCAAGGCCATGATGCATGGGCTGAGGCTATCAAGACCCTTGTAAAGCCCAAGGAGGTCAAGTCCAAGATCCCAAAGGGTAGCAGCTGCAAGCTCAGTCGACTTGCCTACATTGCTCCCCAAACCCCCCCCCCCACACACACACTCAAGCTTGGAAAACGTGTTTGAGCCTCTCTCACTAAGGGTCTTGGGTTCTGCTAAACGAAGTCCAAGGCCAAAGCTCAAACCAAGGCTCCAAACATGTCTGCCCATGCAACTGCAGCTCCACCTCCAGCTCAAGCTCCAGCTTCGAAAATGCCCAAGCCCCCATGAAGGTTCCAGAATAGAGGCCTCTGTCTGCCAATGTGAAATTGGAAGGACTGATGTGATCCCCGGGCTGCTGTCTGCATGGTGCTTGAGCCCTCCTATTAATGCTATTTGTACAAATAAACCTGAGGCAGAATCTGTCAAACAAACACACAAATAAACAAGGCCAGTATCTGGGTTAATGAGACCAGATTAAGAAACTGGCAAAAATTTACCTCATGAAAGTAAGTTGGTTGTTTGTAAGAAGGGTGAGATTATGCAATGTTAAACTGTGACCCATGGCTAAGAGTCCCAGGATCTATACTAACCAGAGCATTTGTCATCTACTGCAAAGGTACTACTTATGAAGCAAACAGTGTATGCTAAACCCATCCATCTTTCTATGTTCATTGAAAGACGGCAACTCCCAGAAAAAAATGATAGGATAGACAACTGGTAGTGTACTTTATCTTGGGAACATGCAAGAAAACCCACAAATAAACTGCTATAGCTGCGGGCTAGAAAATATAATTTTTATTGTACATTATGGAACAAGGTTGGGTGTAGAAAAAAGTTATTGAAGTAAAGCAAATCTACGTTAAATACATGGCAGCTCAAAACTGGAAATAGGACTAAAATACGTGGATATTAAACTGTCCTCTAACTACTGGCAAAAAAAGTTATTCAACCATTATTTGAGCAGGCAAAGCCTGGGATCAAGAAAAAAACAACTCATTAGTTCTGTTGTTCAATATTTTATCTGAAGAGGACTTGCCTCATTTGAAAAAAAGGGAAAAGGAAATAACAAAAATCAGAGCAGGACTAAATGAAATAGAGAACCAAAAAACAATAGAAAAAATTAATGTGACAAAGACCTGGTTCTTTGAAAAGATTAACAAAATTGACAAACCCTTGGCTAGACCACTAAGATTAAAAAAAAAAGACACTAATTAACAAAATCAGAAATGAAAAAGGGGAAGTTATCACGGACACCACAGAAATACAAATGATCATTCAAGAATACTATGAAGGGCTATATGCCACCAAATTCAATAACCTAGAAGAAATGGACAAGTTTTTAGAAACATATAGCCTTCCTAGGCTGAACCATGAAAACTGAAAAATCTAAGCATACCGATCACTAGTAACAAAATTGAATCAGTCATCCAAAACCTCCCCAAAAGCAAAAGTCCAGGACCAGATGGCTTCACTAGTGAATTCTACCAAACATTCAAAGAGGATCTAATACCAATCCTGCTCAAACTCTTCCAAAAAACTGGAGAAGAGACAGTACTCCCTAACTCATTTTATGAGGCCAACATTACCCAGATACCAAATCCTAGTAAGGACAACAAAAAAAGAAAACCACACACCAATATCTCTGATGAATAAAGATGCAAAAATCCTGAACAAAATTCTAGCAAATCGAATACAACAATGCATTAAAAAAATGATCCACCACCACCAAGTGGGGTTCATCCTGGGGCACAGGGATGGTTCAACATTTGCATATCCATCAATGTGATACATCACATATACAAAATAAAGGACAAAAATCATAGGGTTATATCCATTGATGCAGAAAAAGCATTTGACAAGATACAACATCCATTTATGATTAAAACACTTAATAAAATAGGTATAGAAGGAAAATTATTTAACATAATAAAGGCCATATATGACAAACCCCCAGCTAATGTCATAATTAATGGTGAAAAACTGAAGCCCTTTGCTCTACGTTCAGGAACACGACAAGGCTGTCCCGTATCACCTCTGCTTTTCAACATAGTGTTGGAAGTCCTTGCCAGAGCCATCAGGCAAAAGAAATAAATAAAAGGCATCCAAATTGGGAATGAAGAAGTTAAATTGTCACTCTTTGCAGATGACATGATGCTATATATAGAAAACCCTAAAGACTCCACCAAAAAGCTATGAGAAACAATCAACAAATACAGTAAAGTTTCTGGCTACAAAATCAATGTACAAAAGTCCATTGCATTCTTATATACTAACAATGAAATCTCAGAAAAAGAAATGAAAATGAAATTCCTTTGCAATTGCAGCAAAAAGAATAAAATATCTAGGAATAAACTTAACCAAGGATGTGAAAGACATATATGCTGAAAAGTATAAGACATTTTAAAAATAAATTATCAAATATATGGTGATGGAAGGAGAACTGACTCTGGGTGGTGAACACACAATGGGATTTACAGATGATGTAATACATAATTGTACACCTGAAATCTATGTAAATTTACTAACAATTGTCACCCCAACAAATTAAAAAAAAATAAGTCACAAAAAAATGGAAAAACACTCCATGTTCATGGATTGAAAGAATCAACATAGTTAAAATGGCCATATTATCCAAAGCAATATACAGATTTAATGCAATCCCCATCAAAATCCTAATGGCATTTTTTAAAGAAATAGAACAA
The DNA here is from genome assembly GCF_964194185.1 of Rhinolophus hipposideros. Taxonomy (NCBI): domain Eukaryota; kingdom Metazoa; phylum Chordata; class Mammalia; order Chiroptera; family Rhinolophidae; genus Rhinolophus; species Rhinolophus hipposideros. Next base: position 30,536,841 of record NC_138046.1, read on the forward strand.
AAAATCGTCAGATTTGTTTGGAACCAAAAAAGACCCCAAATAGCCAAAGCAATCTTAAGAAAAAAGAACAATACTGGAGGTATCACACTCCCTGACTTTAGCTTTTGCTACGGGCCTACAATAATCAAAACAGCATGGTATTGGCAGAAAAACAGACATATAAACCAATGGAATAGAACTGAGAACCCAGAAATAAAACCACATAAATATGGACAGATAATTTTTGACAAAGAAGCAAAAAACATACCATGGATAAAAGACAGCCTCTTCAATAAATTGTGCAGGGAGACTTGGATAGCCACGTGCAAAAGAATGAAACTGGACTGCTATCTGTCACCATGTACCAAAATTAATTCAAAATGGATCAAAGACTTAAGCATAAGACCTGACACAATAAACTGCATAGAAGACAACACAGGTACTAAACTTGTGGAGTTTGGGTTCAAGGAGCATTTTATGAATTTGACTCCAAAGGCAAGGGAAGTGAAAGCTAAAATAAATGAATGGGACTATATGAAACTTAAAAGCTGCACAGCAAAAGAAACCATCGACAAAATAAAGAGCCAACCGACTGAATGGGAGAAGATTTTTGCAAATATTGCCTCTGATAAGGAGCTAATATCAAAAATATACAAGGAACACATGCAACTCAACAACAAAAAAACTAACAACCCAATTGAAAAATGGGCAGATGACCTGAAGAGACATTTATCCAAAGAGGACATACAAATGGCAAATAGACATATGGAAAAATGCTCAACATCACTAATCATCAGCGAAATGCAAATAAAAACCACAATGAGATATCACCTCACCCCAGTCAGAATGGCTTTCATCAACAAGACAAATAGTAACAAGTATTGGTGAGGCTGTGGAGAAAAAGGAACCCTCATACACTGTTGACTGGAATGCAGACTGGTGCAGACACTATGGAAGGCAGTGTGGAGATTCCTGAAAAAATTATGAACAGAATTACCATATGACCCAGTAATCCCTCGCTTGGGTATCTACCAAAAAATCTGAAAACATTTATACATAAAGACACGTGTGCTCCAATGTTCATTGCAGCTTTGTTGCAAAGCTGGAGTGGCAAAGGCATGGAAACAACCAAAATGTCCTTTGATAGATGAATGGATAAAGAAGTTTTGGTATATATATACACAATGGAATACTATTTGACAGTAAGAAAAGATGATATAGGAACATTTGCGACAATATGAATGGATTTTGAGAATAGAATGCTAAGCAAAATAAGTCAGGCAGAAAAGCAGAGAACCATGTGATTTCACTGATATGTGTTATATAAACCAAAAAGAACAAAAGAACAAGAGAAACAAATGAGAAACAAATCTCATAGACAGAGACAATAGTTTAATGTTTACCAGAGGGTAAGGGGGATCAAATATATGGTGATGGAAGGAGAACTGACTCTGGGTGGTGAACACACAGTGGGATTTATACATGATGTAATACAGAATTGTACACCTGAAATCTATGTAATTTTACCAGCAATTGTCACCCCAATAAATTTTAAAAAAAGAAAATAATGGGAAAAATTTCAGCACATTGGCTATGGAAACATCACAGCAGAATGGGAAATGGAACAAAAAATTGAAAAGAACAGAATATAACAGCAAGTGAGTCTCTGCAAGATCGAGAAGAAAATATTTTAAAACTCTTTGACATCCTAAACATAGTAGGGCTATAAATATGCCTTGGAGGTGCAAAAGTACACTTATATGGACAACATTTTGAGATGTACAGGCAACAAAGTTAGGTGAAAAGGGACATGGTAAAGATAAGGAAGGATTTCAATGTAACTAACAAATGCAATAGAAAATCAATAAATTAAAATGTGTATCAGTTTTACTAAAAAAAGAAATGTACTGTAGAATTTAAAATGTAAAAATGTAGAATAAAAACTTTGGAAGTTTTAGTGGAGTCCTGAGAAGAGGAAAAAAGGATGAAAACAAGAGGGAAAACAGTACCTATGGAGGAAAGAAAGTGGAGATCTAGCCTGTGAATATTGATGCATCTGAGGAGCAAAGGTAACAGAAATTACAATAAAAATATACTGAAAGATAACTTTCCTGAGTTGAAGAAATACCCATGTATACACATTGAAAGGGCTTACTAAATTTTAGGCGAAGATAATGAAATGAAACCCATATCTGGTTAAAATTTTACATTATAAGGATACATTATAATATCCTGTAGGCATCTGGGAAAATAATAAAGGTAATGTAGAAAGGAAAAAAAAAAACTGGCTCAAGATTTATCTGCAATACCTTAGTCCTAAAGGCAATATAACAATATCTAAAGAGCTCTGGTGGGAAAAGGATTTGACATATCTTTTATGTTCAGCCATGAAGACTTCAATGTGTGGAAGGCAATAGGAATAAATCTTCAATTATGGAAGGATTCAGAAAATATGCGGCCCATTTAGACTTTTCAAATAAGTTACTTTAGGCCTTAGTACAGGCAACTGAGATTTTGAAAAAGTCCAGAATGTAAAAATAATGTTGTTGTAGAACTAGCAAAATTTTCTTTATTCATTTTGGGCATCACATTAAAGAATCATGATGAGACTATATATTTTCAGGTAGATTCTGCAACCTAGAGATAAATCTTGAATTTGAAATTCTGTCCTCAGATGCCATTCTTCTTTCATTTCCACTATTTTTTTTTTTTTTTTACTACCAGGAAATGTGTTTTTCAAGCCATGTCTTTTATCTCACAGTTCAGATGGAATCTTGTCACGTTTAATGTCAACTTACAATTATTGGTGGTGTATTATTCCAGTACTGGTTAGCAATAGATAAACAATTGAACAATAAAACATAGTCACTGTACCAGAACATTGTGCCAGGAGAGTTAATGAATAATTTTCCCCTCTACAAAATCATACCTGCTTAAAGGAATATAACAGACTTATTCATTACAAGTAATATTTTACTGCATTTCTAAAGTTCATTGATTGTCTTGAATAATTGCTGCTACAAATTGATGCTTTGTGATCTACCACATCTAAACTCAGATTTGATAATGATAATTCATTGAGTAATTACAAAGTTATAGGGGTGGTTTGAGTTTTGTAGATGGATCCTATTCACCAAAATATTTCATTTGCACTGGAATGTGAAATCTTGAGTAAAAAAAGAAAAGAGAAACAGAGTAAATGCAGAATTTTCCACTTCAAGTTGAACCAATACCTAATTACATTAAGGTCAATATTGTTAGACACAGATATACAATATTATTCATTTATTCATTAAACAAATATTTATAGAAGAACTCTTAGGGTATTTCATCACAGAAATGTCGGTGAGAGGGAGAAGTGCCTCTTGAAATCTCCCCTGGAATTTACAATGAACAGCTATAATTTCACAAATGAATCCCTCCATGGCACCCAGATAAGACTGACAGACACACAATTGGAATCATCTAAAGTTGGGCAAATTTGGCGACCAGGGAAGGAAGCTAGGGAAAAGTGCAGAGACACAGGATGCAGGCCATGGTCTGTTGGCTGCAGAACTCAGACCAGAGGTCAGAGCTCCCCGCATTCTGCAGCTACTGCAGTCTCAGGAGAGGGAAGAATTCTGGGCTACTAGCACTTTCCTATGGCCCACAGTCCTGCTGGAGTATCACAACACGGCTGAGACTCAGCATATAACACAGATGAGACCCAACACTCACAGCAAAAACTGATTGAAAAAGGTTGAGAACGCTGGTTTAAGCCCTCACTGCCAAGCAGAGGACGGAATACATAGGCATGGAGCCTGGCGGACTGCACCACACCCTCTCAGAGCTCAACCCACGCCCACCCTCACAGTGCTAGAAGGGTCAGTACTGTGTTTTACTGAAAATAAGACCGAGTCTTATATTAATTTTTGCTTCAAAAGGCAAATTAGTGTTTATGTTAAGGGAATGTCATCCTGAAAAATCATGCTATGGTTTATTTTCTGGTTAGGTCTTCTTTTTGGGGAAACATGGTAGCAGTGTCAGTTCCCAGCAGCAGTGTCAGATCAAAAGAACAGAATATTTACATCTCTGAGAACAGCAGCCCTGCAGCCACAGACTCACAGTGCAACTAATTCCAACATAAGGGAAGGAACTGTAGGGGCACAATAACTGTGTGCAGGTTAGAGCCACCTCACACAACCTGCTCTACTCCCACCACCACCTATCTGGGCAGGGGTAACAAGAGCATCTGAAAAACCTGGGTTCTGAGTCTGGTTGCAGGAAGAGCTATGGGAGTTCACAAGCTCTCCACATACCCCAATAAAGGTAGTGCCCTGAGACCTAGGTGACCTGCTCATAGAACAGAACCCCACCTTTCAGGGAACGTCCCCATTGTGGGAGAAGCCAGAACAGTGAAAGATAAAATTTAACACTACAGCATGAGAGCGAATAAAAGCAGGAGAGAAAATAAAACATTCCACCAAAACCTATGGAAAGCAAAAGAAAGGCCTCTTCCTACAAAACTGTTGCAGAAGAAGAAGAAAGGCAGAAGGGAACAGAGACTATAGTCAAACATATAGTCGATAAGAACTTCCAAAATTTGTGCAAAGAAATGGATCCTTGAACCCAAGTAGCAAATAGAACACTTAATTACCTCAAACCCAACAAGCCTTCTCCAAAGTACATTGTATCGAAGCTGTCAAAAATTAATAACAAAGAAAAAATCCTCAAGGCAGCCAGGGGAAAGAAGATGGTAACCTACAAAAGAAAGCCCATTAGATTATAATAAGATTTTACAGCAAAACTCTACATGCCATGAGGGAGTAGAATCAAATATTCAAATTGTTGAAGGAGAAATTATGAGTCAAGAATAATATATGCAGTCCAAATGTCCTTTAGATATGAAGGAGGAATAAAGACCTTTCCAGATATACAGAAGCTGAGGGAATTTTCTAACACATGACCTGCATTACAAGAAATACTGAAGAAGGACATTTGACCTGAAACAAAAAATTAAAAGAATACAAAACCATGAGTAGTATTATGAACAGACAGACAAAAGCAGGAAATGGCAACCCCTACACCAAATAGGACACTATACACTTAAACATAACATACAGGGTGAAGAAGGAAAAAAATATACATTTTTTTTTAAAAAAAAGAGGAAAAAGACAACTTGCTACTGCCACACAGATATCAACTCACAACATAAATATGGAAATTTGTGACAAAAAAAACAAAGGTCTGAGCCGGCAAAAGGGAATGAAAAAATGGAAGCATGGTGAAGAAAACGGAATACTCTAAATATGAAACTTTCTTTGACATAAACTTAATCGTAACCACTCATACAGGTTTTGCACTTCAAATTCACCTTTTGCAAATCAAATTCACCCTTTTGCAGATCAAGTTTTTCCACAAAAATGTTTTCTTAATCTTTCTAATAAAAATAACCCAATGTAAATTTACTATGAAAATTAAACATTTTATTACATGTATTTAATAACAAACATAAAATACTTATTTAACATCAGAAATACTTATTTACTTATAGCTTCATTTATAATGGTTCTGCTGCTGCTCATGGTAATTTCATATAAATATTCATAAAATAATTATGACAATCTGTAGGAGTAATATTTACAATAGAATGATAAATAATATCTACTAAATGTCCATGGTTTGAAGAATCAGCCAAAATGTTTTTTGTGCTGAACTTAATTTTTGAAAAAAACTTCTTAAATGTAGTTCATCATTGGATAGTATGGTGGTAGAAATAATAAAGTGTTTTATTGGATCAACAAGATCACATACTTTCTGGGTTTTGTAGAGTCTTACATTGTCCAAACAAACCACACTTCTTCCAGATTATCATCATCCTATTTGTGCAATAGTGTCTGAAGAAATTAACAAAAAAAATATTTGAAGCAACCCATAGAATGTACAATTACTTCATGTCATACCGTTTCCTGAATTATTATTGCTGCAATTAGAGAAACTTTTCATCTCCTAACTGTTGGCATGGCGACATGAGCTGGTGTATTTCAAAAATTAAGTTCTTCACAAGAGATATTTTGGCTGACCCATCAAACCATGAACATTTAGTAGACATTATTAATCACTCAGTTGAAACTATTACACTTCCAGATTGTCATAATTATTTTATGAATATGTGTATGAAATTAACACGAAGAGTGGCAGGAGAATCATTATAAATGAAGCTATAAGTAAATATTTCTGATGTTAAATAGCATTTTATGTTTATTATTAAATATGTGCAATAAAATATTTAATTTTAAAAGTAACTTAACATTGAATGTATTTTTATTACAAAAACTAAGAAAACATTTTTGTGAAAAAATTTGATTTGCAAAAGCATGACTTTCATTTTCAGAAAGGAGAATATGATTTGCAAAAGGGTGCATTTGGAGTGGAAAACCTATACAAATCCAAAACTGAAATACATAACATAAAAAAAGAAACAGAGGAAAAAATAAACCACAGAATACCACCACAATGAAATACCAGACAGCAACAACAATGCAAAGAAACAATGGGACAATGCTCTACCAGAAAACGAGAGAATGACAGGAAATCCTCATATATCAATAATTACCCTACAAAGAAGACGGTAACCTACAAAGGAAAGCCCATTAGATTATCATCAGATTTTTCAGCAGAAACTCTACAAGCCAGGAGGGAGTGGAACCAAATATTCAAACTATTGAAAGAGAGAAATCATGAGCCAAGAATAATATATCCAGCAAAGATATCCCTTAGATATGAAGGAGGAATAAAGACCTTTCCAGACATCCAGAAGCTGAGGGAATTTTCTAATACACGACCTGCACTACAAGAAATACTAAAGGAGGCTATTCGACCACCATCAACAGGGACAATTTGTGGCAACCGAAACATAAAAAGGGGGAGCGTAAAGGCCTGAACCGGAATATGGGAATGGAGAAAGTAAGCGTGCTGAGGAAAAGGGAATACTCTAAATATCAAACTTTCTTTTACATAATCTTAAGGGTAACCACTCAAAAAAAATCCAGAACTGAAATATATACACTAATAAAAAAAGAAACAGAGGGAAACATCAAAGAATACCACCACACAGAAATAATAGACAACAACAAAAAAGCAAAGAAACAATGGAGTCACAGCCTTACCAGAAAACTAAAGATAGAATGACAGGAAATCCTCACATATCAATAATCACCCTAAATGTAAATGGACTGAACTCACCAATAAAAAGGCACAGAGTAGCAGATTGGATCAAAAAACTAAATCCAACCATATGCTGTCTCCAAGAGACACATCTCAGCTACAAGGACAAGCATAGACTCAAAGTGAAAGGGTGGAAATTGGCACTCCAAGCAAATGGTACCCAGAGAAAATCAGGTGTAGCCACAATGATATCAGATGAAACAGACTTCAGGGTTAAAAAGATAACAAAACACAAAATTGGACATTTCATAATGGTAAAGGGGACTATACAACAAGAAGACATAACAGTCATCAATATTTATGCCCCCAATCAGGGAGCACCAAAATATACCAAGCAACTACTAACAGAACGAAAGGGAGAAATTGACCAAAACACAATTATACTAGGGGACTTAAATACATCATTGACAGCTATGGATAGATCATCCAAACAGAAGATAAATAACGAAATCGCAGCCCTAAATGACACATTAGATGAAATGGACATCATTGACATATATAGAGCACTTCATCCTAAAACATCAGACTATACATTCTTTTCGAGTGTACATGGAACATTCTCAAGGATAGACCATATATTGGGGCATAAAAGCAGCCTCAGCAAATTTAAGAAGATTGAAATCATACCAAGCATATTCTCTGATCACAAGGCTTTGAAATTGGATATCAACTGCGAAAAGAAAGCAGGAAAAAACACAAATACATGGAGATTAAACAACATACTTTTAAAGAACAACTGGGTCAAAGAAGAAATTAGAGGAGAGATCAAAAGATATATAGAAACAAATGACAATGAAAATACATCCTACCAAAATTTTTGGGATGCGGCGAAAGCAGTTTTAAGAGGGAAAGTTATATCATTACAGGCCTATCTCAAGAAACAAAAAAAAATCCCAAATAAATAACCTCATGTTTCACCTCAAAGAACTAGAAAAAGAAGAACAAGTGAAACCCAAGGTCAGCAGAAGAAAGGAAATAACAAAAATCAGAGCAGAGCTTAATGAAATAGAGGACAAAAAGACAATAGAAAAAATTAATGTGACAAAAAGCTTGTTCTTTGAAAAGATTGAGAAAATAGACAAACCATTTGCTAGACTCACTAAGATAAAAAGAGAGAAGACACTAATTAACAAAATCAGAAATGAAAAAGGCGAAGTTATCACGGACACCACAGAAATACAAAAGATCATTCAAGAATACTATGAAGCCACCTCAGGGATACTGTGGATACCTGATCATGGCATTGTACACCAGAAGCTAAACATTAATGAATGCCAACTATAATTTTATATATATAATGTGAAGGTTCAGTGTGAGTTCGGAGGGATAGTGGATGGGGGGAGGGGGTTCACAGTATGAGGGATATAAATGATGAACGTCTAAGTATTACCTTGTCTTGTACACCTGAAACTAATAAATAAATAAATTATTTTTTTAAAAAATGTATACTGGATGGTAATAAGTGCTGTCCAGAAAAATAAAAGTCAAGCGGAGAGAGTACTATAGCGGAGAAAAAAAAAAAAAAAAGAATACTATGAAGGACTATATGCCACCAAATTCAACAACTTAGAAGAAATGGACAAGTTCTTAGAAACATGTAGCCTTCCGAGGCTTGTGGGGAGCCATGATTTCTTGTTTCTCAGAAACCTTGTGAGCTGGCTAGTATACAGTTAACTTGTTTAGGCTCTTAAAGCATTATCTCTGCAAAGAACCTTGAGAATGTTTGCAAGTTGCTGAGGAATGAGATGGGACTGGCCGGTTTCCCAGACACAGATAACTGGTGGCTATCAGGACATTTGGTAGTCTATTTCATATAATAATTATGTCTGGGAAACTTTGTGATGATTCTGTAGTTTCTGTGTAAAAGTTAAAAATTTATTTTCTGTGAGGTAATGCAACCATGTTATTGTTAAACTTCACGTAACCATAGGGTATATATTGGTGAAGGTGATTAAATCAGGCGCTTCAGCATCACTGAAGACCGGCAGCATCATCATTTGTGTGTGTGTGTGTCTTTTTTCATTCCCACTCACCCTTTTGGGAACCGTTCGACTCGTGGCGGCTGGCTCGCCACACTTGGCGCCCGAACAGGGACCTGAATACGGGGGTAACAGTGAGGAACACCGTGTGGCTAGGGCCCGGCTCGCAAAGAAGAGCTTATTTCATTTGATGCACGGTGAGTGAGACACGGTCCCCCTCGGTCGAATGAGTGTGTGAGTGATTGTTTTCATTTTGTGAAAGAAGGGCCGAGGTTAGGGAAAAGAGATGGGTCACGCTAGCAGCAAGGACCTTTATGTTAGAGGACTTAAGAAATTACTCGCCGCCCGTGGCAGCAGGGTGAGCAGAGAACAGTTAGAAAAATTTTTAGAATTTGTAAAAGAAGTTTGCCCTTGGTTTCCAGATGAAGGTACCGTCAGCCTGGAAAGTGGGAAAAATTTGGAGAAAGAGTGCAGGATTATTACACTGCCCACGGACCTCAACGGGTCCCGGTAGAGACATTCGGGCTATGGACTTTGATTAGAGACTGCTTAGATTTTAGACATGAGGTCTGTAGGCTGGAGAAGTTAAAGCAGGCAGGGTGGAGCTTCCCGTTTCTGCCTCTGCTCCAGAGGAAGGAGAGGAGGGGGAGGGAGCTCCGATATACAATAAAGAACCTGCTAATCAAGAATTGTTGGATGAGTTGTGGGAAGATTTAGATCTAAAGGATCAAGAAGGTTTGGAAGAAACTGCAGCTGAGTATGATAGGGAGAAATATCCTCCAGTAGTGGCTGCAGCTCAAGAAAGTAGACAGCCCACTGATCCAATTTATACACTTTCTCAGCAAATAAAAATTCTTCAGGGGCAGCTAGTGAGACTTAAGGTTAATCGAGAGGGAGAAGGTCGTCTTGGACCTCCCCGAGTGCCTTACACTAGAAAGGATAATATTCAACCTCCCTTGATTGATTTTACTGATCCATGGAATCCAGGGGTAGAGATCCCCCTGTGAATAATTTCACTGCACCGCCTCTTGAGGAGCCTCGCATATGGGATCCCCCCGTCGCGTCCATCTTGTAATGAGAGACTGAGATTGAACACAGAGACTGTTCCATGGAAAGACTGTCCTGGCAATGCTTCTTTTCGTTATGACATTCCTGGAACGAACAGATATATTATTGATTGGTCAAGGAGTAATCAGCCAGGATGGGCTCGGGACTTGATTGCTGGACTTTGGATTTCTGATGCGCAGTATCAACAAAGCGCTTTGTGGAAACTGATGGGAGTAATGGATGAGGTTGTTCAAATGGTTGAGTTCTGTAAATCGGGTACTCCTTGTACTCCTGTGACTGTTTTAAAAGATGGAACTAGAGACTGGTCTACTATTACTAAAACTGTTAATGTATCTGCTTGTGTTCCTTCCCCTTATGCATTATTGATTGGAAATGTTAATGTAAATTTTATAGAAAATCAGTTTCATGTATCTTGCAATAATTGTTCTCTTGCAAATTGTATTTCATGGGTACCTCAGGGAACTCAAGTTATGGTACTTAAGCAACCTTCATTTGTTATGCTTCCTGTTAATATTTCTGGATCTTGGTATGCAGAAAGAAGCTTGCAGATTTTTTAAAAAATTGAGTGTGCCTTAAGCAGACATAAACGGTTTATAGGATTTTTAGTTGCAGGAATTATGGCTTTGGTTACTATTGTTACAACTGCTGCTACAGCAGCTGTAGCTCTTTCTCAAACTATTCAAAATGCTCATTATGTTAATACTCTTACAAAGAATGTTACTTTGGCTTTAGGGATTCAAGAAGATGTTGATGTAAAATTAGAACAAAAGGTAAATGCCCTTCATGATACAGTTCAATATATGGGAGATGTGATCCAGAGTTTAAAAGTTAGATCTCATTTGGAGTGTCATTCAGAATATCATTGGATATGTGTCACTTCTAAAAAGTATAATCAAAGTCAATATAATTGGAATCGGGTTCGCTTACATCTCCAAGGAATTTGGCATGATGCTAATGTGTCTCTAGATAAGCTTCAGCTTCATAATGAGATTAAAAATATAAAAGAAGCTGAGCCATTGAAATTTGATGCTGCCCAGGCTGCTTCAGAATTTATTGATGTTCTTAAGAATGTTATGCCTTCTATGCCAAATCTCACTCATTCTATTTTGATTTTTCTTACGTTGGGCATCTGTGTCTGTGTGATTCTGTGCCTACTTCCCATCCTCATTAAGCATTTCATTAATCAAATGCTAGAGTTGCGAGCTGACATTTATCAACTGGAACTTAAGACAAGGCCTTAATTCCCTCTACCCCCTGTGCTTAATGGGACGGGTTAGCCAAAGACGGGTAAGTCTTAAGGAGCCTTTCAACACCTAAGACAGGGCTTGTATTGCATAAGTTGATAAGGTTATCCTGAGACGCCTAAGCCAGGCGCCGTCACCCTGCCTTTCTGCTGTATGAAAATTTTTGAAGCTTTAAAATAAAAAAGGGGGAGATGTGGGGAGCCATGATTTCTTGTTTCTCAGAAACCTTGTGAGCTGGCTAGTATATAGTTAACTTGTTTCAGCTCTTAAAGCATTATCTCTGCAAAGAACCTTGAGAATGTTTGCAAGTTGCTGAGGAATGAGATGGGACTGGCCGGTTTCCCAGACACAGATAACTGGTGGCTATTAGGACATTTGGTAGTCTCTTTCATATAATAATTATGTCTGGAAAACTTTGTGATGATTCTGTAGTTTCTGTGTAAAAGTTAAAAATTTATTTTCTTTGAGGTAATGCACCCATGTTATTGTTAAATTGCACGTACCCATAGGGTATATATTGGTGAAGGTGATTAAATCAGGCGCTTCAGCATCACTGAAGACCGGCCGCATCATCATTTGTGTGTGTGTCTCTTTTTTCATTCCAACTCCCCCTTTCAGGTACTATTCGACTCGTGGCGGCTGTCTCGCCACAGAGGCTGAATCATAAAAAACTGGAAAATCTAAGCAGACCAATCACCAGTAAAGAAATTGAACAAATCATCCAAAACCTTCCCAAAAGCAAAAGTACGGGACCAGATGGCTTCACTAGTGAATTCTACCAAACCTTCAAACAGGATCTAATACCAATCCTGCTCAAACGCTTCCAAAAAATTGAAGAAGACTCAGAACTTTCTAACTCATTTTATGAGGCCAACATTACCCTGATACCAAAACCTGCTAAGGACAACACAAAAAAATAAAACTACAGACCTATATCTCTGATGAATACTGATGCAAAAATCCTAAACAAAATTTTAGCAAATCGAATACAACAATGCATTAAAAAGATTATTCATTACGACCAAGTGGGGTTCATACCTGGGGCACAAGGATGGTTCAACATCCGCAAATCCATCAATGTGATACATCACATAAACAAAATAAAGGAGAAAAATCATATGATTATATCAATTGATCCAGAAAAAGCATATATATAGAAAACCCTAAAGACTCCACCAAAAAGCTATTAGAAATAATCAATGAATACAGTAAAGTTGCTGGCTACAAAATCAACGTACAAAAGTCCATTGCATGTTATATACTAAGAATGAAATCTCAGAAAAAGAAATACAAAAAACAATTCCCTTTGTAATTGCAGCAAAAAGAATAAAATACCTAGGAATAAACTTAACCAAGGATGTGAAGGATTTATATGCTGAAAACTATAAGACATTTTTGAAAGAAATTGAAGAAGACACAAAGAAATGGAAAGACATCCTGTGCTCATGGATTGGAAGAATCAACATAGTTAAAATGGCCATATTACCCAAAGCAATATACAGATTTCATGCAATCCCCATCAAAATCCCAATGGCATTTTTTAAAGAAATAGAACAAAAAAATCATCAGATTTTTTGGAACCACAAAAGACCCCAAATAGCCAAAGCAATCTTAAGAAAAAACAACAATGCTGGAGGTGTCACACTGCCTGACTTTAGCTGGTACTACAGGGCTACAATAATCAAAACAGCATGGTATTGGCAGAAAAACAAACACATAGACCAATGGAATATAATTGAGAACCCAGAAATAAAACCACATAAATATGGACACATAATTTTTGACAAAGAAGCTAAAAACATACAATGGAGGAAAGACAGCCTCTTCAATAAATGGTGAATTGGAGAATTGGATAGCCATGTGCAAATAATGAAACTGGATTGTTATCTGTCACCATGTACCAAATTAATTCAAAATGGATCAAAGATTTAAGCATAAGACCTGACACAATAAACTGCATAGAAGAAAACATAGGTACTAAACTTATGGACCTTGGGTTCAAAGAGTATTTTATGAATTTGACTCCAAAGGCAATGGAAGTAAAAGCTAAAATAAACAAGTGGGACTATATGAAACTTAAAAGCTTCTGCACAGCAAAAGAAACCATCGACAAAATAAAGAGGCAACTGACTGAATGGGAGTAGATTTTTGCAAACAGTTCCTCAGATAAGGGTCTAATATCCAAAATATACAAGGAACTCATGAAACTCAACAACAAAAAAACAAACAACTCAATTGAAAAATGGGCAGAGGCCCTGAAGAGACATTTCTCCAAAGAGGTCTTACAAATGGCAAATAGACATATGAAAAAATGCTCAACATCACTAATCATCAGAGAAATGGAAATAAAAACCACAATGAGATATCACCTCACCCCAGTCAGAATGGCTATCATTAACAAGACAAATAGCAACAAGTGTTGGAGAGGCTGTGGAGAAAATGGAACCCTCATGCACTGTTGGTGGGAATGCAGACTGGTGCAGCTGCTATGGAAGGCAGTGTGGAGGTTCCTCAAGAAATTATGAGTAGAATTACCATATGACCCAGGAATCGCTTTCCTGGGTACCTACCCAAAAAATTTGAAAGCATTTCTCTATAGAGACACGTGTACTCCAATGTTCATTGCAGCTTTGTTTTTGGTGGCCGAGACATGGAAACAACCAAAATGTCCTTCGATAGATGAATGGATAAAGAAGTTGTGGTACATATACACAATGGAATACTATTCCGCGTTAAGGAAAGATGATATAGTAACATTTGTGACAACATGGATGGATCTTGAGAGTATAATGCTAAGTGAAATAAGTCAGACAGAAAAAGCAGGGAACCCTATGATTTCACTGATATGTGGTATATAAACCAAAAACAAGACAAACAAATGAGAAACAAAAACTCATAGACACAGACAATAGTTTAGTGGTTACCAGAGTTTTAGAGGGGTGGGGGGAGGGAGATGAAGGTAAGGGGGATCAAATATATGGTGATGGAAGGAGAACTGACTCTGGGTGGTGAACACACAATGGGATTTATAGTTGATGTAATACAGAATTGTACACCTGAAATTATGTAATTTCATTAACAATTGTCACCCCAATAAATAAATTTAAATTTAAAAAAAATAATAATAATAAAATATCAGAAAATGTGAAGATTGTAAATACTATAGGTCTCATCATATAGTTTCTCCATAACAGCTGTAAGTTACTAATAGGCACCTCAATTTAATATGTTATATCCATGATTTAATTCCTTATGTTTTCCATGCCAAAAAATTCCATGCTTTTCTCATGTCAGTTAATAGTAACTCTTTCTCAGTTCTCACACCCTGTACATCAACAAAATTTCTTGATTCCACCTTCTATAGATGCCTATCATGTAACAGTTTCTCACAGCATCCACTATTCATGATCCAACAAACCATCATTCTTGATTAATGTAGAGCCTACGAACTGCTCTATTAGTGCCCACCTTTGCTCACTCCCTATCTCAGCCTACACACACACAGTCTAGTATTCACACAGCAACAAACAGATCCATTTATCTAAGTCAGATCATGTCATTACAATGGCTGTCAATCTCACTTTTCTAAACAAATATCCTTACAATAACCTAAACATTAAACAATATTCCCCTTCCCTCTTATTTTTCTATGACTCACTTTCTACTATTTTTTTCCTTATTGTATTTGCTCTAGCCATAGCCTTCCTTGATATTATTTAATAAAAATGTTCCTCTCAACTTTGGGCCTTTGCATTTTCTATTCTTTCTATAATGCCAAGACAAAAGTTGATAGATAATTTCTCTTTATACATCATGAAAAAAACAAACACTTCATGTTAATTGATTGTAGAAGTCTGGCATCTCTAAGTTGCCAATATTGTGCCATAGAAGCAATAGTGAAGTGTAAGTTACCACAGAACAACTGACACATTGGTAAAATTTGGCTTTATTATAATTCATGCAAAAACATGCCTATGCTATACTACAGCAGCATATAATAAAGCTTTAAAAATACATGAACTTTGGGTACATTGGGTACCTTTGTGTGGTATATCTATGCTATTTAGAAAATGATGGTAGAGAGGTGTTTTTAACTCACAGTCATTTAATTAGATAACTTAACAAAAGAAGTGGGGACTCTTGGACACACATGTGTGGGAGAGGTGAGATTGTCTATTGTAAATACGTAACTTTTTTTGAGGTTGATGACATAATTTCTAGAAAGAAATAGGGCATAGTATACACATAAATAACAAGAACCTTAGTTCTTTTAGTTCCTTTAATTTTCAAAGTGCCAATATTAATTTAAACAATACTGCTATTATGATGAACAAATCAATATGCTGCAGATACTCACAATTTCTTAAGTGTTATTAATATTCTACAGAGTTGGCCCCCTTAATTAGGAGCATGGTACAGGAGCATAATGAGGCAGAATGTTGTATGTTGATTTTTGTTTTGTTTTGTTTTGTTTTTCATTAGTCATCACATGAAATTCATGATGAAATCAAATATAGAAAGTAAATCAGAAACGGATCTTTTATTAAAGTCAATAAAAGAATAGTGAGTCCTAAGGATAAGTGCTTGTAGTAGAGAATCCAAGTTATTATTTAAGATAGAGAATATTTCTCAAATGGCAAATAACTACAAGGTCTACTTTACAAAGGAAAAATGTATTTGAAATTATCTTTTGTGATGAAATTCTCCCTATAAAACACATTTAAATTATTAAAATCTGGAGCTAAATAATTGGATTAGGTACAGTAGCATTTGTATTTTCAAAGAAGTCTTTGTCTCACCAGTGCTTGTTAATAAAAACCCTATCACAGAAAATAGAAGCTGGCATTTACTCCATGCTGTTATGAACAACTTTGTGCAGCATACTTTGTGTATTTTCTTGATATACAGCAGAAGTGTATTTTCTTGATAATTCATGTTGCACAGTATATGGCCTCCGACTGAATGAAGCTAATGATGATAATAGCAATTATCAAAGTTTTAATACTTCAAGTCTTAAAAGTTGGTTCCAGAAAAAACATATTATGCACTATTGGTTTGTACATTGTCACTTTTTCTCTTACTTTCCCTTGGCTATTTTATCTTATTTATTTATTTTTTTTGGTTTCATAAATTTGTTTGTATGTCAAATCAGTCTCCATAGACTTAAATATTATGGGACTCTGTTTTACTTCTATGAATATCTATTACAGGAGGCAAAGGTTAGTATAAAACACCTGAAGGTCAAATGAAAATTTCAATTCAAACTGTAAATCTTAAAAACACCTGGTGCCTAAGTCTAACCCAGACATGGGTGCTAAAATTATCATTTAAATGTTATTTAAACATGTTATTTCTGTGCTATATATACATTTGTTAGAGGAATAATAATATCTTTTGCACATACTTAAAATATAATTTAAAAAATTGGGCAGAGGATATGGACACTCTTTTTAAATTGGTATTCTATGAGCTTTTTCTTCTGCATCCTCTCTTTTTACGTGTGTCTCACTTCTGAATTTTTTTTGAGTGCCTACCAATAAGTTTACACAACAGAAAGTTTTATATATACACAGTATTCTTTTCCTTCACCATGCATCTTTTTCCAATCCCCTTTGCAAATTCAGAACTTTACACCCTCCCCTTTTGTCTTTTTGTTGTCACAAATTATCGCTATTTATGCTTTGAGTTCATTTTTGAGTGGCAGTAGCAAATTGTCTTCTTTTTTATGTTTTTATCTTTTTTACCCTTTATGTTATGTTCAAGTGTATATAGTACCCTATTCTGTGTATGGATTGTAATTTGCTGCTTCTGCCTCTGTGTTAGTAATCGTACTCATAGTTTTGTATCCTTTTGTCTATTTTGTTTCAGGTAGAATAATCTCCTTCAGTATTTTCTGTATTGCAGGCCTTGTGGAAAATGTCCTCCGCTTCTGTCGATCTGTAAAGATCTTTATTCCCCTTTCATATCTAAAGGATGACTTTGCAGGATACACTATTCTTGGCTGGTAATTTCTCTCTTTCAATAGTTTGAATACTTGATTCCACTCCCTCCTGGCTTGTAGAGTTTCTGTGGAAAAAAATCTGATGATAATCTAATGGGCTTTTCTTTCTAGCTTACCATCATATTATCCCTGGCTGCCTTGAAAATTCTTTCTTTGTCATTAATTTTTGACAGTTTCAACATAATGTACCATGGAGAAAGCCTGCTACAATTAAGGTAATTAGGTATTCTATTTGCTTCTTGCCTTTGAGGATCCAGTTCTTTCCCTAAGTGTGGGAAGTTCTCACTGCCTATTTATTTGCATAGGCTCTCTGTGCTCTTCTCTCTTTTTTCTCCTCTTTGTATACCCAAAATTCTTATATTGCTCTTTCTGATGGAGTTAATTCTTTTATTTCTTTTAACTCTCATGTCTCTCTGTTTCTACATATGTGTCATTTCCAGATTTTTATCTTCAATATCACTTATTCTTTCCTTCATCTGGTTAGCTCTTTTTCCCAAGCTCGCTGTTTCATTCTTTATCTCTTTTATTGAGTTTTTCAGCTCCAGAATTTCTATTTGGTTCTTCTAAAAAATTTCAATCTCTTTAGTAAAATATTCATTTCGTTGGTTGATTTTATTTCTGAGTTTGTTAAACTGCCTATCTGAGCTTTCTTGCATGTCATTGGGATTTTTCAGAACCGTAATCTTGAATTCACTGTCATTTAAGTCACATATTTTCTTGTCTTTAATTTTATTTTCTGGAGATTTTTCATTTTATTTGTGAGCTGCCTTGTGACCTTGATTATTCAGTGTAACTGATGAATTTCTTCTCCTCTTAGGCACTTACAGGAGTATATTCTGCAGCAGGTTGATATGAAGAGGTCTTTCTTTAGTTTTCCAGTAGGTAGTACTGGAGCCTTTTATTTTTTCTTACACTGTTGCAGCTTTTCTAGGTGGAAGAATTCCTGGGGAGGTGGGTGTCTCTTCTGTGATCAGATCGCCTTGGTCTCAAGGTACCACCTCTGTGGGAGGATGTGGTGGGTGATGCATTTCTGAGTTCCCAAAATCCCTGTGCTGTCCCTTCAGCCTGATGCAGAGGAGTGCACCTAAGCAGCCCTCAGTGCCCTCGCTGGGATCACCCATGAAAGACCTGGGCAGGGTTGGCTGAGAGAGGTTGTTGGTGTGTTTGTGGCTTTGTTTTCCTCTGAATAATGTCACCTGCCAGACCACAGCTGCCTCTCCCCTATATCTCCTTCTTTGTCACTGGGATTACTTGCAGTGTGAATATGCTGCTTAGCAACTCTTTCTCCAGTTCTTAGGGCTGTATATATTCTGCTCTTTAAATCGACATTGCTACAGTTTCTTCTGGGTCCCAATGCTAGAATGAGGAAGGTGTGATGGAGGAGAGCTCTGTGAGGGGGGCAGAGTTCAGACTCCATGGCTTTGTTTACTGCCTGGCTTTGAGGGTTGTTAGATCACAGTTGTAGCACTTCTGTATTCAGTTTGCATCGATGTCTTTGCCCCAATCACTAAGTTCAGCCATATTATGTGCTGATCATTCTTCACTCAGGGTTGTTCAGGGCCTCAGAGAGCAAATCAGTCTCAATCCTCCCCTTTCTCAGCTTGTCTTGGCACATGTCCCTTTTCTCCTGCCCTGTTCTCATGAATTTGCCCACCTTCAGATGTTTTGATGCACAGATCTCTCAGACATGTTTGTGTGTTGCTAGAGAATCCTTTTTTGAATTACAGCTGTTCAACTTGTTGTAACTTCAAGGGAAGAGATCAAGGGGGACCCTTCATGATGCCATGTTTCTGATGTTGCTCTGGTTAATCTCTTAAATTCTGAAGTCTATTCAAATGTTATCTTTTCAAAGAAGTTTGCCATTCAGTTTATAATTGAAATGCCCCTTCATCCTTACAACTCTTGTTCTTCCTTACTTTGTTCTATTTTTACCATGGTGCTTACCTCCTTTTTACACAAAACATAAGTTGAATTGTATCATTCCTCACATCAACCATATTCTAACTGCTTCCCATCTTACACAGATAACAAGATATGTTCCTTACCATAGATTCAGGTCCTCACATCATTTAGACCACTGTTACCCCTCTAATCTCATTTTTTAGTACTGAGTTTTCCACCCTTCCCTAAACTCTACTAGCCACACAAGTTTATTCTAGCTATTCTTCAAATCTGCTATGCATGCTCTGGCCTTACGGTCTTTGCATATGTTGTTTCTCTCTCTCTAAGGCTTTTTCCTCAGCTGACTCATGACTAGCTCCCTCTATTCACTTAGGTCTTTACTAAAAAGCCACCTTCTAAGTGAACCCACCTTGGGCTCCTGATGTATAATTTTAGTCACACCAACATTTCATATTATGCTCTCCGGCTTTATATGTTTTCCTTATCACTTATTGCCATTTAACATAATGCATGCTTTATTTGCTTTGATTATTTCTGTTTCCTTCATTAAAATGTAAGCTCCATGCTGATAGGTATCTTTATCTTTTTCCTTCACTATTACAACCTCACATGTAGAATTGTAGGTATGAAATGAATATCTGTTGAATAAAATTATACAGCATTATTCCATTAGCAGTCATTGAGTTTTTGTATTTCATTTGTAAATAAAAAATAGCATGTCTTCATTAAAAAACCTAGATATTTTACAGTTTTATACTGTTATCTGAGGCTAAATATGTCATAAAGACTAGGGAAGTTATCTTTAAACAAAAAAAAATGGAAAATGGAGAATATCACTCTGTACAATATATACTCATATAAGATTTTCTGACCTATATGAAAATTTGTCTACACAGACAACACTTCCCTGATTACCATAGGGTAAGGGGGAAAAGGGTGGAAGATGAAGGTAAAGTGGATCAAATATATGGTAATGGAAAACAAAAACTGACACTGGGTGGTGAACACATAATGAGATATATAGATGATGTATTACATAATAGTACACCTGAAATCTACATAATTTTACTAACAATAGTCAACCCAATAAACTTAAATTAAAAAAAAGAAAGAAAAAACTGAAATAAAGAATCATACCAACAAAAATAGTAAAAATAAAATTGTCACACTTGTTGGCATTAAAATAAGGCAAGATATCTTGAGAAATCAATATGATTTTAGCTACTGCTGTAATTAAAAAATAAATAGATGTTAATTTCTAACCTCCAAAACAGACTGCAGGTTAAGAGGCAATCACAATCCTACATAACCTTTTTTATTTTTAATTTATTGGGGTGAAATTGTTAGTGCAATTACATAGATTTCAGGTGTAGAATTCTGTATTACATCATGTATAAATCCCATTGGGTATTCACCACCCAGAGTCAGTTCTCCTTCCATCACCATATATTTGATCGCCTTACACACACTGCCCACTCCCCACACCCCTTACCCTCTGGTAACCACGAAACTGTTGTCTGTGTCTATCAGTCTTTGTTTCTCATTTCTTTGTCTTGTTCTTTTGTTGTTTTTGGTTTATATACCACATATCAGTGAAATCATATGGTTCTCTGCTTTTTATGTCTGACTTATTTCTCTTAGCATTATACTCTCAAGATCCATCCATGTTGCACAAATGTTCCTATATCATCTTTTCTTACCACCGAATAGTATTCCATTGTGTATATATACCGCAACTTCTTTATCCATTCATCTACCGAACACCATTTTGGTTGTTTCCATGTCTTGGTCACCATAAACAAAGCTGCAAAGAACATTGGAGCACAAGGGTATTTATGTATAAATGTTTTCAGATATTTTGGGTTGATACCCAGGAGAGGGATTGCTGGGTCATATGGTAATTCTATTTGTAATTTTTTGAGGAACCTCCACACTGCCTTCCATAACGGCTGCACCAGTCTGCATTGCCACCAACAGTGTATGAGGGTTCCTTTTTCTCCACAGCCTCTTCAACACTTGTTACTATTTGTCTTGTTGATGATAGCCATTCTGACTGGGGTGAGGTGATATCTCATTGTGGTTTTTATTTCTATTACTCTGATGATTAGTGATGTTGAGCATATTTTCATATGTCTATTTACCATTTGTATGTCCTCTTTGGAGAAATGACTCTTCAGGTCGTCTGACCATTTTTCAATTGAGTTGTTTGGTTTTTTTTATTGTTGAGTTTCATGAGTTTCTTGTATATTTTAGATATTAGCACCTTATCGGAGGCAATGTTTACAAAAATCTTCTCCAAATCAGTTGGTTGCTTTTTATTTTGTTGATGGTTTCTTTTGCTGTGCAGAAGCTTTTTTTTTTTAATTTATTTATTGGGGTGACAATTGTTAATAAAATTACATAATTTCAGGTGTACAATTCCGTATTACATCATCAATAAATCCCATTGTGTGTTCACCACCCAGAGTCAGTTCTCCTTCCATCACCAAATATTTGATCCCCCTTACCCTCGTCTCCCACCCCCCACCTCCTTACCCTCTGGTAACCACTAAATTACTGTCTGTGTCATACGCTATGGAAGGCAGTGTGGAGGTTCCTCAAGAAATTACGAACAAAATTACCATACGACCCAGCAATCGCTCTTCTGGGTATCTACCCAAAAAATGTGAAACCATTTCTCTTTAGAGACACGTGTACTCCAATGTTCATTGCAGCTTTGTTTACGGTGGCCAAGACATGGAAACAAACAAAATGTCCTTCAATAGATGAATGGATAAAGAAGTTGTGGTATATATACACAATGGAATACTATTCAGCGTTAAGGAAAGATGATATAGGAACATTTGTGACAACATGGATGGATCTTGAGAATATAATGCTAAGCGAAATAAGTCAGACAGAAAAAGCAGAGAACCCTATGATTTCACTGATATGTGGTATATAAACCAAAAACAAGACAAACAAATGAGAAACAAGAACTCATAGACACAGACAATAGTTTAGTGGTTACCAGAGAGTAAGAAGCTTTTAAGTTTTATATAGCCCCATTCATTTCTCTCAGCTTTACTTACAATGCCTGTGGAGTCAAATTCATAAAATGCTCTTTGAACCAAAGGTCCATAAGTTTAGTGCCTATGTTTTCTTATATGCAGTTTATTGTGTCAGGTCTTATGCTTAAGTCTTTGATCCATTTTGAATTAATTTTGGTACATGGTAACAGATAACAGTCCAGTTTCATTTTTTACACGTGTCTATCCAATTCTCCCTGCACCATTTATTGAAGAGGCTATCATTCCTCAATTGTATGTTTTCAGCTTCTTTGTCAAAATTTATTTGTCCATGTTTATGTGGTTTTATTTCTGGGTTCTCAATTCTATTCCATTGGTCTATGTGTCTGTTTTTCTGCCAATACGATGCTGTTTTCATTATGGTAGCCCTGTAGTATAAGTTAAAGTTAGGGAGTTCGATACCTCCAGTATTGTTCTTCTTTTTTTTAAGATTGCTTTGGCTATTTGGGGTCTTTTGTGGTTATAAACAAATCTGATGATTTTTTGTTCTATTTCTTTAAAAAATGCCATTGAGATTTTCATGGGGATTGTATTAAATCTGTATATTGCTTTGGGTAATATGGCCATTTTAACTATGTTGATTCTTCCAATCCATGAGCACGGAATATCTTTCCATTGTTTTGTGTCTCCTTCAATTTCTTTCAAAAATGTTTTATAGTTTTCAGCATACACATCCTTCACATCCTTGGTTACGTTTATTCCTAGGTATTTTAGTCTTTTTGCTGCAATTCCAAAGGGAATTGTCTTTTGTATTTCTTTTTCTGAGATTTCATTCTTAGTATATAGGAATGCAATGGACTTTTGTACGTTGATTTTGTAGTCGGCAACTTTCCTGTATTCGTTGATTGTTTCCAATAGCTTTTTAGTTGAGTGTTTAGGATTTTCTATATATAACATCATGTCATCTGCAAAGAGTGATAACTTAACTTCTTCATTCCCAATTTGGATGCCTTTTATTTCTTTCTCTTGCCTGAGTGTTCTGGCAAAGACTTTCAACACTATGTTGAAAAGTAGAGGTGATAGGGGACAGCCCTGTCATGTTCCTGAATATAGAGCAAAGGGCTTCAGTTTTTCACCATTAATTATGAGATTAGCTGAGGGCTTCTCATATATGGCCTTTATTATGTTAAAGGTATTTTCCTTCTATACCTATTTTATTAAGTGTTTTAATCATGAATGGGTGTTGTATCTTGTTAAATGCTTTTTCTGCATCAATTGATATAATCACATGGTTTATGTCCTTCAGCTTGTTTATGTGATGTATCACATTGAAGGATTTGCGGATGTTGAACCATCCGTGTGCCCCGGGGATGAACCCTAATTGATGGTGATGAATAATCTTTTTAATGCATTATTGTATTCGATATGCTAGAACTTTGTTTAGGATTTTTTCATGTGTACTCATCAGAGATATTGGTCTGTAGTTTTCTTTCTTTCTGTTGTCCTTACCAGGTTTTGGTATCAGGGTAATGTTGGCCTCATGAGATGAGTTAGGGATTACTGTCTCTTCTTCAATTTTTTGGAAGAGTTTGAGCAGGATTGGTATTAGATCCTGTATGAAGGTTTGGTAGAATTCACTAATGAAGCCATCTGGTCCAGGACTTTTGCTTTTGGGAAGGTTTTGGATGACTGATTCAATTTCGTTACTGGTGTTCGGTCTATTTAGATTTTCCAGTTCTTCATGTTTTAGCCTTGGAAGGCTATATGTTTCTAACAACTTGTCTTCTTCTTATAGGTTATTGAATTTCATGTCATATAGTCCTTGATAGTATCCTTGAATGATCCTTTGTATTTCTGTGGTCTCCATGATAACTTTCCCTTTTTCATTTTTCATTTTGTTAAGTAGTGTCTTCTCCCTTTTTATCTTAGTGAGTCTAGCCAAGGGTATGTCAATTTTGTTAATCTTTTCAAAGGACCAGCTCTTTGTCACATTAATTTTTTTATTGTCTTTTTGTTCTGTATTTCATTTAGTTCTGCTCTGATTTTGTTATCTCCTTTCTTCTGCTGACCTTGAGTTTTGCTTGTTATTCTTTTTCTAGTTCTTTAAAGTTTAACATGAGGTTATTTATTTGGGATTTTTCTTGTTTTTTGACATAGGCCTGTAATGATATAAATTTCCCTCTTAAAACTGCTTTTGCTGCATCCCAACAATTTTGGTAGGATGCATTTTCATTGTCATTAGTTTCTATGTATCTTTTGATCTCTCTAGTTTCAACTTTGACCCAGTCATTCTTTAAAAGTATGTTATTTAATCGCGGATGTATTTGTGTTTTTTCCTGCTTTCTTTTTGCAGTTGATATCTAATTTCAAAGCCATGTGATCAGAGCATATGTTTGGTATGATTTCAATCTTCCTAAATTTGCTGGGGCTGATTTTATGTCCCAATATATGGTCTATCTTTGAGAATGTTTCATGTACACTAGAAAGAATGTATAGTCTGATGTTTTAGGATGAAGTGCTCTATATATGTCAATTATGTCTATTTCATCTACTGTGTCACTTAGGGCTGCTAGTTCATTATTTGTTTTCTGTCTGGATGATCTATCCATAGTTGATTTCAATTTCTCCTTGATTGTACAGTTTCTTTTGAATAATCTGATGATAATCTAATGGGCTTTCCTTTGAAGGTTACCGTCTTCTTTTCCCTGGCTGCCTTGAGGATTCTTTCTTTCTCGTTGATTTTAGACAGCTTCAATACTGTATGCCTTGGGGAAGTGCTGTTGGGATTGAGGTAATTATGTGTTCTATTTGCTTCGTGGATTCGAGGATCCAGTTCTGTCCACAAGTTTGGGAAGTTCTCATCAGCAATTTGTTTGAATATATTCTCTGTTCACTTCTCTCTTTCTTCTCCTTCTGGTATGCCCATTATTCTTATATTGCTCTATCTGATAGAGTCAGAAAGTTCTTGTAGAGTTCTTTCATTTCTTTTAAGTCTCGAGTCTCTTTCTTCTTCCATCTGTGTACTTTCCAGGATTCTATCTTTGATGTCACTGATTCTTTCCTCCATCTGGTGAACTCTACTATCTAAGGTGGTTTTTTTATTCTTAATTTCTTCTACTGAGTTCTTAATCTCCAGAAGTTCTTTCTGGTGTTTTTTTTTTGTTGTTGTTGTTGTTGTTTTTTTTTTTTTTTTAATGGTGTTTCTGAGTTCATTCAACTGCCTTTCTGTGTTTTCCTGTATCTCGTTGAGTATTTTTTTTAACTGCAACCTTGAATTCTCTGTCATTTAAATCACATATTTCCGTTTCTTTAAGTTCCTTTTCTGGAGACTTTTCACTTTCTTTCTGAGCTGTCTTGTTGCCTTGGTTATTCATGGCAATTACTGATTTATTATTTCTCTTCCTAGACATCTACAGGAGTGCTTCTGCAACAGGTTAATAGGAAGAGGTCTTCTTTTTGTTTTCCAGTACTTGTTGGTAGAATATTTTATTTTCTGTCTGACTGGAGCCTTTTTTTTCTCTCTCACATGTTAGTGCTATGTTTTCTCTGCACTATTCCAGCTTCTCACACAATGGGTGGATTCCATGGGAGATGGGCTTCTCCTCTCTTAATAGTTTTCCTGGGTCACATGTCACAGTGTCCGTGTGGGTATTCCGAGAACTTTTGAAGTTCCAAAGCTCTTCCTGCACTAGATTCAGAGCCCATATGTTTCAGCAGTTCTGTTTACTCCTGCAGGGATCTACCCATATGGTGGGGCCAGGGGCGGGGTGAGTTGTGAGAGGTGGTCCAGAGCAATGGCTGGGACATCCAACATAGCCGGTCTTGCTTCCACAGCTCCCTCCCCTTTGCCTTAACAATTTGTGCTGCAAATCTGTGTCTGTTTTCCATTGTTTTTGGAACAGCAAATAATCTGTTGTTTTAATCTGATACTGCTACTGTTACGCTTCTAGCACTGGGCAGGTGTGGGCGGCGCAAGCTCTGGGAGGGTAGGGAGGGGGCGGCCAGTCTCAGTGCCTAAGGCTTCCATTTCTCTTCCGTTCTCTGCTTGGCAGTGAGGGCTTAAACCACCGATTCCAGCCTTCTTTTCTCAGTCTTTTCTCCGAGGTCTCTGCCTTGAGCGTTGCCTTCAGCCGTGTTATATGTTGTTCCCTCAGCCCTGTGGAACATAAACGGAGACCTAGCAGTCTGAGTTCTTCCCTCTCCCAAAGCTGCGGTAGTTCCAGGATGCAGTTAGCTCAGATCACTAAGCTATTTTCGATCTGCGTCCATGCAGCTCCATCTCTGCACTTCTCCCTTTCCGCTTCCCCTGCTCATGTGATTCGCCCATCTTTAGGTGAATTCAGTAGTAGACCTCTTTTTCTTGCCTGTCTGATCTGCAGGGAGTCCTTTGTGGAGTTATTGTTGTTCGATAAGTTGTAAATTCCAGGGGGGCTTTATAGAGGTTCACCTCACGCTGCCATTTTGATGACGTCTCCATAACCTTTAAATTTAATGAGTAAAGAATCTTAGGGAAAGTGTAATAACTATGCACTGTGGATGCTTGTTGTTTGTGCCAAGAGTGGAGAGAGAGAGAGAGAGAGAGAGAGAGAGAAAGAGAGAGAGAGAGAGAGAGAGAGAGAGAGAGAGAGAATTTAACTAATATAAGTCTATCCTTATACATATTTTCTACCATCAACCTAAGTGTATGAGTCATGATTTCAAAGTAACAAAACTTATTTTCTTGCATGATTCCTGAATTAATCTACAGACACTTGAAAATGATGTTAAAAACTGTTTCATATATGAGTTCTGGGATGCTTTTTAAAGCAAGCACTGAAACAAAAGACAAACGCATATGATATAAAATGGCTTGGCCATGGAATTAGAATATTCAAATTTGAACTGTTTCTTTCCTAACTGGACACATAATCTTTTATGATACTTTACTTTTCTGAGCTTCCATCCCCTCAACATTGATTACATAATATCTAAAATCCTTTTTCATTTGGAAAAATCCATGAAAGATTTTATTAAAGAATTATAGCTCTCATAAAAGATGTTTAATTTGGGCATAATTTCCTTTTTTTAATTAAAATATATTGGGGTGATAATGGTTAGTAAAATTACATAGGTTTCAATAGACAATTCTGTAATACATCATCTATATGTCACACTGTGTGTTTACCACCCAGAGGCAATTCTCATTCCATCACCATATTTGACCCCACTTACCATCTGCTACCACTCCCTCCCCCCAACGTTCTGGTAACCACTAAGCTATTGTCTGTGTCAATGAGATTTGGTTTCTTCATTTGTTTGTCTTGTTCCTCTGTTGCTTTTAGTTTTATATCCCACATATCAGTGAAGTCATATGATTTTCGACATATTCTGTCTGACTTATTTCGTTTAGCATTATAATCTCAAGATTCATTCATGTTATCATAAATGGCACTATTTCCTATTTTCTTCTGGCACAATAATATTCGATTATGTATATATACCAAAATTTATTTATCCAATCATCTATCAAAGGACACTTTGATTGTTTCCATGTCTTGGTGACCACGAATAATGCTGTAATGAACATCGGAATAGATCTATATTTACAGATGTTTTAAGACTTTATGTTAATATATCCCAGAAAAGGATTGCTGGGTCATATGATAATTCTATTCTTAATAGTTGAAGAACATCCATACTTTTTTCCATAGTGGCTGTACCAATTTACATTCACACCAACAGTGTATGAAGGTTCCTTTTCTCCTCAGACTCTCCAACACTTGTTATTATTTGTGTTGTTCATGATAGCCATTCTAACCAGTGTTAGGTTATAGCTCACTGTGGTTTTGATTTGCACTTCTTTGATGATTAGTGATGTTGAGCACATTTTTATATATTTATTGGCCATTTGTATGTCCTCTTCGTAGAAATGTCTATTCTGGTTTTTTGCCCATTTACTAGTTGGATTGTTTGTTTCTTTCTTGTTTAGCTGCAAGAGGTCCTTCTATATTTTGGTTATTAGCCCATTATCAGACACATTGTTTGCAAATATCTTCACCCATTTGGTTTGTTGCCTCTTTATTTTGTTGATGGTTACTTTTGCTGTGCAGAAGATTTTTAGTTTCAGATAGTCCCATTCATTTTTTTTTTTTTTACTTTTACTCCCCTTGCCTTTGGAGTCAAATTCATAAAATGCTCTTTGAATCCAAGGTCCATAAGTTTAGTACCTATGTTTTCTTCTATGCAGTTTATTGTGGCAGGTCATATGCTTAAGTCTTTGACCCATTTTTAATTAATTTTGGTACATGGTGACAGATAGCAGTCCAGTTTCATTCTTTTGCACGTTGCTTTCCAATTCTCGCAGGACAGTTTATTGAAGAGGCTTTTTTTTTCTCCTACAAAGGATTGTATGTTTTTGGCTCCTCTGTTGAAAATTATGCACCCATATTTACGTGGATTTATTTCTGGATTTTCAATTCTACTCCTTTGGTCTCAGTGTCTGTTTTCTGCCAATACCATGTAGTTTTGATTATTTTTCTTCTGTATTACAAGCTGAAGTGAAGGAATGTGATACCTCCAGCATTATTCTTTTCTCTTAGGATTGCTTTGGCTATTTAGGTCTTTTGTGGTTCCATACAAATCTGATGATTATTTGTTCTATTTCTTTGTTTAAAAAATGCCATTGGGATTTTGATGAGGAATGCATTAAATCTTTATATTGCTTTGGGAAATATGGCAATTTTAATTATGTTGATTCTTCCAATCCATGAACATGGAATGGCTTTCCATTTCTTTGTGACTTCTTTAATTTCTTTTTAAAATGTCTTGTACTTTTCATTGTATAGGTCCTTCACATCCTTTTCTAAGTTTATTTCTAAGTATTTTATTCTCTTGCTGCAATTGCAAAAGGAATTGCTTTTTTACTTTTCATTTTTTTTCCTGAGATATCATTGTTAATATATAGGAATGCTTTAGATTTTTTGTACATTGATTTTGTAGCTGGCAACTTTAGTGTATTTTCTATTGTTTCTAATAACTTTTTGGTGGAATCTTTAGGGTATTCTATTTAAAGAATCATGTCTTTTGCAAAATGTGACAATTTAACTTTTTCATTCCCAATTTGGACGCCTTTTATTTCATTCCCATGCCTGATTGCTTTGGCTGAGATGTCCAATACTATGTTGAATAACCATGGTGATAGGGAGCAACCTTGCCTTGTTTCTGAAAGTAGAGCAAAAGACTTCAGTTTCTTAATGTTAATTATGATATTAGCTGATGGTTTTCATATATGTCCTTTATTATGTTA
The DNA here is from genome assembly GCF_964194185.1 of Rhinolophus hipposideros. Taxonomy (NCBI): domain Eukaryota; kingdom Metazoa; phylum Chordata; class Mammalia; order Chiroptera; family Rhinolophidae; genus Rhinolophus; species Rhinolophus hipposideros. The sequence continues at coordinate 30,566,513 of NC_138046.1, forward strand.
AGGTATTTTCTTTCTATACATATTTTTAAGTGTTTTAGTCATCGAAGGATGTTTCATTTTTTTTCAAAGTTTTTTTTTTTCTGTATCTATTGATATGATCATATGATTTTTATCTTTGATTAGATATCTTAAAACACCATTATCTGTCCACTAAAAGAGGAAGACTCAATAAAATTGGGCATTGTGTTTACATCACATATAACAAGGTCATATTTGTCAGTACATTACCACAGTTTATTTTCATGTAACTATTGACTGTATAAGGAGAGGATTTTTTTTCAATTTAAAGATTGTGACTAACCTCAAGCATATCTGGGCTTTTCCAGAAAATTTGCAAATTAGATCTCAAAGACCTAGAGCTATTGCTTTCTATATTTTCACTTTGTAGATCGATCCACTAGGGAAAAAAAAAGTGATCTCAAATTTTGGAAACAAAGGAACCTTGTTTGAGTAGGTGTTTCCTTAAAATGCAAAAACAGTTTTTGGTGAACTTTTCCTAATACTATGTTCAGGTCTATTCTGTTAGTACCTAAACATACTAAATTAGAAAATATTTAATCTGCATGATTTAAATAATATTTTGTCTTCCCTATATATCATACTTAAGTGTGGCCAACAGATCATTCATTTATGTATTCATTCATTTGAAAAAGATGTGTTTACTCCAGATTTCTACTTGGAATAAACAAAGTTTGAAAGAGCATAACACCTTTACAACAACAAAAACAATACAGCCAGATTGAAAATTCATATATTTTTTGAATCTATGAGAAAGTTGAAGTCACAAGAGAACCAAATAACACAAAATCTAAGGAAATACAGACCAGATGATAAGATGCAAGCACTTACTTACACAGAGAAGATGTAGCTTGACACTATTAAGAAGAAACAAGCTTTTTTTTAGTGAATAATATAGTACCAAGTAAAATGTCATAGTTTTATCTATGTTATATGTTTATGTAAGATGTTAACCTAAAAAGAAACTAAATAAATGGTATACATACAGGAACTCTCTCTTTTGTAACTTTTTTGTAAGTCTAATAGTATTCCAAAGTTATAAATTGTTGAAAGACTGGTAAAAGTTTACTATGGCAGGAGGAAGAATATAAAACATATGGGGGCACCAGGGAATACCCACTCATTGCAGGCTCTCTCCATGGACGTCACTGGACACTCAAAACAAAAAATGGTGAGATCCTGAGAAAGCATCTTTCAGAGTTCAAGTCTGGGTGAGGAGAAAGTAGCAACAAATGCTACCCAGATTTGTTTCTCCCATTTTGCCTATTGAACAAAAACCTTAAGTTGTGAAAACGGGAAGGGCAACACAAATTTTCACCCTTAAGTCACTGGTGAAAATATACTGCAGCTTGTAGAAGGAAATGGGGAAAAATACTACCTGTAAGGAGTTCAGGAGGATGGGCCAAGAACAATATCTGGAGAGGGGCAAAAGTACAGAGAAGGCCACACTTCCAATATCCATGTTAGCAGTTCTTGCCTAGGATGGAGGATTAATCAGAATAACAGAGAACACCCTTCATCATCAGGCTAAAAAGAATCAAGTAAGAGTGGAATAATGATGAAGATATTATAAAAGTCTGAAAGAAGACTGTCTTTGAGGCACAAAAAGGGAATACCTAAACCTTTGGACAGACACAGAGAAAAACCCTTGGGCAAAAAGAATCCACCATAAACACAATGTATCACTGGAGGAAATTAAAGCCTAGCACACCAAGATTAACAACAGCAGAAAGAAACTAAAACCATGCTCCAATTTTGACTAGAATTACACACACACAGTTGCAAACACCACACTAAATACTTAGTAAAAATAAAGGTATGATAAATTTTAGACATAGAAATATTTAACTTATTTTGTACTGTCTTACATAAGAATTAGATTTGAGATGACGTCATAGAAATAGCAGTGTGAAGTGAGCCTCTTGAAATCTCCCCTGGAATTTACAGCAAACTAAATAATTATAATTCCAGAAAGGACTCACTGTGCAGCAGAAAGGCAACTGTAAGAGACACGTAAATGAAATAATCTAAAAGTGGGCAAATTGGGTGAACAGGGTAGGAGGGAAGGGAAAAGTGGAGACGCCAGCTGAGCAGGTGCAGGAGAAGACCTACCTCAAAGCTCCAATCCCCTCCATTCTGCAGCTACCACAGCCATGAGAGAGGGAAGAATTCACGTGCTAGTGCTCCCCTTATGGCCCACAGTCCCGCCTGAGGGATCAGCATATAACACAGCTGAACCTAATGCTCATGGCAGAAACCTCAGAGCAAAGACTGAGGAAAAAAGTGTGACAACAACAGCTTAAGCCCTCACTCGCAAGCAGATGATGGAAAGCTTAGGCACAGAGCCAAGTTGACCCCTACCTACCCTCCCAGAGTTTGTCCCATGCGCACCTTCCCAGTGTTAGAAGCAGAAGAGTAGCAGTGTCAGATCAAAAGAACAGAATATTTGCAGATCTAAGAACTGCAGTCCACAGGCAAGGAATAGCAGCACAGCTAGTTCCAGCAAAGGGGAGGGAGCCCAGGATGCAGGACTGGCTGAGCTGTTTGCTGCTGCCATTGCTCAGAGTCACCTCTCACAACCCACCCTGTCCCTATTCCCACCTATCTGAGTGGATCCCAGCAGGGGTGAACAGAGCCGCTGAAACACACAGCGCCTGTTTCTGGTTCAGAAAGAGTTTCAAAACTTCAGAAGTTTCCACATCCCCCAAGGGAGGTGGTGCCTTAAGACCCAGGCAACCTGCTCACATGGGAGAACAGCACCTTCCAGGGAATCACCCTACTGAGTGAGAAGGTGAGAAGGAATCACCCCACTGTTCCAGCTGGAACAGTGCAGAGAAAATATAATACTATTGTGAGAGAGAATTAAAGGCTGAAGTTGGAAAGGAAATAAACCATTCTACCAACACCTACTGGAAAGTAAGGGAAAGACCTTTTTTTACCTACCTGTTGCAGAATCCATTACTGTAGAGATCTAGGGAAAAAAAATAATTCACTAATTTCCACGAATAACCAAGGTAACAAGACAGCTCAGAAAGAAAATGAAAAGTCTCAAGAAAATAAACTTCAATACATGGAAATATGACACTTAAATGACAGAAAATTAAAGATTGCTGTTATGAAAAAATTCAATGAGATGCAAGAAAACAGACAGGCAGTTTAAAGAACTCAGAAACATAATCAAGGTACAAAATGAACATTTTACCAAAGAGACTTAAATTTTAAAAAAGAACCAAATAGAATTTCTGGAGATTAAGAACTCAGTCAAAGAAATGAAGAATGCAATAGCCAGATTAGGTAACAGAACTGACTAGACAGAGAAAAAAATCAGTGACATCAAAGATAGAAATCTGGAAATGACGTAGATCAAAGAAGAGAGATTTGAGAGTTAAAAGAAATGAAAGAACTCTACAAGAACTTTCTGATTCCACCAGAGAAAAAACAATATAAGAATAATGGTCATACCAGAAGGAGAAGAAAAGGAGAAGGGAACAGAGAGTATATTCAAGCAAATAGTCCAGGAGAACTTCCCAAAGTTGTAAAAAGAACCTGATCCTAAAATCCAAGAAATAAATAAACAGTAGGCTGATGGAAACCAAGGTGTCCTCTTAAGGGACCTATGCAAAAGAATATCTCAGTCCTAGGCACCCACTTTGGGTTCTGGCAGAGGCATAGCGGCTCAGTCCCAACAGGCCTTCTCCAAGGCACACTGTATTGAAGCTATCAAAAATTAAGGACAAAGAAAGAATCCTCAAGGCAGCCAAGGAAAAGAAGATGGTCACCCACAAAGGAAGGCCCATTAGGTTATTATCATATATTTCAGCAGAAACTCTAAGAGCCAAGAGGGACTGGAATCAATATTCAAACTACTGAAAGAGAAATTATGAGTGATGAATAATACATCCAGCAAAGATATCCTTTAGATCTGAAGGAGACATAAAAACCTTTCCAGACATACAGAAGCTGAGAGAATTTTTAAAAACACGACCTGCACTACAAGAGTTATTGAAGGAGGCTACTTGACTTGAAAGAAAAATGCAAAAGAATATAAAACCATGAGTACTATTATGGATAGACAAACAGATACAGGAAATGAAAACCCCTACACCAATTAAGACACTATACACTTAAACACAACATACAGGGTAAAGAAAATGAAACAAAACAAAACAAAACAAAACAAAAAAGCTTAATGGAAAAGAAGAAAAAGACAACTTGCTACTGCCATGCAGGAATCAACTCACAGCATAAATAGGGATAATTTATGACAAATAAAACATAAAACAAGGGAGTTTAAAGGTCTGAACCAAAGGGAATGGAGAAAGTAAGCATGCTGAAGAAAATGGAATACCCTATATATGAAAATTCCTTTTACATAAACTTAATGGTAACCACGCAAAAAAAAAAAATCCAGAACTGAAATATATAATACAATAAAAGAAGAAAAAGGGAAATAGCATACAAAACCACCACACTGACATAATAGACAGCAATAAAAAGGCAAAGAAACAACGGAGGCAGAGTACTACCAGAAAATCAAAAATAGAATGATAGGAAATCCCCATATATAAATAACACACTAAATGTAAATGGACTGAACTCACCAATGAAAAGACACAGAGTAGCAGATTCGGAAAAAAAAGAAAAAAAAAAACAACAAAAGCCTACCATATGCTGCCTCCAAGAGACACATCTGATGTACAAGGACAAATATAGACTGAAAGTGAAAGGGTGGAAATTGACACTTTACTAAGCAAATGGTATCCAGAGAAAATCAGGTGTAGCAATACTGATATCAGGTCTATCAGACTTCAGGATAAAAAAGGTAACAAGAAACAATGACGGATAGTTCACAATGATAAAGGGGATGTTATAACAAGAAGACATAACAGTCATCAATATGTATGCCCACAATCAGGGAGCACTAAAATATAACAAGCAACTACAAACAGAAGTAAAGGGTGAAATTGACCAAAACTCAATTATAGTAGGGGACTGAACTACGTCATTGACAGCTACGGATAAATCATACAAACAGAAAATAAATAACAAAATATCAGCCCTAAATGACACATTAGGTGAAATGGACATAATTGACAGTTATAGAGCACTTCATCCTAGAACACTAGACTATATATTCTTTTCTAGTGTACATGGAACATTCTCAAGGATAGACCATATATTGGGGCATAAAACTAGCCTCAGCAAATTTTAGTAGATTGAAACCATCCCAAACATATTCTCTGATCACAAGGCTTTGAAATTGGATATCAAATGTGAAAAGAAAGCAGGAAAATTATAAACATGTGGAGATTAAACAGAATACTTTTAAAGAATAACTGAGTCAAAGAAGAAATAAAAGGAGAGATCAAAAGATACATAGAAACAAATGAGACTCAAAATACAATCTGCCAGAATTTTGGGAAGCAGTGAAAGCATGTTTAAGAGGGAAGTTACAGTCCTAGCTCAATAAAATGTAATGTATAGCATTACAGACCTATCTCACGAAGCAAAAAAACTGCCAGATAATTGACCTTTCATTACACTTTAAAAAACTGATAAAAGAAAAAGAAGTCAAACCCAAAGTCAGCAGAAGGAAGGAAATAATAAAAATCAGAGCAGAACTAAAGGAAACTGAGAACAAAAAGACAATAGAAAAACTTAATGCGATGAACACCTGGTTCTTTCAAAAGATTAATAAAACTGACAAACCAACCCTTGGTTAGATTCACTAATATAAAAAGAGAAAAGACACATATAAACAAAATCAGAAATGAAAGAGGGGAAGTTATCACTGATGTCATAGAAATACAAAGCAACATCCAAGAATACTATGAAGGAGTACATGCTAACAAATTCAGTAATCTAGAAGAAATGGACATGTTCTTAGAAACATACAGCCTTTCTAGGCTGAAGCATGAAGAATTCAAAAATTTAAATAGACTGATCACCAGTAAGGAAATTGAATCAATCCTCTGAAACTTTTCCAAAAGCAAAAGTCCGAGACCAGATAGCTTCACTAGTGAAGTCTACCAAACCTTCAAAGGGGATCTAATACCTGTCCTACTAAAACTGCCAAAAAATTGCAGAAAAGACAATATTTCCTAACTCATTTTATGAGACCAACATTACTCTGATACCAAAACCTGGTAAGGATACCACAAAAAAGGCAACTGCAGACCAATATCTCGGATGACTACAGATGCAAAAATCCTAAACAAAATTGTAGCAAATCGAAAGAAACAATGCATTAAAAAGATTGTACATCACGAACAACTGGGTTTCAACCCAGGGGCACAAGGATGGTTCAACATACACAAATTTATCAATGTGATACACCACATAAACAAAATAAAGGACAAAAATCATATGATTATATCAATAGATGCAGAAAAAGCATTTGAGAAGACAACATAACTTCATGATGAAACCACTTAATAAAATACGTATAGGGGGAAAATACCTTAACATAATAAAGGCCATATATGACAAACCCTCAGCTAATATAATTAATGGTAAAAAAAAAAAAAAAAAAAACCTGAAGCTCTTGCTCTACGTTCAGGAATATGACACGGCTGTCCCCTATCACCTCTGCTTTTCAACATAGTATTGGAAGTCCTAGCCAGAGCAATCAGGCAAGAGAAAGAAATGAAAGGCAAACTGGGAATGAAGAAGATAAATTGTCACTTTTTGCAAATGACATGATGCTGTATATAGAAATCCCTAACGACTCCACCAACAAGTTATTATAAACAAGAAATGTATACAGTAAAGTTGCTGGCTTCAAAATCAAAGTAGAAATGTCCATTGCATTCCTATATACTAACAATGAATTATCAGAAAAGAAATTTAAAAATCCCTTTGCATTTGCAACAAAAAGAATAAAATACCTAGGAATAATCTTAACAAAATGTGAAAGACTTATATACTGAAAACTGTGACATTTTTAATGAAATTGAAGAAGACATAGAGAAATGGAAAGACATTCCATGTTCGTGGGTTGGAAGAATCAACATAATTAAAAAAGGCTATATTACTCAAAGCAATATACAGATTTAACACAATCCCCGTGAAAATCCCAATGATGTTTTCTAAAGAAATAGAACAAGAAATCATCAGATTTGTATGGAACCACAAAAGACCCCAAATAGCCAAAGCAATCCTAAAAAGAAAAAAAAAAACTGCTACAGATATCACACTCCTTGACTGCAGCTTATACTACAGAGCAACAATAATCAAAACAGTATGGCATTGGCAAAAAACAGACACGCATACCAACGGAATAGAATTGAGAACCCAAAAATAGACCCACATTAATATGGACACATAATTTTTGACAAAGTAGACAAAAACATGCAATGGAGAAAAGACAGCCACTTCAATAAATGATACTGGGAGAATTGGAAATCCACGTGTAAAAAAGTGAAACTAGACTGCTATCTGTCACCGCGTACCAAAATTAACACAAAATGGATCAAAGACCTAAACATAAGACCTCAAACAATAAACCGCATAGAAGAAAATATAGGTACTAACCTTATTGAGCTTGGGTACAAAGAGCATTTTATGAATTTGATTCAAAAGGCAGGGAAGTAAAAGGTAAAATAAATGAATGGAACTATATCAAACCAAAAAGCTTCTGCACAGCAAAATAACCTATCAACAAAATAAAGAGGCAGCCAACCAAATGTAATAAGATTTTGCAACCAATGCCTCCAATTAGGGGCTAATATCAAAAATATACAAGGAACTCATGCAATTAAACAACAAAAAAACAAACAACACAATTGAAAAATGGGTAGAGGACCTGAAGAGACATTTCTCCAAAGAGGACATACAAATGGTTAATAGACATGAAAAAATGTTCAACATCACTAATCATCCCAAAAATATAAATCAAAATCACAATGAGATGTCACTTAACACTGGTTAGAATGGCTATCATCAACAAGACAAATAGTAACAAATGTTAGAGAGGCTGTGGAGAAAAAGGAACCCTCATACATTGTTGGTGGGAATGCAGATTGGTGCAGCCTCTATGGAAGGCAGTGTGGAGGTTCCTCAAACAATTAAGAATATAATTAGCATGTGACCCAGCAATCTCTCTCATGGTTGTCTACCCAAAAACAAATCTGAAAACATTTATACATAAAGACACGTGTGCTCCAATGTTCATTGCAGTTTTATTTACAGTGGTATGAAAACAACCAAAGTGTCCTTCAATAGATTAATGGATAAAGAATTTGTGGTATATATACATAATGGAATGCTATTCTGCCCTATGAAAAAATGAAATAGTACCATTTGTGACAACATGGATGGATGTTGAGATTATTATACTAAAAGCGAAATGTCATACAGAAAAGGTATAGAACCATATGAATTCACTGATGTGTGGCATATAAAACTGAAAATTACAAAAGAACAAGATAAATAAATGAAGAAACAAAAACTCATAGAGACAGACAATAGTTAAGTGGTTACCAGAGGGAAATGGGGAAAGGGGGTGGTAGGTGAGGGTAAAGGGGATCAAATACATGGTGATGGAAAGAGAAGTGACTCTGGGTGGTGAACTCACAATGTGATATATAGATGATGTATTACAGAATTTCACACCTGAAATCTATGTAACTGAACTAACAATTTTCTGCCCAATAAACTTCAGTTAAAAAAAAAAGAGGGGCAGCTGGATAGCTCAGTTGGTTAGAGTGGGAGCTCTTAACAACAGGGTTGCCAGTTCAATTCCCAAATGGACAAGTGAGCTGCACCCTCCACAATTAGATTGAAGACAATGAACTGCAGCTAAGCTGCCTGTGGGCGGCTGGATGGCTCAGTTTGTTAGAGCACTAGCTCTTAATAACTAGGTTGCAGGTTCAATTCCCACACGTGATTGTGGGCTGCTCCCCCCACACCCAGATTGTAAACAGCGACTGGAATTGGAGATGAGCTGTGCCCTCCACAACTAAATTGAAGGACAACAACTTGACTTGGAGCTGACGGGCCCCAGAAAAACACACTGTTCCTCAATGTTCCCCAATTAAAAAACAAACAACAACAGAAAAAAACGTTAAAAAAAGAATTAGATTTGAAACAAATGCTGGAACTATATGAAAGAAAATTTAAAATAACTGTAATTAACATGTTAGAGATTATCATGGGTAAGTTTGACAACATTCACAATCAAATTGTGAATTCAGTAGGAAAATGGAAACTATATGAAAGAATCAATTAAAATGTTAAAAATGAAAAACAGAAAATGTGATACAGAATACCTTTGATGGGTTCATCAGTAGATTGGACAGAGCTGAGGGAATTTGAAGATGTGTCCATAGAAATTTTCCAAACAGAAACACGAAGAGAACTGAGCTCCCTACCCTGGAATACCGGTGTTGGGAAAAGAAGGCCCACAACATCTGCCTGTGAAAAACAGTGGGTATTCCATCCATCTGCCCAGGTGAGATGGAAGTCTTCTGGAAAGCCAGGTGTCCTCTGAAAGGGCCACCACATAGATTCATTCACTTGCAGTCACTCTCCCTGTGCACTGGTGGAATGAGAGTTGTGTGGCTTTAGAGGGAAGACTGGAGGGACAGCAGTCATCGTCCCTGTATTTAACCATTATCCCATGCAGACAGGTGCCATATTTCCTTTGTTGATCCTCCCCCAACATGGCCACACTGAATCAGCATGGTGAACTCCATTTGCTCCATCCTAGTGATGGCTTGGGACCCTGATACATCCAACTGGTGCACTGATGGAGGCACATTCAGTGAAGGTCATCCAGCCTTATTCCGTGCACCGCAGGATGCTCTTTCCACAACTAACAGCTGGGGCCTCAGCTTTTTCCCTGCCAGAGGCATTTTCTGTGGCTGACAGCCAGGCCCAGCCCATGTTTCAGTCTTTCTTCAACAACTCTCAGAGGTCTGTGGGCCCACGGCAGGCAGTGAATGGGCTCAGTGTTCTCTGAGCCTTTTGCTGATTCTCCCCATGCTCAGCACTGGCGCCAAACTTGAATCTGCATTAACATGATAAACACCATTCATGCCACTCTGGTGACTCTCTGAGAGAGTGCGGCACCCAATATGCATAGTTCACAAGGGTTTTTCTGCAGCTGATCCTTACAGACAGCCAGCAGGTGGCAGCAGGCCTAGAGGTGCCCTCAACCTTTTGCTGAGGTACCTCAGACTGGATACTGGTGATAGCAGGCCTCATTTTGCAGCATGGCCTCTCCCACCTTGTTTGGAACTCTCTGTGCTTCCTGGGCTTGTATGTCTATTTCCTTCACCAGGTTATGGAAGTTTTCTGTAATTATTTATTCAAATAAGTCTTCAATTCTTTGCTCTTACTTTTCTCCTCTGGTACGCCAATGATACAAATGTTGGCACACTTGATGTTGTACCAGAAACCCCTTAAACTGTCCTTAGTTTTTAATTTTTTTTTCCTGTTCTGATTTGGTGTTCTCTACTATCTTATTTTCCAAATTGCTGATTCAGTCCTCTGCTTCATTTAATGTACTGTTGATTCCCTGTAATGTATTTCATTTCAATTACTGTATTCTTCATTTCTAACTGGTTCTTTTTTTTACGTTTTCTGTCTCCACTTTAATGTTTTCTATCTCTTTGTTGGAGTTTTCACTGATATCATTGAACATCCTTATAACTAGTGTTTTTGAACTTTGCGTCTGGCAGATTGCTTGTCTCTATTTTGTTTATTTTTTTTCTGGAGCTTTGGTGTGTTCTTTCATGTGGGATATGTTTCTTTGTCTCCCCACTTTGGCTGTCTCCCGTGTTTGTTTCTATGTATTAGATAGAGCTGCTATGTCTCCCAATCTTAGTAGATTGACCTTATGTTGTAGATGTCCTATGTGGCCCAGTGGCACAATCTCCCTGATCATCAGAGTCTGGTGCTCCAGGTGTGTCCCTTGTATGTGTTGTGTTTGCCCCCCTGTTGTAGTTGAACCTTGCTTGCTGTTTCTACATCAGTGGGAGGGATTGACCCTCAGGCTGATTTTTTGTGAGGACTGCCTGTGGCTATAGTGAAGGAGCTGTTGTTCATGGGATGACCCTATAGAGCAGGATTCCCTTTAGCAGGGCTCTGGTGCCTGTCCGGTGTGGCTTTTGTATGTATTGTCTGTGGAGGAGGCCAGTAAGTGCTCCATTTCCTACTAGGAGGGGCCCACCACAGGCCAAGTTCATCTGCCACCTGTGACATACTCTGGGCCACCTGGCGTGAGCCACAAAGCAATCCAGAGATGGCCACCACCTGCACTGTGCTTGGAGGTACCTTGAGAGGCCAAGCTGTGAACGAAGGCTGGCTGTCACTATTGCCAGGATTGAGGCTGCTCAGGAAGTGGTACAGGTCATGACGAAGCCAGATGCTACCTGTTTGGAGTTTGTGAATCTTTGAGAGATTTTAGTAAAGTCTAGAGCATAAGCCAAGAGAAGCCATTTGTATGGGAAAAAAAACCAAAACAAAACACTGGAAGCAGCGTGGTTGGGTCCACAAGTTGGGTGGGGCAGGGTCTCAGGGAATCATCAGGGCAGGGCAAATGTTGTTAGGTTGATGGAGACTGAGATATGGCAGCCACCTGTGTCTTCGTGCTGGGAGAGGGGAGTGCTCAACAGTGAAACAATGGCTTCTGCCAGCAGTTCTGTTTGGGAGAAAGCTGCCCCTCCAACCCTCACCTTAAAGCCAGACAATTCAATTTATCTCCATATGTCCCTGACACACTTTGCATTGCTGCCCCAGAGCTGGAAGTCAAAACGAGAGAGTCCATCACTGAGCAAGCCTGTGAGAGAGCCCTTTAAAAAGAACACCTCAGACTCCAGCAACCCTCCTTCTCATTCAGCCAATTTCCACTGGTTTTCACAGTCAGAAGCTATGGGGACTTTTCTTCCTGGCATTGGAACACTGGGCTGGGGATTCTGGTGTGGGGCTGGGACCCCTAGTTCCTCAGGGGTACCTCTGCAGTTGATATATCCCTCCCCATTTTTAACCAGCACAAGGGGGTATGAGGACCAGCTTGTTCCACATCTCTGCCCTTTCTACCAGTCTTGATGTGGCTTCTTCTGCATATCCTTATTTATTGGACTTCTCTTCAGCTAGACTTCAGGCAAATCTCAATGATTGTTCTGTAGTTTAGCTGTAATTTGGTGTGGTCATGAGAGGATGCAAGCACAACTTGTACCTACTCCATCCTCTTGACCAGAATCCTGTTTGCTTTTATATTATTATGTTATGTCCATCTCTTGGATTATGAGTTACCCTTGATTTTGAAAAGAGAGCATATATAATGCTGAATTTAATGTGAAATCATTGTCATCCACTTCAGCTCTTTTTCTTAATGTCTTATATTATTTTAATGCAAATAAATGGTTGAATAACATAATGTACATGACAAAATATGGATAATTATGCTACATGGCATACCAATGTATATTATGGTGACATTAAAACTGTAACAATGCTTATCCCTTCATTGCTCTCTCCCAACCAAGGATCCTGATTAGCAAATCTCTATATTTTTATATTCCCAGATTTTAGACCCATTCTACCTTTCTATTTTCCTTATTTTTGATGTCAGGCATCTTTTAGAAGATACAATCCCAATGGCTTCTCAGAGAACAATAGAAATTTGGGAAAAAAATAAAACTGAACTTCACACAAAAGGTTCTGTTAACATCATAAGTCTGGGAAGAACAGACAAAATTTGTGATAAAGCTTGTCATCATATATAATACCTTACTCATGATTTTAACATATCAAATATGTTCCATACACTCTTATGTTTCATATAAAACTATCTAGAGTGTAGATTTAATTATTGAGATTACAAATCTGTTTTATAAACACTTCATTGTTGACATGAATTTTAAATTATTCAATTTCTGAATACCCAAACACAAACCTCAGCTACATTAATTAAGCATTCTGTGGTATAAAAGACATTCCTCTTTGTTTATAACACATTTTTTTTTCATTATCACAAAGGCAATGTGCAAAATACATTTCAGTTGAAATAAATTGCATATCTTGGCACTGTGGCTTAAGTAGATTTCCTACTCATTGAACAGATAAATGAAGCCAGTACAATATATTGCAAGGAGTGTTGTTTCGACTGCTACTATATTATTTTGTGATGTCCTCCAATGGAAATAGTCGATCACTAGTCCTCACTTTCATATCCAATTTCCAGCTGTGAAGTTATACCCCTTCCATTTATTTAAATGTGGATTATTTTGGTTGCTTTGCTTTAGGGTGTTAGAAATGCCATGGAAATAATTCTCAGATTTCCATTTTATTGTATAACCAGTGTTTAAATGTAAATCGCTGAACCAGAAAAAATTATAGAATTAACAACAGGTAAACTTAGAATACACAAAATGAACTCATAGCTCCAACTTAGGTTTCATTGTACAAAAAATATTGTGTACATTGATTGGGTATCCTTTCTGCTTTTTGTGATTTAGTTTTTGTTCCTAAAATATCACAACCACTGGTTAATGCTCTATATTCTGATACATGTCTGTTTTTAGACAGTTCCTTAAGCAGTTCCTGAAGTGGCTATCCCAAATAATTTGTATTTAGTTAAATCCTTTATCCTCTATCTGTTCCTTATTCTCAACCTTCTTCACAGAGTAAAGAGAAGCCATCATGAATGGACTCCTTCAGTCATTATACCATACATCTTATACTTGCTTATAAGAGCACCATTCCTTTCTTATGTCCTCTTTTCAAGTTTTTTTTTTTTTTTTCTCTCAGGTAACACTTCAACATTCACAGTGTATTTAATCCCCTAAATCTCTTTCAGTGCCTAGTTCAATTAGTACTGCACATTTTTTTCTATATCTTCAAATTATTTTCAGCTAAACTCTGCTTTCTAAGACTTCCCCCTTCTTCTGACAGTCTATATTCTCCAGAATCATCCCATTTGCCAGAATCAGTGATAATATTCCAATGAATGAAACCTAGAGCAGCAGTAAAAGCATAGCACCACCTAGTGTTTACAGCAGTAGCTGAAAAATTAAGGCGTTTGGGTAACCAGGAGAGTGACTTATTCAATCAGAATGAAGCCAGAGCTGGGGAACTGAAGACAAAAGGAAGAGATGATCTCAGGATATATAGGCAATAAAGCTACACTAGGAATATGTTTGAATAAAGAGTATTAGTGACATACAGAAAGAAAACCAAATGTTAAAGAAACCAGAACTAGATAAAGAGCCAGCCAGCCATAGGACAAAGACCAAGATTGAATAGAACAAAAATTGTAATGTGAAACCTAGTTTAAATCAGAAAAAAAGAGAATTGAGGTTGTTAAGTAGTAATAAAGCTATTTAGCAAATCAAAAATCTAATTATCTGAGATGACATTCTCTTATTTTGACAGCTGAGGGCTAGAAATTTGCTTTTAAAGTACTTTTAAAATATTCTTACTCTATAGATCCAGGATTGAAAAATGGAAACTGAGAGCTTTTTCTAACTTTCTTTTCTCAATCAAAATTGCCATTTCGTCAGTGCCATTGATGTTGCAGAAAAACTCAAATTACTTCACTTGAAGGTAAAATCACTGATACACTGAGACATTTAGAAAGAGGGCTTACTCTACAAAATTATGCCATGGGCCTACTCCACATATAAAAACATCAGTCCCAAGTGGAATCATCAGCTGTCACTGTGGTAAGTTGTATTATTTGTTTAAAATATTCTCTGTCCCCCTCTACACTATCACTATCTCCATGGGGTCTGTCCTAGTGGTGGGAGGATTATCACTTCTACTATATTGCTGTCAGGCCTATCTATGTGACTTGCTTAGGCTAACAGAATGTGAGCGGAAAGGACATATACATCATCCAAGCAGAAGTGATGAGACATTGTGTGGTTCTACCATTGCTCTTTTTGCTCTGCAGCAAGCCACATGTGCCTCATATCAGAGCTATTTCTTCAACCCAATCCTTTGAATGAAAAAAGCCATAGAGAACAGCCAAAACTTACTTACAAAGGATATGTAAGGTGAGCGAGAAATGAATCTTTGTTTTTGTAAGGCATTGAAATTTTGAGGGTGTTTTTTATAGCTTAACCTGACTAATATAATCAGCTCTGTTACTGAACCACTTAGTTTCTCTACACTACCAGTTACATTTCCTAGATTCACAGACTACCAAATATAAGAAGATCCCTCACTGATAATTCAGTCCCACTCCTGAATTATCAATTCTGAGGCATGAATCCCATTTACTTTCTTCTTAGAAAGTGATGCTGCATATAGCCTTCATTTAGATGCCTCTGGTAAGAGTGAACCAACCAACTCATGAGGCATTAATATCACTATTGCACAGCTCTGATTCTTCACCCACATTTTTCTATATTGATTCTGAATCTAATTGTACCTCAATCTAGAATTGTGTAGGTTGTTATTAAATGTGGACACTTGTAGAAGACTTACAGTTGTGCCTAATACATTATTTTTGTTTGATGTGATCCATAGTGCCAGTCTATTGAAATCTTTGAGATACAGGGTCTATCATCCAAAATACTTTAGTAGTTATCCATATTAGTAAACATAATTAACAGTAGCTGCTATAAAAACAATCTCTAAATTTCAGTGGCTTAACATAAATAAAAACTTACTTCTGAATCATGCCACTGATAAAAATCGATCAAATCACTACCCTAGGTAGATTTCCTCTAAGTAGTGACTTGGGAGTCCCAGTTCCTTTCATCTTGTGTTGCTGCCTTCTTCAACATGTGGCTCCCATGATACATGCAAAAGGTGATAGATCACATGTTAAGCCACAAAACAAGTCTCAATAAATTTAAGAAGGTTGAACTTATAGAAATTATCTTCTCTGACTACAATTGAATAAAACTAAAAATCAGTAACATAAGTAAAACTGAAAAATTCATAAACATATGGCTATTAAACAACATACTTTTAAATAACTAATAATCCAAAGAAGAAATCACAAGGGAAATTTAAAAATACTTTGAGACAAATGAAAATAAAAATACAACAAAGCAAAATTTAGGGTATTCAGCAAAAGCAGTGCTCAGAGAAAAATTTATAGTTACAAGTGCTTACATTAAAAAAAATAAAGATCTCACATCAGTAACCTAATTTTATACCTTAATGAACTAGAAAAATAAGAGCAAACTAAATCCAAAGATAAGAATAAGAAGGAGATAATGATAATTCCACAGAAGATAAACAAAATAGAGAATAGAAAAATAATAGAATCAATAAAACCAAAATTTGATTGTTTGAAAAGAAAAACAATATGACAAATGTTTAGCTTACAGTGACTAAGAAAAAAATGGTGGGGATACAAATAACTAAAATCAGAAATAAACTTGTGAAGATTACTACAGGCTGGCCTTAAAGAAATAAATAATATTGTAAGAGAATTCTGTGAACAACTGTGTGCCAAAAAATTACATTACCTAGATGACATAGAGAAACTTCTAGAAACACACAAACTATCAAAACTGATTCAAAAAGCAAAAAGTAGAATAAATCTATAACAAGCAAATAGATTGAATCAGTCGTCAAAACCTCACCAAAAGAAGAGCTCTTCACTGGTTAACTCCACCAAATGTTTAAAGAAGTATTCACACCAACATTTCTCAAAGTATTCCTAGAAATACAACAGAGGGAACACTTGCAAACTAATTCTATGGGGCCAGCACGTAACCATTAAGCACATGAAAAGATGTTCAACATCATTAGTCATTAGGGAAATGCAAATTAAAACCACAATGTGATAATACTTCACAATTACTAGGATACATATTTTTCATAGAGGAAAATTGCAAGGGTTGGCAAAGATGTGTAGAAATTAGAACCCTCATATATTACTGGTAGAAATGTAAAATAGTACAATCACTATGAAAAACAGTGTAGCTGCTCCTCAAATGATTAAACAATGAATTACCATAAGATCCAGCAATCTCAGTCCTAAGTAAATAACAAACAGAATTGACAATGGGGGTTCAAACAAAAACTTCTACACAAACGTTCATAGAAACTATGCATATTAGCCAAAAAGTGGAAACAATCAAAATGTCCATCAACCAATGAATAAATATACAATAGAAACAGAATGTGCTATATGCATATAATTAAATATTATTCAGCTGCTGCATAAATTATATAAATGTCTAACCACAATGCTGTACACCTGAAACTAATATAAAATAACATTGAAATGTCAACTGTAACTGAAAAGTAAATAAATTTCAAAAATAAAAATTGAAAATAATTTTAAATAAATAAATAATTAAATATAAATTCTGTAATAAAACAATACCCAATACAAACAAAAAAGAATGAAGTGCTGATGTATCCCAAAATATGGATGAATCTTGAGAACATTATGCTAAGTGAAAGAAGCCATTCATAAAATGCCACATGTTATATGATTATATTTATATAAAATGTCCAGAATAGGGAAATTCATAAAGATAAAACGAGATTGCCAGAAGTACAGGAACAGGAGAATGGGGAATGAGTGCTTAATGGGTACGGGGTTTCTTTTTGTGGTTATGAAATGTTCTGGAATTAGGTATTCGCAACAGTTGTACAACATTGAATGTACTTAAAACCACTGAATTGTATACTTTAAAATGGTAAGTTTTGTTTTCTGAATTCTACCTTGATTAAAGAAAAGGTACAATATAGCGAGTGCTATTAAGATATATGTACATAGTACCACATTAGCACAGAAGAAGGCCATCTAACTCATCCTTAGGGATTAGGAAAAACTCCCTGGATTGGGTAATATCTAATTGAGATTGACTTACTAGATAGTTGCTTACTAGATGTGAAAAGGTGAGAACTGGGTCTGTACTTTAAGGAAAAATTCCTCTACAGCATCTTGGATTTTTGCAGACACCCATAATTATAATCACTGACATAGTTCTATAACAACTTCTTGTTTTGTGTGCTTTATAGTAGTTACTTTATACATATTTTCTTACTCACTTTGACAGTTTTTCAAAAAAATACTGTTTCCTGATTTATAGATGTGAAAATGTGACCCAAAGAAGTTAAGTTACTTTCCTAGGATCACACAGCTAATATGTGACAGAGCCATGATCCAAATATATAGACATCTGATGCCAAAGCTCACAGAAACAGAAATACAGAGTCTTTATGTTCTAGGAGTTCTCCCATGCCCCTTTCCTTTTTCTATGGACCAGCTTTACCTTAGTTCCATTTACCAACACTTTTAGCAGCTCCTCATCCCAGAGATAGTTCCCCAGATTCTGCACTGAGTTTTCATTTGAAATGTAGTTTGGGGTTAATTTGACTGAGGGAGAGAGAGGGAGAGAGAAAGAGGGAGAGAGAGAGATTATGTTATTTACATTTTTCTGTTGTGTTTTAAGGAGTGTGGGTCCTAAGGAGGGAAGTCTTTTGTTACAGAATGTCTGTGTGTGAGGATACTGATAATGATCTGAGAGGGAATTAAATTGCCATCCTCATTGAAAGTGATGGTGTGAGCCTACAAATAGGACACTGGAGAGTCCACTGATGGCTGGGTGGGGTGAGTGAGGCAGCACAATTTTTGTCAAGGGATTGAAGATTTGGAGAGAAACAGAAGACATGCCTGTCTCTAGGAGAGATGTTCAAAATAATTTTGTGAAGTTTATTTATGCTATGTGTAACATCACTGTTTTCTCCCGCCTCTCTTTTTAAAACTTTTTATTAGTTTCAGGTGTACAAAGCAATGTAATAGCTAGACATCTAAACCCCTCATAAAATGATAATCCACCCCAGAAGCTACTAACCCTCTAACATCTTATATAGCTGTTACAATACCATCGACTATCTTCCCTATGTTGTACTCCACATCACGTGACTATATATACCTATATATTTAGTTGTAGTTGACATTCTGTATTATTCTACTTCAGCTTCAGGTGTATAGCACATTGGTTAGCCATCTACACAGTCTATGACGTGATCCCCCTGGAAAGTCCAGTGCCCATCTGGCAACTTACATATTCCTTATAACATTGTTGATTATATTCCCCATACTGTCTTAACTACCAATTTGTATTTCTTAATGCCTTCACCTTTTTCACTCTGCCCCCAACCTCATTCCCATCTATCACTCTGATAGATCTAGTACCCATCTGGCACCATACCTAGTTATTACAATATTATTGACTATATTGCTTATGCTATACCCTGCATCCCCATGCCTACTGTATAACAACAAACTTGTACTGTTTAATTGCTTCCCCTTTCACCCATCCTTAATCACTCTCCCATCTTAAAGAAGTCCTTCTAGATTCCTTGTAATAGTTGTTTGGTTGTGATGAACTCCTTCAGCTTTTTCTTGTCTGGGAAGCTTCTTATCTGGCCTTCAATTTTAAATGACAGCCTTGCTGGGTAAAACAGTCTTGGTTGTATGTCATTGCTTTTCATCACTTGGAATATTTCCTGCCACTCCTTTCTTGCCTGCAAAGATTCTGTTGAGAAATCAGCTGACAGTCTTATGGGGCCTCCCTTGTAGGTAGGTAACTAACTGCTTTTCTCTAGCTGCTTTTAAGATTCTATCTTTGTATTTAACCTTTGGCATTTTAATTATGATGTGTCTTGGTGTTGGCCTCTTTGGATTTATCTTTGGAACTCTCTGCACTTCCTGGGCTTGTATGTCCATTTCCTTCACCTGGCTAAGGAAGTTTTCTGTCACTATTTCTTCAAATAGGTTTTCAATTCCTTGCTCTCTCTCTTCTCCTTCTAGTACCCCTATAATGCGAATGTTGGTGTGTTTGATATTGTCCAGAAAGCCCCTTAACTTCCCCTCAATTTCTTGGATTATTTTCTCTTTTAACTATTCTGGTTGGGTGTTTTATGCTACCTTATCTTCTACATTTCTGGTTGGATCCTCTGCTTCATCTAATCTACTGTTGATTCACTGTAATATATTCTTTATTTTCATTATTGTATCCTTTATTTCTGACTGGTTCTTTTCTATGGTTTCCATCTCCATTTTTATACTTCTTATCTCTCTGCTGCAGTTCTTTCTGAGGTAATCAAGCATTGTTATAACAAATGTTTAGAACTCCGTGTCTGTTAGATTGCTTACCTGTGTTTCACTTAGATGTTTTTTCTGGAACCTTAGTCTGTTCTTTTATATGGGACATATCTCTTTGTTTCCCCATTTTGGCTGCCTCCCTGTGTTTGTTTCTATGTATTAGGTAGGGCTGCTATATCTTCCGGTCTTAGTAGAGTGGCCTTATGTAGTAGGTGTGCTACGGGGTTCAGTGGCTCAGTCTTTCTGGTTACCTGAGCCACGACCTCCAGATGCATCCTTTGTATGTGTTGTGTGTGCCCTCCTCTTG
The DNA here is from genome assembly GCF_964194185.1 of Rhinolophus hipposideros. Taxonomy (NCBI): domain Eukaryota; kingdom Metazoa; phylum Chordata; class Mammalia; order Chiroptera; family Rhinolophidae; genus Rhinolophus; species Rhinolophus hipposideros. The sequence goes on from NC_138046.1 coordinate 30,586,870, forward strand.
TAGTTGAGACTCAGTTGATGATTGCACATCAATAAAAGGGACTGACCCTTGGGCTAACTCATTGTGATGACTGGCCTTGACTACAGTGGACAAGTTGTTTTGCAGGGGTTGACCCTACAGAGCAGGATCTGCCTCAGAGGAATCTTGTGTCTGCCCAAATCGCCCCTTGGGTGTGTTATAGTTGGAGGTGACTAGGTGATGCTCCAGTTTGTTTTGAAGCTGGCCACTGGGAGTGCAAGCCCCAGCACCACCTTGGAGGGGATTCTCTGTAGGTCTATTTCAGCCATAGCTCATGCCCAACGCAGGGCTACCTAGTGGGAGCCAGAAAGAAGTCTGCAGATGGCTGCTACCTTTGCTGTGCTTGGAAGTGCCTTGAGAGGCCAAGCTGCAAACCAAGGCCTGCTACCACTAGTGCCAGCTTAGGGCTTATCAGCCAGAGGTACAGGACAAGCTCAAGCCAGATGGTACTTCTCTGGGTTCCGTGAACCTTTGAAAGATCCTAGGAATGTCTGTAGCTTGAGCCAAGGCAATTGGTCTGCACACAAAACAATGAAAGCAGACTGGTTGTCATGCAGGGTGACAGGCGGGGTCTCTGGTCCCGCTCCCCACATAAGAATGCAGGACATGGTGAGGCCAAAAAGGAACACCCACGGAGCCGTAGATAGGGGAGTCATATCAGTATATTCTCTCTAGCAGCATCCACCTCTCTGCAATCCGCAATCCACAATCCGCCCTTGTTAGCCCCCATTTTTCTGCTAGCATAGCCACAGCACTTGTATTAGTGGCCAATGGCTCACTGGTTATAGTTGATGGCCAACTAGACACAGCCATCTGATCACAGTTGATGGTCACTTACTACTCGAGCCAGCACCTTTCCAAGTAAAGCCGAGAGCTTGGAAACTGCCCTCCTGGCTCTGCCCCCCCCCCACTGGTTGTGCTCGAAATTCGGGTAGGGCAAGGTCTCTGTCGCGCAGGGGACCCTGCTCACTGCGCCATTTGTCGTAAGGGGTGTCATGCGGGGTCTCTGGTCCCGCTCCCCACATAAGAACGCAGGACACGGTAGGGCCAAAAAGGAACACCCATGGAGCCATAAGTAGGGGAGTCAAACCAATATATTCTCGCTGGCAGCAGGGCTGGAGACACAGGAAGCAGGATCTACATAATCTGCCTAACAGCAGTCCGCGCTTGCCAGCCACCATCTTCTTGCTAGCCCCCATTCCATTCCTGCTAGCGTAGCCACAGCCGTTATATTAGTGGCCAATGGCCTACGGGTTACAGCTGACGGCCAACTAGCCACAGCTGCTGGCATCTGATCACAGTTGATGGCCATTTACTACCCGAGCCAGCACCTTTCTATGTGAGGCCGAGAGCGGGGAAACTGCTTTTTTGGGGTTTTGTCCCCACACTCCACCCCTACAGGGTCTCGCCTCACAATCTACGCGACAAGCGTCTTCTGCGAGGGTCCCTGTGCGAGGAGCCTGGAGGTGAATGCAATATCCTGGACACAGCCAGGCTCTCTGAGCACAGCCAGGTTTTCTCAGGGCACCACCAGTACTTCTGGGCACAGCCAGACATCCTGGACTTCTTAGGGTACCACCTGTTTCCCCGGGCACAGCCAGGGTTTCTCAGGGCACCACCCCAGTACTTCTGGGCACAGCCAGACATCCTGGGCTTCTTAGGGTATCACCTGTTTCCCCGGGCACAGCCAGCTTTTCTCAGGGCACCACCACAGTACTTCTGGTCACAGCCAGACTTCCTGGGCTTCTTAGGGTACCACCTGTCTCCCCGGGCACAGCCAGAGTTTCTCAGGGCACTGCCACTCTCTCTGGACACAGCCAGACTTCCTGGACACAGCCAGGGCCTCTCAGGGCACTGCCACTCTCTGGACACAGCCAGACTTCCTGGACACAGCCAGGGCTCTCAGGGCACTGCCACTCTCTCTGGACACAGCCAGACTTCCTGGACACAGCCAGGGCCTCTCAGGGCACTGCCACTCTCTCTCTGGGCCTCTCGGGGTACTGTGCTGGAACAACAGCGGCTCACATCAAGGTGCTTACATATTATCAATGGCGGCCAGTCAAGACACAAAAGCAAACATCAAACCAGTCCCACTACATGGTGGTATGTTCCCAAACAGTCAAGCGTCCATTAAATCAGGGATAGAAGGCAATTCCCCATAGTCCATAGTCATTCGCCAGGGCTGTCCTGGGGGTGAGGGATGACTTTGACCTCACCCTCATCTCCCACGGAGGACTCAGCAAGCGTTTTCTCCTGGGACTAAAAGTCCTGCATCCGGGCTGCCTCAGCAAGCAGTTCCCAGCCCACAGGGCGGCAACAACCTTCGCTTTCTCCGCTTTCTCCACTTTCTCCGGCCTCTGCTGGTTGGGGAACCATCCACATCTTTCCACCCCTCCACGGGAATCGAGCTCTCCGGCAGCTGCTCCTCCTAGTCTTCCTCAGACTGAGCTTTCATAGGCACAAACTGCTCCACTGCCCTTCGGAAAGTTTTGGCCGGCACCGTATCCTGCCGACTACGCCATGTGTCGCGCAGGGGACCCTGCTCGCTGCGCCATTTGTCGTGAGGGGTGTCATGCGGGGTCTCTGGTCCCGCTCCCCACATAAGAACGCAGGACACGGTAGGGCTAAAAAGGAACACCCATGGAGCCATAAGTAGGGGAGTCAAACCAATATATTCTCGCTGGCGGCAGGGCTGGAGACACAGGAAGCAGGATCTACATAATCTGCCTAACAGCAGTCCGCGCTTGCCAGCCACCATCTTCTTGCTAGCCCCATTCCATTCCTGCTAGCGTAGCCACAGCCATTATATTAGTGGCCAATGGCCTACGGGTTACAGCTGACGGCCAACTAGCCACAGCTGCTGGCATCTGATCACAGTTGATGGCCATTTACTACCCGAGCCAGCACCTTTCTATGTGAGGCCGAGAGCCTGGAAACTGCTTTTTTGGGGTTTTGTCCCCACAGTCTCAAATCACCAAGGCGGGGTGAACAAATGGCAAAGACTCAAAATGGCAGCCGCATGTGTTTGCACACTGGGAAGGGGGAGGGCTCAACAAAGAAACAATGGCTTCCGCCAGCTCCCCAGTCCAGGATAAAGCGGCTTCTCCAGTCCCTGTTCCAAGCCAGACAACTCAATTCCCCACCATTTGTCCCTGCCACCTTTCAAGCTGTTGCCCCAGTGCTGGAGGTCAGAGTGATTAATTCCATTGGTGGGTAAATCCGCATGCAGCCCCTTTAAGAGGAGCACCTGTGAATACAGCCTCACTGTCTCCCTCAGTCACAATCTCTGCTGTTTTACACAACCAAAAATTATGGGGACTTCTTTTCGCAGCACTGGAACTCTTCGCTGGGGTGGGGCTGGGACCTCCCGCTCCTTTAGGGGATGGGAGGACCTCCATAGCCAAAATGGCTCTCCCAATCTTTAATGGTCACATGTGGTTGTGGGACCAGCCTGTTTGGCGTCTCTGACCTTCCTACCTGTATGGAGTTTGTTGCTTCTGCAAGTCCTTAGTTGAAAGGCTTCAGTTTAGCTTGATTTTAGGCAATTCTCAATAATGGTTGTGTCACGTGGGGTGTCATGCAGGGTCTCTGGTCCCACTTACCAACTAAGAATGCAGGATATGGTGAAGCCAAAAAGGAACACCCACGGAGCTATAGATAGGGGAGTCATACCACTATATTCTCGCTGGTGGCTGGGTTGGAGACATAGGAAGCAGGAGCCACACAATCCACAACCTGCATCTGATTTTCTATCAACCAACCTCACTTGCTAACTGCAATCTGCCATGCTAACGGCAATCTGTGCCTCTTTGCAATCCACAATCCACAAGCTGCACTTGACAGTTTAGCCACAGCAGTTATATTAGTAGCTAATGGCTAAACGGTAGTAGCTGATGGACAACTAGTCACAGCTGATGACCATCTACTGCCTGAGTCAGCACCTTCCCACATGAGGCTGAGAGCCTGGAAACTGCTCTCTGGGACTCTGTCCCCACAGGTTGTTTTGTAGATTAGTTGTAATTTTAATGTGGTTGTGAAAGAAGGTAAACACAGTGTTTACCTTCTGCAACATCTTGGTTGTTTGTAAGAATTTCTTAAAGGACCTCAGACCTAAGTATTTCAGCCTTTGTAGGCCATAGGTCATAGTAGCAATTATTCATCTCTGTTGTTACAGTGCAAAAACAGCCATAGACAATATGTGTGGGCACAGAGCCCCAGAAAGCAGTTTCCAGGCTCTCGGCCTCATGTGGAGAGCTGCTGTCTCAGATAGTGGATGGCCGTCAGCTGTGGCTGGTTGGCCATCAGCTGTAGCCATTAAGCCATTGGTCACTGATATAACTGCCGTGGCTATGGAGGAGAGCCGAGGAGAGTGAAGGAGGAGACTGAAGGAGAGTAAGGAGAGTGGAGGATAGTGGGTCGGTTGGCAGCAAAGTGGACAGCAGGTCGCACATCGTGTAAACCCAGTCTCCAGTGAGACCATAGTGGTATGACTTCCCTACCTATGGCTCCGTGGGTGTTCCTTTTTGGCCTCATCATGTCCTGTGTTCTTATGTGGGGAGCGGGAGCTGAGACCCCGCCGGCCGCCCCGCCGGACACTCCGCACGACCATATGCAAATTGGCATGATGCTGTTTCGATAAAATTTTATTTACAAAAACAGAGCTAGCCCAAAGTCTCCTAATCCTTGACATAGAATAATAGCCATACAGTAACTGTTGAAATAATTTTCTGATTGCCTGTCAGAAGTCAAATAATTATGCAGAAGTTTGTGCGATCATATCATTTTGAGACCAAAATAATGCTTGATCTAAAGTGATATATCGAGTTCTATAATTGACTTTTTACCTGGAGTCTTATCCTGTTCTGCCTTTCTGTGGCATTTGAAATAGATGGTCTCTAAGATGGACCCTTATGCTCCCCACATCCAGAGATTCACACACTGTGTAATTCCCTTCCCTTCAATTTTTGGCTGGCCTTATTGAATAGCTTGTAACAAGTAGAATATGACAGAACCAATGAAATGTCTCTTCTAAGTTTGGGTTCCAAAAAGAAGTCTGTAGCTTCATACTTGATCGATTTCTCCCTCTCTCTCTCTCTCTCTCTCTCTCTCTCTCTCACACACACACACACACACACACACACACACACACACACACACACAGAGAGAGAGAAGTAAACTTCCATGTTGTGTGTTGGGACAGAGCCTGGAGTGCAGTTTCCAGGCTCTTGGCCTCATGTGGAAAGGTGCTGGCTCTGGTAGTAAATGATCATCAACTGTGATTGGATGGCCATCAGCTGTGCCTAGTTGGCCGTAAGCTGTAACCAGTGAGCCATTGGCCACTAATATAACTGCCATGGCTACTCTAATAGTGGATGCTGGCTGAGCTAGCAAGCAGATTGCAGATTGGAGAGAGGTGTGGATTGCAGTTAGCACGGTGGATTGCAGTTGGCAAGTGAAGTTGATTGGTTGGCAGAAAAGTGGACGGCAGGCTACAAATTGTGTGGTTTCTGCTTCCTGTGTCTCTAACCCAGCCACCAGAGAGAATATAGTGGTATGACTCCCCTATCTATGGCTCCGTGGGTGTTCCTTTTTGGCCTCACCATATCCTGCATTCTTATGTGGGGAGTGGGAGCTGAGACCCTGCATGACACCCTGCATGACATTGTGTGTAGCTGTATAGAAACTGACCAGGAACTGATATCTGTAGTCAACCAAGTGTGAGGACCTGAGGCCTGACAATAGCTATATGAATGAATTTATAAGTGGCTCCTGATCCCCTGATCCCCCACCCCACCCACCCAGGTTGATCCCAGATGCCCTGATTGAAGCATTGTGAGGAAGCTTTAGTAGGAACCAGCTATGCCTGCACCACAAAAACTAAGAGATGATAAATGCTGTTTTAAGTCACAAAGTTTTGGGTTATTTTGTTATGTGGCAATAAATAATGAATACAGTGTTATTTATTTCTTTCTTCTCCATATGTTGAATCTTTCCTAAACTTGAAGGTGTGTATGAGCTATGGTATTATATTTTTATAACAAGGAGCCAAATGAATTGGGGAAATACTAGACAGACAAACTCAAGTATATATGCATAGATTAGACAGAGCACGTATATGGGAGGAAAAAACAAAATTTAAACTATGAACTAAAATTGCAAATTCTTATGTCAAGAATCTTTAGGCTGAATTGTACCAACATCATTGGAAACTTAACATGGGAGTGATAACCAATGAGTCTGTGGTCTAAAAATGTATAATTTAATTTCATTTGAAGGACATTTGTATTGTATAACAAATTAGAAGGAGACCATGATTGAAAGCTATAACCTTATGCCAGGAAACAATACAGACATCTGTACTAACCATCCTTTCAGAATTTTAGATTAAATTATGTTTTCTTCCTTTATATCTATTTTTCAATGATTCGTTTTCAAGTGCTTATTTATATGATTTAAACTTTTCTTTGAATACTATAGGTATATCGTGTTTCCCTGAAAATAAGACCATAAGACTCAAATTCAGAGTCTTGTTAGGGAATAAGGGTTATGATAAGAAGTTGAAATGGTATGGAGATAGAAAAGTTTAACCCAGTGCTGTTATAAAAGCAGTAAGTTCTACCTAATCAAGTGAGAAGAGGCTTAAATAAATCTAGAGACTAAATTTGAGTCTCAATGTTTTTTATACAGTTTATATAAAAATATAAAAATGAATGATGGGCATATTTAATTTAGCAAACCAATCATTGGTTTCAGTCAACCAATCTTGCTGAATTATATTTACCTAAAGTAAAAGAGAGACATTCATTCACTCTTTCAGAGAAAACATGTATTCAGAATCTATTATGGTCTACTCACTGTGAGAGATAATGAGGATACAAATATGAATAAGAAATTATCACTGAAAATAATATTTATATTTTCTAATTATGTGATATAGTATTCATTCTGTCACACATTCATTCAAAAGTATTTATTGAACATGTGTTAAGAACCATAATCACCTTGATGAGCCAAAATGAACATGACCCTTGCTTTTATGTTACTGATCATTAAGTAGCATATACATAGAATAATAAATCATTACACTAATAAATGTATAAATATAAGCTGGAATTGGAAATTGGGTATTAAGGAAAGATTCTCATAGAAAATTATTTAATCTAGCATATAAAGTATAACTGGGACTCAAGTAGAAAACAAGGAAAAAATAGGGTGTGTGGGAATGTGAGGAGGTGCAACGAATGTGGAGGTGGGAAAAGTGTCCCAGACAGAGGAATTAACAATTATAATGGCTCTGTTATAGATTGAATTGCTTTCCCCAAATTCATCTATAGCATATCTAACCCCTAGTACTTCAGAATTGAGTGCATTTAGATATGGAGCATTTAAAGGAATGATTAAATTACTCCCCCCCCCCCCGCCTTGGGTGTGCCCTAATTCCATACAACTGATGTCTTTATAAGAAAAGATTAGGGAACGTGAGAGAGCCCAAGAATGTGCATACAAAAAGGAAAGTTCATGTGAGAACACAGTGACAAGATAGCCATCTGCAAGCCAAGGAGAAGGCTCTGAGGAGAAACCAAACCTGTTGACACCTTGATTTTGAACCTCCAACTTCAGAACTTTGAGAAATAAATTTCAGTTATTTAAGTCACCCAGTCTGTGGTATTTTGTTATGGCAGCCCCAGCAAGCTAATACAGGCCCTGACAGGAGAACACAGGAAATGTGACAAATTGGAAGGAGGTAAGAAAGCAGTGAACCAAGAGTTGTCTTAGATGAAACTGGAATAAGGTAGTAGCCAGACTGTGCAGGGCTATACAAACCAAATTAAGGATTTTGATTTTGTCCTCAGAGTAATTTGGAAGTCCCTGATAGCTTGTAAGCAAGTATATGTATACCAGTTAGGATGCTTTTAGCGATAATTAGTAAAACATCCAACTAGAAGTATACTAAACTGTAAAAATATTTATTCATAATAACTCCAAAGTCACTAAGAACAGAGACACTTTCTGCTTCTTAGTTCACCCCTCCTATGTCTTGTACTCCTAGACTGAATCCTCCTATGGTCTTAAATTACTAATACAGCTCTAGGCATCATTTGCTAATGTCAGTGTTCAGAGGAAGAACAATTAACATCCCTGTCCCAGAAACTTTTATAGGAGTGAGTAAAACATTGCCAGGAGAGTCTTAGCATGCTTATCCTCATGTCTCATTGCAGGAAATCGCATCACATTCTCGTTCCTAACAGTTACTTGGTAAGGGAAATAAAATTATTATAATTGTGTTATGTTAATCAAGATTCACCCACTCTGTCTAGAAAGGCTCCAAGCCCTCCCTGAAGGATATAATCTCTTAAAGGGTGGACAATATTTGAGTTCATCCTAGAAGGAAGAACAAATGGTTTTTATTAGAAAAGCCTGTCCAAAGCTTTCTATATAGTGACTGTCCAAGGATTATGTGATTATATTTGTGATTTAAAAATGTAACTCTGGCTGCAGTGCAAAGAATATCTTCAAGGGGATAGAGCAGAATGGAAAGCAAAGAGATCATTCCTTAGACTACTCTAGCCTACAGAAGATTATATATTGGACCAGAATGAAGTGAGTAGAGAAGAATAGATGATATCAAGAAAGATTTAAAGGGTAAAATTAACTGAATTTAATGATGGAATAAATATATTAATGTCTGACAATTAAGTTCGTGAATTTGTTGCAATGATGTTGCCAAACTTATTCTTTTTTTTGATATCAGAGGGATTATTCGTTATGAATTTTTACAAACTGGACAAACAGTTAACCAAGTTTACTATTTGGAAGTGCTGAAAAAGCAGCATGAAAAAGTTAAACGAACTGAAATTTTCACGAACAATTCATGGCTCTTGCATCACAACAATGTGCCAGCTCACACGGCATTGTCTGTGAGGGAGTTTTTAGCCAGTAAACAAATAACTGTATTGTAAAACCCTCCCTGCTGACCTGATCTGGCCCTCAATGAGTTCTTTCTTTACCCAAAGTTAAAGGAAATATTGAAAAGAATACATTTTGATGACATTCAGGACATCAAGGGTAATATGATGATAGGTCTGTTGTCCATTCCAGGGAAAGAGTTCCAAGATTGCTTTGAAGGGTGGACTAAGTGCTGGTGTTCATGCATAGCTTCTCAAGGGGAGTACTTTGAAGGTGACCGTAGTGATATTCAGGGATGAGGTATCTGGCACTTTTTTTAGGATGAGTTGGTGAATTTGTTTGACAGCATAGGATATGAGAGAATGGGAGGTATCAAGGATAATTCCTGGCTTTATAGTCTGTGCACCTGGATGGAGGAAACACTGAAAGGAAAGATTTGAAGAGGGACCTAATGGGTTTTACCTTAATTGGACATGTTGAGTTTGACCCTCCACTGAGCTATCCAATTGGATATAACATGATAACATGTAGATGATTAGACATACGAATCTTAATCTCATACCGGGGTTCTAAATCTGGGAAAATATATCAACTTATTCTGAGAGAGAGAGAGAGAGAGAGAGAGAGAGAGAGAGAGAGAGAGAGAGAGAGAGAGAGAGAGAGAGATAACTCTTAAACTTAGATGAGATATTTGGAATACTCTGATATTAAATGATCAGGAAAAGATTATAGAGCCTATAAAGGAAATTGACAAGGAGCAGTCCATAGGAGAAAAAGAAATGAATAAAAGTGAAAAGACAGTATACCAAGAAAGAGAAGGGAATATTTTGAGACACAGAATAGTTGAAGAAAGCATTTCAAATTCTGATAAAAACACAGGGGACTTTGATGATTATGGAGTGCCATTTCCAAAGAGTGCAGTGAAAGGTTTTTGAAAGTAGAAGAGTGAAGATCCTGCGCAGAGATGCACACTACATATTAAGCATTAAAGTGCAATAGATAATTGATGTTTATTTTACTTTTTTTTTAAATTTTTATTTTTTAAATCTTTATTCATCCTTTTATTTTCTTTTTTCAAAATTAAACATCCTGGGGTAATATTGGTTAATAAAATTATATAAGTTTCAGATGTACAACTTCATACTTTTGTAAATTCCCCAGGTTGTCCTTGTATGCATGCAGGGTTGAAATCCACTGGAAAAGGGCAAGCAAGCTGTGAGTGGTTCTATCCCTCACCAACTCAAGGGACTCTCTCTCCCCCTGCCCTGTCTCCATCTTTCTTGCTCTTCAAATTCCATCTGGTTGATTCATGGTATAAAGTGGATATTATGCTGTAAAGTTAATATAAAATTAAGATTTTTAGATTTCAAAAATCCAGCAGAGTTGGTGGATCATTTGTGACATTTTTATTATTCTCAGATCCAATTGCATGGTTTGTGTTATCCTAAACAGACTCTCTGGTTTTCAAGCCTGGCATGTTTGTGTTTTTCTTTTTTTTTCTTATTACTTTGAGGAGTACAAACAATGTAATAGACATTTATTATTTATATCGCTCAAACAGTGATAACCCCCCTCCCGCCATCTACTACACCTCTGACATCACATACAACCATTACATTTCCACTGTTTCTATTCCTAATGCTGAACTCCACTACTTGTAAACATACATATATATATATATACACACAAAAAAGTAGTTATATATATAGTTATATATATAATTGTTATTGACAATTATGTATATTTATATATGTATATAATATATGTATGTATATGCGTATATATGTGTGTGTATGTGTGTGTGTGTGTGTGTGTGTGTGTGTGTGTATATATATATATATATATATATATATATATATATATATATATAATTGTAATTGGCATTCATTGCTGTTCAGCTTCAGCTTCAGGTGTACAGTGCAGTGATTAGGCATCTATATCATCCTTGAGGTGGTCTCCCTAATGGGACTAGTGTCCTTCGGATACCCTGCAGCATTTTTCCAACCCTATTGATTACATTCCCCAAATTGACTTTCTTTTCCCCATGGTAATCTTGTGGTTACTGACTGTGCTTTCTAATCCCCTCACCTTCTCCCTTATCCCCACCCCCACTTCCATCTAGCAACCTTCAGTTTTTCCTTTTTGTCTCTGAGACTGTTTCTAATTAGTTCATTTATTCTTTCCTTTAGATTCCACATGTGAATGAGATCAAAAGTTATTTGTCTTTCTCTGTCTGATTTATTTCACTTAGCGTAATGTTCTCTAGGTCCATCCATATTGTTGCAAATGGTAAGATTTCATTCTTCTTTATGGCTGTATAATACTCCATTGTATAAATGTACCACAGTTTCTTAATCCAGTCGTCTACTGATGAGCATTTTGGTTGTTTCCATGTCTTGGCTATTGTGTATAGTGCTGCAGTAAACATCGAGGTGCATAAATTTTTTTGAATTAGAGTTTTGGATTTCTCCGGATAGATACCTAGGAGGGGAATTCCTGGGTCATAAGGTAATTCCATTTGTAGTTTTTTGAGATACCTCCATACTGTTTTCCATAGTGGCTGTAACAATCTACAATCCCACCAACAGTGCACCAGGGATCCCTTTTCTCCACATCCTCGCCAGCACTTGTTTGTTAATTTATCGATGATAGCCATTTTGACTGGAGGTGAGGTGATATGTCGTTGTGGTTTTTATTTGCATTTCTCTAATGATTAGTCAGGTTCAGAATTTTTTTATGTCTGTTTGCCATATGCATGTCCTCTTTAGAAAAATGTTTCTTCATGTCCTCTGCCAATTTTTTATTTGGATTATTTTTTTTTTGCAGTTGAGTTGAATGAGCATTTTTTAAAATTTGGGATATTAAATATTTATCGGATATGCCATTGTCAAATATCTTCTATTCAGTAGGTTTCCTTTTTTTTTTAATTTATATATTGGGGTGACAATTGTTAATGAAATTACATAATTTCAGGTGTACAATTCCTTATTACATCATCAATAAATCCCATTCTGTGTTCACCACCCAGAGTCAGTTCTCCTTCCATCACCATATATTTGATCCCCCTTACCCTCATCTCCCTCCCCCCACCCCCCTTACACTCTAGTAACCACTAAACTATTGTCTGTGTCTATGAGTTCTTCTTTGTCATTTGTTTGTCTTGTTTTTGGTTTATATACCACATATCAGTGAAATCATAGGGTTCTCTGCTTTTTCTGTCTGACTTATTTCGCTTAGCATTATATTCTCAAGATCCATCCATGTTGTCACAAATGTTCCTATATCATCTTTCCTTAACGCTGAATAGTATTCCATTGTGTATATATACCACAACTTCTTTATCCATTCATCTACCGAACACCATTTTGGTTGTTTCCATGTCTTGGCCACTGTAAACAAAGCTGCAATGAACATTGGAGCACACGTGTCTTTATGTATAAATGATTTCAGATTCTTTGGGTAGATACCCAGGAGAGGGACTGCTGAATCATATGGTAATTCCATTCGTAATTTTTTGAGGAACCTCCACACTGCCTTCCATAACGGGTGTACCAGTCTGCATTCCCACCAACAGTGTATGAGGGTTCCTTTTTCTCCACAGCCTCTCCAACACTTGTTGTTATTTGTCTTGTTGATGATAGCCATTCTGACTGGGGTGAGGTGATATCTCATTGTGGTTTTTATTTGCATTTCTCTGATGATTAGTGATGTTGAGCATTTTTTCATATGTCTATTTGCCATTTGTAAGTCCTCTTTAGAGAAATGACTCTTCAGGTCCTCTGCCCATTTTTCAATTGGGTTGTTTGTTTTTTTGTTGTTGAGTTTCATGAGTTCCTTGTAAGTTTTGGATATTAGACCATTATCGGAGGCACTGTTTGCAAAAATCTTCTCCCATTCAGTCGGTTGCCTCTTTACTTTGTCGATGGTTCCTTTGCAGTGCAGAAACTTTTAAGTTTCATATAGTCCCATTTGTTTATTTTAGCTTTTACTTCCATTGCCTTTGGAGTCAAATTCATAAAATGCTCTTTGAACCCAAGGTCCATAAGTTTAGTACCTATGTTTTCTTCTATGCAGTTTATTATGTCACGTCTTATGCTTAAGTCTTTGATCCATTTTGAATTAATTTTGGTAAATAGTGACAGATAACAGTCCAGTTTCATTCTTTTGCACATGGCTATCCAATTCTCCCAGCACCATTTATTGAAGAGGCTGTCTTTTCTCCATTATATGTTTTTAGCTTCTTTGTCAAAAATTATCTGTCCATATTTATGTGGTTTAATTTCTGGGTTCTCAATTCTATTCCATTGGTCTATGTGTCTGTTTTTCTGCCAATACCATGCTGTTTTGATTATTGTAGCCCTGTAGTATAAGCTAAACTCAGGCAGTGTGATACATCCAGCACTGTTCTTTTATCTTAAGATTGATTTGTTATTCGGGGTCTTTTGTGGTTCCAAACAAATCTGATGATTTTTTGTTCTATTTCTTTAAAAAATGCCATTGGGATTTTGATGGGGATTGCATTAAATCTGTACATTGCTTTGGGTAATATGGCCATTTTAACTATGTTGATTCTTCCAATCCATGAGCACGGAATGTCTTTCCATTTCTTTGTGTCTTCTTCAATTTCTTTCAAAAATGCCTCACAGTTTTCAGCATATAAATCCTTCACATCCTTGGTTAAGTTTATCCTAGGTATTTTATTCTTTTTGCTGCAATTACAAAAGGAATTGTTTTTTATATCTCTTTTTCTGAGATTTCATTGTTGGTGTATAGGAAAACAATGGACTTTTGTACGTTGATTTTTGTAGCCAGCAACTTTACTGTATTCATTGTTTGTTTCTAATAGCTTTTTGGTGGAGTCTTTAGGGTTTTCTATATATGGCATCGTGTCATCTGCAAAGAGTGACAATTTAATTTCTTCATTCCCAATTTGGATGCCTTTTATTTCTTTCTTTTGCCTGATAGCTGTGGCGAGGACTTCCAATCTATGTTGAAAAGCAGAGGTGATAGGGGACAACCTTGTCGTGTTCCTGAATGTAGAGCAAAGGGCTTCAGCTTTTCACCATTAATTATGAGATTAGCTGAGGGTTTGTCATATATGCCCTTTATTATGTTGAGGTATTTTCATTCTATACCAATTTTCATAAGTGTTTTAATCATAGATGGATGTTGTATCTTATCAAATGCTTTTTCTGCATCAATTGATAGAATCATATGATTTTTGTCCTTTATTTTGTTTATGTGATGTATCACGTTGATGGATTTGCAAATGTTGAACCATCCTTGTGCCCCGGGGATGAACCCCACTTGGTCGTGATGAATAATCTTTTAATGCATTGTTGTATTCGATTTGCTAGAATTTTGTTTAGGATTTTAGCATCTGTATTCATCAGAGATATAGGTCTGTAGTTTTCTTTTTTTGTGTTGTCCTTACCAGGTTTTGGTATCAGGGTAATGTTAGCCTCATAAAATGAGTTAGGGAGTACTGACTCTTCTTCAATTTCTTTGGAAGAGTTTGAGCAAGATTGGTATTAGATCCTCTTTGAAGGTTTGGTAGAATTCACTGGTGAAGCCATCTGGTCCAGGACTTTTGATTTTGGGAAGGCTTTGGATGACTGATTCAATTTCGTTACTGGTGATCTCTTTAGATTTTCCAGTTCTTCATGATTCAGCCTTGGAATGCTATATGTTTCTAAAAACTTGTCCATTTCTTATAAGTTATTAAATTTGGTGGCATATAGTCCTTCATAGTATTCTTGGATAATCCTTTATATTTCTGTGGTGTCCGTGATAACTTCCCCTTTTTCATTTCTGATTTTGTTAATTAGTGTCTTCTCTCTTTTGATCTTAGTGAGTCTAGCCAAGGGTTTGTCGATTTTGTTAATCTTTTCAAAGAACCAGCTCTTTATAACATTAATTTTTTCTATTGCCTTTTTGTTCTCTATTTCATTTAGTTCTGCTCTGATTTTTGTTATTTCCTTTCTTCTGCTGACCTTGGGTTTCGCTTGTTCTTCTTTTTCTAGTTTTTTAAGGTGTAACATGAAGTTATTTATTTGAGATTTTTCTTGTTCCTTGAGATAGGCCTGTAATGATATAAATTTCCCTCTTAAATCTGCTTTCGCGGCATCCCAAAAATTTTGGTGGGATGTATTTTCATTGTCATTTGTTTCTATGTATCTTTTGATCTCTCTTCTAATTTCTTCTTTGACCCAGTTGTTCTTTAAAAGTATGTTGTTTAATCTCCATGTATTTGTTTTTTTTCCTGCTTTCTTTTGGCAGTTGATATCCAATTTCAAAGCCTTGTGATCAGAGAATATGCTTGGTATGATTTCAATCTTCTTAAATTTGCTGAGGCTGATTTTGTTTACCTGTATATGGTCTATCCTTGAGAATGTTCCATGTACACTTGAAAAGAATGTATAGTCTGATATTTTAGGATGAAGTGCTCTATATATGTCAATTATGTACAATTCATCTAATGTGTCATTTAGGGCTGCGATTTCGTTATTTATCTTCTGTTTGGATGATCTATCCATAGCTGTCAATGATGTATTTAAGTCCCCTAGTATAATTGTGTTTTGGTCAATTTCTCCCTTTAGTTCTGTTAGTAGTTGCTTGGTATATTTCGGTGCTCCCTGATTGGGGGCATAAATATTGATGACTGTTATGTCTTCTTGTTGTATAGTCCCCTTTACCATTATGAAGTGTCCATCCTTGTCTCTTGTTATCTTTTTCAACCTAAAGTCTGTTTCATCGGAAATCATTATGGCTACACCTGATTTTCTCTGGGTGCCATTTGCTTGGAGTGTCAATTTCCACCCTTTCACTTTGAGTCTATGCTTGTCCTTGTAGCTGAGATGTGTCTCTTGTAGACAGCATATGGTTTGGTTTAGTTTTTTGATCTTATCTGCTACTCTGTGTCTCTTTATTGGTGAGTTCAGTCCATTTACATTTAGGGTGATTATTGATATGTGAGGATTTCCTGTCATTCTGTCTTTAGTTTTCTGGTAAGGCTGTGTCTCCATTGTTTTTTTTGCCTTTTTGTTGTTGTCTGTTATTTCTGTGTGGTGGTATTCTATGGTGTTTCCCTCTGTTTCTTCTTTTATTACAGTATATATTTCAAATTTGGATGTTTTTTGAGTGGTTACCCTTGAGTTTATGTTAAAGAAAGTTTGATATTTAGAGTATTCCAGTTTCTTCAGTACACTTACTTTCTCTATTCCCATATTCCAGTTCAGGCCTTTACGCTCCCCCTTTTAATGTTTCGGTTGCAACAAGTTGTCCCTGTTGATGGTGGTCTAATAGCCTCTTTTAATATTTCTTGTAGTGCAGGTTGTGTATTAGAAAATTCCCTCAGCTTCTGGATGTCTGGAAAGGTCTTTATTCCTCCTTCATATCTAAAGGCGATCATTGCTGGATATATTATTCTTGGCTCATGATTTGTCTCTTTCAATAGTTTGAATATTTGGTTCCATTCCCTCCTAGCTTGTAGAGTTTCTGCTGAAAAATCTGATGATAATCTAATGGGCTTTCCTTTGTAGGTTTTTGTCTTCTTTTCCCTGGCTGCCTTGAGGATTCTTTCTTTGTCATTGATTTTAGACAGCTTCAATACAATGTGCCTTGGTGAAGGCTTCTTGGGATTGAGGTAATTAGGTGTTCTATTTGCTTCTTGGATTCGAGGATCCAGTTCTTTCCACAAGTTTGGGAAGTTCTCATCGACGATTTGTTTGAATATATTTTCTGTTCCCTTCCCTCTTTCTTCTCCTTCTGGTATGCCCATTAATATTATATTGCTCTTTCTGATGGAGTCAGAAAGTTCTTGTAGAGTTCTTTCATTTCTTTTAAGTGTCAAGTCTCTTTCTTTTTCCATCTGTGTTAATTCTAGGTTCCTATCTTCGATGTCACTGATTCTTTCCTCCATCTGGTCAACTCTACTACCTAAGCTGGATATTTTATTGTTAATTTCTTCTATTGAGTTCTTAATCTCCAGAAATTCTATTTGGTTCTTTTTCAAAATTTCAATCTCTTTTGTAAAATGCTCATGGTGTTCTTTGATTGTGTTTCTGAGTTCATTAAACTGCCTTTCTGTGTTTTCTTGCATCTCGTTCAGTTTTTTCAGAATTGCAATCTTGAATTCTCTGTCATTTAAATCACAAATGTCCATATCTCTAAGTTCCTTTTCTGGAGACTTTTCACTTTCTTTCTGAGCTATCTTGTTGCCTTGGTTATTCATGGCAATCACTGATTTACTATTTCTCTTCCTAGACATCTACAGGAGTGGCTTCTGCAACAGGTTGATAGGTAGTCGAAGAGCTTTTGGAGTTCCAAAGCTCTTTCTGCACCAGATTCAGAGCCCGTTTGTTTCAGCAGTTCTGTTTACTCCTGCAGGGATCCACCCAGATAGGTGGGGCCAGGGGCGGTGTGGGTTTTGAGAGGTGGCCCAGAGCAATGGCGGCGACCACCACCACAGCCAGTCCTGCTTCCACAGCTCCTCCCCTTTGCGGGAATTAGTTGAGCTGTGAATCTGTGTCTGCGGTCCACAGTTCTCAGTGCAGCAAATATTCTGTCCTTTGATCCAATACTGGTACTTTATCGCTTATAGCTCCGGGCAGGTGGGGGTGGGGCAAGCTCTGGGAGGGTAGGGAGGGGGCGGTTGTCTCCGTGCCTAGGGCTTCCATTCTCCACTCCGCAGTGAGGGCTTAAACCACCGATTTCAGCCCTCTTCCCTCAGTCTTTGCTGCCTTGAGCGTTGGGTTCAGCCATGCTATATGCTGCCCCCTCAGCCCTGTGGGCCGTAAGCGTATTCCTAGCAGTCCGTGTCCTTCCCTCTCCCGCAGCTGCGGAAGATCCGGGAGCAGCCGGCTTTGAGCACTGAGGTAGGTCTGCGTCCTGCGCCCGCGCGGCTTTGTCTCCGCACTTCTCCTCTCCCTCCTCCCCCGCTCGCGCGATTCACCCACCTGGAGGTGAATTCAGTAGTGGGCCTCTTCGTCTTGCCTGTCTGCTGTGCAAGGAGTCCTTTGTGGAGTTATTGTTGTCCGATTCGTTGTAAATTCCAGGGGAGCGTTTCAGAGGCTCACCTCATGCTGACATTTTTTTCCGGCCGACCGCAATTGATTTCTGAATATTAATTTTGTATCCTGCTTCTTTACTGAATTCATTTATCAGTTCTAATAGCTTTTTTTTTTTTTTGGTGGAGTCTTTAGGGTTCTCTGTATATAGTATCATGTCATCTGCATATAATGACAATTTTACTTGCCCCTTACCAGTTTGGATGCCTTTCGTTTGTTTCTCTTGTCTGATTGCTGTGGCTAGAACTTCCAGCACTATGTTGAATAGAAGTGGAGAAAGTGGGCAACATTGCTTATTCATGATCTTAAGGGGAATGGTTTTAGCTTTTCCACATTGAGTACGATGTTAGCTGTGGGTTTATCTATATGACCCTTAGTATGTTGAATTATGGTCCCTCTATTCCTATTTTCTTAAGAGTTTTTATCATAAATGGCTGCTGGATTTTGTCAAATGGTTTTTCTGCATCTATTTATATGATTCTTGTTTTTCATTTTGTTAATGTGGTGTATCACATTAATTGATTTGAGGATGTTGAGCCACCCTTGCATACCAGGAATAAATCCCACCTGATCATGGTGTATCATCTTTTGAATGTATTGCTGGATTCTGTTCACTAATATTTTGTTGACATTTTTGCTCTATGTTCATTAGGGATATCAGCCTGCAGTTTTCGTTTTTTGTAATGTCTTTGTCTGCTTTTGGGATCAGAGTGATATTGGCCTCCTAAAAAGTGTTAGGAAGTCTTCCCTTCTTCTGGATTTTTAGGAATATTTTAATAATAGTTGATCATTCTTTTTTGAATCTTTTGTAGAATTCACCTGTAAAACTATCTGGTCCAGGGCTTTTGTTTGTTGGGAGCTTGTTGATTACTGATTCAATTTCCCTGGTGGTAATCACTCTACTTAGGTTTTCCATTTCTTTTTGAGTTACCCTTGGAAGGTTGTATGCTTCCAGAAATTTGACCATTTCTTACAGATTGTCTAATTTGTTGGCATAGGGTTGCTCATAGTAATTTCTTCTTATTATTTTTTTGTGTTTCTGTGGTGTCTGTTGTCACTTTTCTTTCATTTATGATTTTCTTAATTTGGGTCTTCTCTCTGCTTTAATTAATAAGTCTGGCTAAAGCTTTGTCAATTTTGTTAGTCTTCTCTAAAGACCAACTCTTGGATTCATTGACCTTTTGTATTGTTTTTCTGGTCTCTATTTCATTTATATCTGTTCTGATCTTTATTATCTCCTTCATTGCACTCTCTTTGGGCTTATTTTGCTGTTTTTTTTCCAGATCGCTTAAGTGTGAAGATAAACTGTTCATTAATGATTTTTGTTGTTTTTCAGGTAAGCCTGCATTACTATGAATTTCCCTCTTAGGACTGCTTTTGCTGCATCATAGATTTTGAGTCGCCGTGTTTTCATTTCCGTTTGTCTCGAGATATCTTTTGATTTTTTCCTTCATCTCATAGTTGACCCACTCATTATTTAGTAACATGTTATTCAGCCTCCATGAATTTGTGTGTCTTCCCGTTGTTTTGTTTGTTTGTTTGTTTGTTTGTTTTGTTTTGTTTTGTTTTTTTCCTAGAGTTGATGTCTAATTTCATACCACTGGGGTCAAAGACAGATTGTATGATTTCAGTTTTCTTAAATTTATCAAGACTTGTTTTGTGGACTAACATGTGATCTATCTTGGAAAATGTTCCATGTGCACTTGAGAAGAACGTGTATTCTGCAGCTTTGGGGTGAAACGCTCTGAAAATATCAATTAAATCCAACTGGTTAAATGTGTCATCTTGGGCCATTGTTTCCATATTGATTTTCTGTATGGAAGACCTGTCCTTGTTGTCAGAGGTATGTTGTAGCTCCCAACTATGATACTGTTACTGTTGATCTCTGTCTTTATGTCAGTGAATATCTGTTTTATATATTTAGGTGCTCCTATTTTGGGTGCATAGATGTTTACTAGGGTTATGTCCTCTTGTTTGATCAATCCCTTTATTATTATGTAAGGCCCATCTTTGTATTTTAATATATTCTTCATTTTAAAGTCCATTTTGCCAGATATAAGAATTGCAACCCCAGCTTTTTCTCATTTCCATTTGCATGTAATATCTTACTCCAACCCTTCACTTTCAGCCTGTGTGTCTTTTGATCTGAGGTGAGTCTATTGTATGCAGAATATATAATGGTCTTGCTTTCTTATCCACTTAGCCACACTATGACTTTTGATTGAAGCATTTAATCCATTTACATTTAAAGTGATTACTGATAGGTACATAGTTATTGCTTTTTTTTTTTAATTTGTAGTTAGACTGTTTTCATCTTTATTCTGTTTGCAGAAGCCCTTTTAATATTTCCTGCAATGCTGGCTTGGTAGTAATGAACTCCTTTATCTTATTCTTTTCTGGGAAGCTCTTTATCTCTCTTTCAATTTTAAATGAGAGCCTTGCTTGATAAAGCAATCTAGGTTATAGGCTTTTGTTTTTCATCACTTTGAATACCTGCTACCACTCCCTCCTGGCCTGCAAAGTTTCTGTAGAAAAGTCATTTGATAGTCTTATAGGAGTTCCCTTGTATGTAACCCACTGTCTTTCTTTTGCTGCTTTTAGGATAATCTCTTTGTCTTTAACCCTTGCCATTTTAACTATAATGTGTCTCGGTGTGAACCGGTTTGGGTTTATCCTGGTTGGAACTCTCTGCACTTCCTGGGCTTATATGTTGGTTTCCTTCAGCAAGTTAGGGAAATTTTCAGACATTATTACTTCAAATATGTTCCCGATCCCTTGCTTCCTCTCTTCACCTTCTGGTATTCCTATGATGCGCATGTTGTTGCACTTGATGTTATCCCAGAGGTCTCTGAAACCATTTTCATTGTTGTTTATTCTTTTTTTCTTTTTGTTGTTCCATTTGGGTGATCTCTGCTAACTTATCTTCTAAGATTCTGATTTGATCCTCTGCTTCATCTAACCTGCTGGTAATTCCTTCAAGTGTGTTCTTTATTTTAGTTATTGTATTCTTTAGTTCTAACTGGCTGTTCTTTATGATTTCTCTATTATTCTTTATGTTGTTCCTAGGCTCCTTAAACATTCTAATCATCAGAGTTCTGAACTCTGTCTCTGATAGGTTTGTTACCTCTATTTGACTTGGTTCCAATTCTGGAGGTTTCTTCTGTTCTTTTATTTGGAACAGGTTGCCTTGTTTCCCCATTCTGTCTGACTCTCTGTATTTGTTTCAATGTATTAGGTAGATCCCCTAGAGTTCTTAGTTCTTGCTGGGTTATCTTGTGTAGCATGTGTCCTTTATATTTGACTTCCACCACTTCCTTATTCTTCTGTGCATGTTCTCCAAAGGTGACTCCTGTGTTGTGTATATTGTCCTGTTAAAGTTGATCTTTAAGTACTTTTCACATGTCAGAAGGTGGGATTGACCACTAGGCTGACTAATTGTGAAACATGGCTCTTTCCATAGTGGATGTTCTGCTGCATAAGGGTTGATCACTCAAATGAGCCTTGGCCCCTAGGTGCTCTTGTGCCTGTAGAGAATTCCCTCTGGGTCTGTCACTTTTAGGTCAAACCTAGTAATACTCTGGTTTGGTCTTGAGTTGGCAGCTGGATGTGTTGATTCTTGTGTCTTTTGGGCTGTGCCTTGGTGTAGGGAAATTTCAGTACAAAGCAAATCACCAAGCACAGCAACAACAACAGCAACGAAGAAAAAAACAAATACACTCACATGTAAAAACAACCGATAACCCACACTCAACACAGACAAAAATATCAGATACAAAAACAATACAAAACAAAAAAAGCAGTGCCATTCTTGGCTCAAGCTCACCAAGTATTCTCCAGGTTGTCCCTTGCCATACCAAAGAGTCCTCTGCATCTTGTGCAGGCAGAGCTGATCACCTGGTGCCCAGATTTACCCTGAGACTGCAGTTCTAAATCAGAGGGGCTATGGCGTCTCAATGGTGGTTTTTACAAAGTGTGGTTTTTGCTCTTGCCTGCACATATGTGCACTGAGAGTAACACAGCCATCCCTATGCCCAGTTCTCCTGAGTCTTAGGGCACTTCCTACCTATGTGCGTGCGTGTGTGTATGTGTGTGTGTGTGTGTGTGTGTGTGTGTATGGAGGGCAGGAGTTTTCTGAGCTGCTGAAAGCCCAGAGCTGAGTCTGCTGCCTGCTGCTGACCCCTGGGTGTTTCTCTGTAGTTGTAATTGCCCTTCCCTAGGCAGGCCAGAAAAGGTGGGGGCTGTGGATGGAGGAGTCTTTTCTCTCCCAGCTCAGCAGTGTCACACTCTTCCAGCCTCTTCCTTGGGTCAGAGCTGTAAGCCGTGTCTTCCCAGACCGTGAATGCTACGGCTCCTGTGTAATTTGACACTACTCCTCAGTTCAGGGGCCAGCATAAGTCTCTGGAAGGGTGGGGGTAGGATTGGGAGAGTGGGCTAAGGGGCCCAGGTATGGTGTTTACTTCCTTTGTGCGACCAAAGACTGAGCTGGCAGTCTCAGATGAGGTTACTGCCTCAAATGCTGGATATGTTGCTGTCTCGGCAGGAGAGATCAGCTGTGGGACGCAGGGAAAGAGCCCAATTTCTGGCTCCTGTGGTCTCTGTTCTGTCTTGGGACCCACTGGGTCTCCACAGTCACAGATGCAGGCCGTGTCTACACTCTGCTCCTTTCCCTCTTTCCCTGCTCGCCCAGTTTGCTCACCTTCAAGTAATCCTTGTACGAGTCTCTTAGCTGTTCTGTGTGATGACCAGAGAGTCCTTTGATGGGTTATAGATGTTCAATTTGTGGTAAGTTCTGGAGGAGAACTCAAGAAGACTACCTCCCTGCCACCATTCCTATGACATCACTTGAGAATTGATGTTTATATGGGCCCCATGTAAAACGTTGACAACAACAAAAACAGAAAGCATGGCAGAAGACTGGTGCACTGCTGGAAATTTATGAAATTTTTACCTCTTCGTATGCAAAAACAGAAACAAAGGCAAAACAAAACAAAACAAAAAAATCTTTGGTGTACTAATTTAAAGGTTAAGAATTTAAGCAGTTGTTTTACAATGAATAACCTATACTGCCACAGCCTAATTCCTTTCATACATGGGGTTTTTCAAGTAAGTTCACATGAGTTCCAATTATGTTGCAAATTAAGGAAATGTAACACCTGGAAGTATTTTGGTGTTCTATTCAGAAGATCCATCTATAGCTTCAAATGTTAAGAAGTCTTAAATATGTGGTTGAATTATAAGGTGCTTAATCATTCTTTGTCTTCCCCATTGAAGTAAGAGTTAGCCATAGTTAAAAACTTTATTCTTTTGGTAAGTAGTCTCTGTTACTGGCTTTTCCCTCTTATACATGGATCACACATTCCTGTTTCCGCTCCTGTCTCATAATTTGTGTTTAAAACTGGACATTTAATGTAATATGGTATAGCAATTCTGTATGTTGATCCTCTCCCCAATATGGGCCTTGTTTTTTTTTTTTTTTTTTTTTTTAATGATTGTTCACTTGATTGTTTTTTGACCTGGATAAACTATTTTGTAAAGTTCACTTCCCTTCAATGTGAAGTTTTGCTGCTGTTCTTCAGCCTTAGGTGTACGCAGTCATGCTGAATGACAGTGGTTTTCCTAGGGCTCTCTTTGATTGTCTTTTTCTATGACCATACTCAGCTATTAAGGCTGGCTAATTTCACTGTTGTTTTTAATAATACCATGGGGCATAAATTGCTAAGCAGGCCCACCGATTCAAATCCAATCTCTTTCAAAGTGATAATTTCTGAAGTCCTGATTGAGATACATTCTGACCCCAGGATGGCTCTTGCCAGCTCTCTCCCATTTTTCCTCCTGCTATCTAGTTGGCCTACAGTTTAGCCTATATATCCAATGCATCTGCCAATCTCCTTCCAATTACCTTTCACTACAACCCACACTGTTTTTAACAATGCCCATAAGGCTTCTCCACACTCGATTGCAAATGAAGTCATTTCCTTTGTGGAAAGACTAGAGCTCACTGTTTAATGGCCTTTTGCTTTCCCAGACAAAATCTCTAGGTGACTGTAAAGATAATTTTGGGGACAATGTTGCTCTTCTTTCTGAGGGACACCCCGTAAATTAGGAGCACTATTTTGAGAGTGGCAGTAACACAAGCTGAACCAAAGATGATCTGGCCCCACTGTTCCATTGGTATTGTTGACAATCTTTTAATGCATAATTGGGGGTTATGTAAAAGAAGGGAGCTCCTATCTCTGTGTCACACTTGCTTAATATATATACTCAGGAACAGGTCTAGGGTGAGTATGAGAGATGCTGACTTCCTAACCTTTCTGGGAAGATAACAGTCTCACTGGGAATAAAAGATGTTGGGAGCCCTATGTTCTTGGTTGCACCAGTCTGGAGTGAAGTTTCCATCTTGCAGCACTTAGAGGGAGGAGGGAAGGGATAGGTTTTAGTTCAAATACCACAGCACACTTCCTATGTGAGATAAGTCTGGGGCTTATGATCTGACTTATCCTAATTATCCAGGCGTAATTATCCTCCCAGGAGGAAGAAAGTCCAGAAGAACTTTGGGTAACTCTAAGATCTAACATTAGAAAGTTAAATCAAGAAAAGGCCAAAATCTGAAAATATTTACCATTCCCACTAGGATATTTTTGTGTGCTGCAATAGCACATAAGACTGGGTGAGAAATGTCACTGAAAAAGCAGAGGGCATCTCATATAGACTTGAAGTACTTGGAACATAGAATCCTCTTGTAAGCAAAATCTTACATATCAGATATCACCATTGATAGAAACATTGATAGAACTTGAGATAGATTCAGTCTAATTAAAACTGCAATTCAGCTTTTACCCAGCTCAGTCCTTGATTTCATTAACATGATCTGCAGCTCAGCTTTTTTACTTAACAAATGCAACGGTCAATCCTCTGGGAGACCCCCAGATTCTACAGTTCATTTGTACATACTGACATGTATATAATAAAAAACTGTGATAAATGTGGGAAGAGGAAAATGCAGCCAATAGGAGAAAGAGTGCAAAATAAAATTTTAAAATCCCACAGTTCATCCAAATGTTGAAGTTTACAGACAAGGACTATAAAGTAATTATTTTTGTGTCAAAGATAATAGAATAAACATTAACAAACTAGATAAAAATATAAACATTATCATTAGATATTGAAATCTAAAAAAAAGTTAAGTGGACATTTTAGAACTTAACAGAACAATATTGGTAATTAGAAACTCAGAAGGGTTTAACAGCAGGCTAGAAATGCAGTATCCACCCCTTATCCTGGTTTCAATTTCAGTTGTTTTAGTTAGCCATGGTCAACTGCAGTCAAAAATATTAAATGGAAAATTCCAGAAACAAACAATTCATAAGTTTTATATTGCATATCATTCTGTGTAGCCAGATGAAATCTCACATGGTCCCACTCTGTCCTACCCAGGACATGAATCATCCTTTTATCAAGTATATCCATGATGTATATGATATCTGCCTATTTGTCACTTAGTAGCCATCTCTGCCATCAGATCAACTCTTCTGGTATTGCAGCACTTGTGTTCAAGGAACCCTTATTTTACTTAATAATGGCCAAAAAGTGCAAGAATAGTTATGCTGGCAATTTGGACATGCCAAAAATAATTGATGCACTGTTTCCTTTAAGTGAAAAGGTATGTGTACATGTATAGGAAAAACACAGTATATGTTGGGTTTCAGACTATCTATGGTTTCAGGTATCCACTGGAGGTCTTGGAAAATATCCTCTGTGGGTAAGCGGGGACTACTGTAGGTGAAAATAGGATTAGTTATCTCACAGAAAGGTGAATAGAATATTTCCCAACTTGAGGACATTAAAAAATAAATAGAAAGAGCAGAACAGAGCATAAGAGATATGTGGGACACAGTTAACTGGCATAATGTGCATGTATTTAGAACGCCAAAATGGGAGGAGAAAAATAATGGGCCAGAAGTAATATTTGGAGACAATAATGTCTGAAAATTTCCAAACTAATAAAAGACATCAAACACAATTCCAGAAACTCACTGGACCCAAAGAAGGATGAATTCATAGAAAACCACATCAACTTTAGAGTACTGAGAATGACAGACAAAAAGATATTATTAAAAGGAGGCATAAAATAAGACTATTTGCGTCGCAGTCAAGATGACAAAGTAGGAAAACTGCTCATCTCCTGTAATGGACACATTAAAATTACAATTAAATTATAGAACAATCAACCTGGAGAACCATATGAAGACTAGCTGAATGGAAGTCCTATAACCTAGGATAAAAAGAAGAAGCCCCATAGAGACTGGTAGGAGGGGCAGAGACACAAAACGGGCTGGTCCCAAACCCATGTGTGGTGGTTGAGAATTGGAATGGATATCTCAGCTGTAGAGGTACCCCCTGAGAAGCAAGAGGTCCCAGCTCCACAGCAGAATCCCCTGCCTGTAGTGCCAATGCTGAGAAGAGAAGCACCACAACATCTGGCTGGGAAAATCAGTGCGTATTCTGTCTGTCCCAATGAGATGTAAAGCTGCTGGAGGCTCAGGTATCCCCTTAAAGGGCCTGTGCACAGACTCACTCACTTGTAGGAACTCACCCTGGACTCTGGCAGAGGGATGGTAGCTGAGAGAACACTAGAGATATACAGACAGAAACTGAGTTGTGTGGCTTCAGAGTGAGGGCTGGAGGGAGAGCCACCATTGTCCATGTGTGGAGCCCTCTCCCCACAAAGTCAAATCCGAATCTGCATTAGCCTCATAAACACTAATTGCAACACCATGATGACTGTTTGATACCCCACCCGACCCAACTCACTCACCACCAGGGGCTCTTTCAGCAGTGTGAGGCCAGCCTTGGAAAACTCTAAAGTTTTTTGTTTTGTTTTGTTTTTTTAACTATCAAAGATCTGCAGGCCCTAGGCAGATGGCAGCTGGCCTCAGTGTGAAGGTGCCTGTTACTGAGTGGTCCCATGTTTGGCACTGGGCCAAATCTGAATCTGTATTAACCTGGTGAACATCACTTCCCCCACACTGATGACTCCTTCAGACCCAGACTGATTCAAGTCACAGGCTTCTTCAGTGGCTGACCCTTACTGATAGCTCATAGGCAGTGGAAGGATTCCAGATCCCCTGTTCCCTTGGCTAAAAGGACACAGGGCCAGTACTATTGGCAGCCATCCTTGGTTCACAGTGTGGCCTCCCCCATGCATCTCCAGGTCCAGTAAAGGCAGTAACCATACTTGGGTTGCTTTGCAGCTCCTATGTCATAGTGTACAGCTGGTCACAGGCAGTGGCTGACCTAGTGTAGCACTGGAGCCTCTCCCAAGAGGCTCCAGAACAAATATTCCTGGAGTTCAGGTTCAGACCACAGCAGAGCACCACAGAATTAGCCACACAAGCAGCACACCCAAAGAGCAATTTTCAGTAGGAAACAGAGCCTGCTGGGGTGAATACCATTCAGCAGGGTAAACCCACAAAGAGCAGCCTATAAGTGGTTGATGTGGTGAATCCCCAAAGTCAATCAGCTTGAGAGTGAATCCCACCCACAAATGTGCCAATAGCAATCATGGCTCAACTATCAAAGGAGGACACACACAACCCACACAAGGAAAACTTCTGGAGCACTCAGTGCAGGTGATCAAGAGACTGCAACATTGGGCCCCACAAGGCACCTACTACATAAATCACCTGGCCAAGACTGGGAGATAGAGCAGATCTACCTAATACATAGAAATAAACACAGAGAGGCAGACAAAATGGGGAAAAAAGAGATATGTTCCAAATAAAAGAATAGGAGAAATTCTAGAAAAAGAACTAAATGAAAAAAGGAGACAAGCAACTTATTAGATACAGAGTTAATATAATGGTATAAAGATGCACAAAGAATTTAGGGAGAACCTCAACAAAAAGATAGCAAGCATGAAAAAGGACATACAAACCATAAAAAAGAACAAATCAAAAATGAATAATACAATAACTGAAATGAAGACTAGATTAGAGATAACAAACAGTAGATTAGATGAAGTAGAGAACCGAATCAATGATTTGGAAGACAAGGTAGCAGGAAATATCCAATTGGAACAGCAAAAATAAAATAAAATAAAATAAAATAAAATAAAATAAAATAAAATAAAAAAAAGAGGATAGTTTAATAGACTCCTTGGAGAACACCAAACATAAGAGCAATTATATTATAGGTCTACCAGAAAAAGACAGAAAGCAAAGGATTGAGAAACTATTTAAAGAAATAATGACAGCCCCAACGTCAGAGCCGAGGCCGGAAGGCAACCACGGCGCGGCGCCCAGGACGGAGCGCAGAATTGTGGAAGGCCTGCGGGAGAAGTGTGACGTGCCTGGCCTGGGAGAGAGAAGACCCCTCCATCCACAACGCCCACCCTTTCTGGCTGGCCTGGGGCGGGGCAAGGGCAACCTCGGAAGCACTCCCTGAGTTCAGCAGTAAGCGGCAGACGCAGCTCCGGCCTTTCAGCAGATTAGAAATCTTCCGCCGCCCCCTCCCACACACCGATGGAAGGAGGGCCCTAAGACTCAGGAATACTGGGCACAGGGCTGGTGGAGCTACTCTCAGAGTGCATTTGTGCAGGAAAGCACAGAAACTGCACGATCTCTCTGAAAACTGTCATGCAGACCCCTCAGCCCCTCACATTTAAATCTACAGTCCCAAATTCACTCTGGGCACCAGGTGACCAGCGCTGCCTGCGCAATAGGCAGGGAACTCTTTGGCACAGAGGAGGACAAACTGGAGATTACTTGGTAGGTTTAAGCCAAGACTGGTGCTGTTTCCTGTTTTTCTTTGCTTGGTGTTTTTTTTTTCCTTTTTTTTTTTCTGCTTGTTGTGATTTGCTTTGTTCTGTCTTTATTTCTTTGATATCTTTGCCTATGTTGAGTGGGGATTGTCGGTTGTATTTTACATGTGAACGTACTTGATTTGTTTTCTTTGTTGTTGTTGTTGTTGTTGTTGTAGTTGGTAACTTGATTTGTTCTGAAACTGCCCTAACAGGGCCCAGCTTTAGAGGCACAAGATTCAAAATATCCAGAAGCAAACTCTGGACCAAACCAGAGTACTTCCGGGTTTGACCTACAAGTCACACACCCAAAAGGAATTCTCTGAAGGCACAAGAGCCCATAGAGGCCAAACCTCATTTAAGTGGCCAACCCTCACCCAGCAGAACACCCTGCGGTGGGCAGAGCCAAGTTTCACAACTAGACGGCCTAGGAGTTAAACCCACCTACTCACAAGCAAAAAGCAATTAAAGTTCTTCTTGAACAGGACAATATACTAAACACACGAGCCACCTTTGGATCAAATGCAGAGGAGAAGAACGAAGTAGTCCAAGTCAAATGTAAAGGACACATACTACATAAGATAACCCAGCAAGAACTAAGAGCTCTAGGGGATCTTTTTAATACATCAAAGTAAACACAGAGAGTCAGTCAGAATGGGGAGACAAAGAAACGTCCGAAATAAAAGAACAGAAGAAACCTCCACAACTGGAACCAAATGAAGCAGAGGTAACCAACCTTTCAGAGGCAGAGTTCAGAACACTAGTGATAAGAATGTTTAAGGAGATTAGAGAAGACATAAAGAAGGATATAGAAATCATAAAGAGCAACCAGTTAGAACTGAAAAAGGATGTAGAAATATTAACGAACAACCAAATGGAACTAAAGAACACAATTACCAAAATTAAGAACTCACGTGAAGCAATGACCAGCAGGTTAGATGAAGCAGAGGATCGAATCAGCGACTTAGAAGACAAGTTAGCAGAGATCACCCAAACAGAACAACAACAAAAAAAGAATAAAAAACAATGAAGATGGGTTAAGAGACCTCTGGGATAACATCAAGCGCAACAATATGTGCATCATAGGAATACCAGAAGGTGAAGAGAGGAAGCAAGGGATTGAGAACATATTTGAGGTAATAATGTCCGAAAACTTCCCTAACCTGATGAAGGAAACCAACAACAAACCCTGGAAGTGCAGAGAGTTCCAACCAGGATAAACACAAACAGGTACACACCAAGACACATTATAGTTAAAATGGCAAAGCTTAAAGACAAAGAGAGAATCTTGAAAGCAGCAAGAGAAAGGCAGAAGGTTAAATACAAGGGAACTCCCATAAGACTATCGAATGACTTTTCTGCAGAATCATTGAAGGCCAGGAGTGAATGGCAGGAGATACTCAAAGTGATGGAACACAAAGGCCTACAACCTAGATCGCTTTATCCAGCAAGGCTATCATTTAAAGTTGATGGAGAGATAAAGAGCTTCCTAGAAAAAAACAAACTGAAGGAATTTATTACTACCAAGCCAGCATTGCAAGAAATACTAAAAGGACTTCTGTAACTAGAAGAAAGATGAAAACAATTTACTACAAATTTAAAAATGGCAATAACTATGTACCTATTAATAATCACTTTAAATGTAAACGGACTAAATGCTCCAATCAAGACACATAAATTGGCTGACTGGATAAGGAAGCAAGACCCTTGTATATGCTGTATACAAGAGACTCACCTCAGATCAAAAGACACACACAGGCTGAAATTTAAGGGTTGGAGTAACATATTTCATGCAAATGGAAGCGAAAAAAAAGCTGGAATTGCAATACTTATATCTGACAAAATAGACTTTAAAATGAAGAACATATTAAAAGACAAAGATGGGCACTAAATAATGATAAATGGATCGATCTGACAAAAGGATATAACACTAGTAAACATCTATGCACCTAACATAGGAGCACCTAAATATATAAAACAGGTACTGATGAACATAAAGACTGAGATCAACAGCAACACTATCATAGTAGGGGACTTCAACACACCTCTGACAACAAGGGACAGGTCCCCCAGACAGAAAATCAATATGGAAACAACAGCCTTAAATGATACTTTGGACCACTTGGATTTAATCGATATTTTCAGAGCATTTCACCCCAATGCTGCAGAATACACGTTATTCTCTAGTGCACATGGAACATTTTCCAAGATATATCATATGTTAGGACACAAAACAAGCCTTGATAAATTTAAGAAAATTGAAATCATACCAATTGTACTCTCTGACAACAGTGCTATGAAATTAGAAATGAACTACAGAAAAAATAAAATCAGGAAAACACACCAATTCATGGAGGCTGAATAACATGTTACTAAATAATGAATGGGTCAAGCAGGAGATCAAAGAAGAAATCAAACGATATCTCGAGAAAAATGAGAATGAGAATACAACGACCCAAAATCTATGGGATGCTGCAAAAGCAGTCCTAAGAGGGAAGATCAAAGCACTGCAGGCCTACCTAAAGAAACAAGAAACATCACTAATTGACAGTTTATCTTCACACTTAAGGGATCTGGAAAAAGAACAGCAAAATAAACCCAAAGGGAGCACAAGGAAGGAGATAATAAGGATCAGAGCAGAAA
Organism: Rhinolophus hipposideros; assembly: GCF_964194185.1. Classification (NCBI taxonomy): domain Eukaryota; kingdom Metazoa; phylum Chordata; class Mammalia; order Chiroptera; family Rhinolophidae; genus Rhinolophus; species Rhinolophus hipposideros. Next base: position 30,618,304 of record NC_138046.1, read on the forward strand.
TAAATGAAATAGAAACCAGAAAAACAATACAAAAGATCAATGAATCCAAGAGTTGGTTCTTAGAGAAGATAAACGAAATTGACAAACCTTTAGCAAGACTCATTAAAAAAAGGAGAGAGAGGACCCTAATTAATAAAATCAGAAATGAAAGAGGAGAAGTGACAACAGACACCACAGAAATACAAAAAATTTTAAGAAATTATTATGAGCAACTATATGCCAACAAATTTGACAACCTTGAAGAAATGGACAATTTTCTAGAGGCGCACAACCTTCCAAGGCTAACTCAAGAAGAAACAGAAAGCCTGAACAGTCTGATTACCACCAGGGAAATTGAATCAGTAATCAATAATCTCCCAACAAACAAAAGCCCTGGACCAGATGGCTTTACAGGTGAATTTTTCAAAACGTTCAAAAAAGAATTATCACCTATTCTCCTCAAGCTCTTCCAAAAAATCCAGAAGGAAGGAAGACTCCCAAACACTTTTTACGAAGCCACTATCACCCTGATCCCAAAAGCAGACAAAGACACCACAAAAAAAGAAAACTACAGGCCGATATCTCTAATGAACATAGATGCAAAAATTCTCAACAAAATATTAGCGAACAGAATTCAGCAATACATCAAAAAGATCATACACCATGATCAAGTTGGATTCATCCCTGGTATGCAGGGGTGGTTCAACATCCGCAAATCAATTAATGTGATACACCACATTAACAAAATGAAAAATATAAATCACATGATCATATCAATAGATGCAGAAAAAGCATTTGACAAAATACAGCAACCTTTTATGATAAAAACCCTTAAGAAAGTGGGAATAGAGGGATCATATCTTAACATAATAAAGGCCATATATGACAAACCCACACCTAACATCATACTCAATGGGGAAAAGCTAAAACCATTCCCCCTAAGATCAGGAACAAGACAAGGTTGCCCACTTTCTCCACTTCTATTCAACATAGTGCTAGAAGTTCTAGCCACAGCAATGAGACAAGAGAAAGAAATAAAAGGCATCCAAATTGGTAAGGAGAAAGTAAAATTATCACTATATGCAGATGATATGATACTATATAGAGAGAACCCTAAAGACTCCACCAAGAAACTATTAGAACTGATAGATGAATTTAGTAAAGTAGCAGGATATAAAATTGATATTCGGAAATCAGTTGCATTTGTACATACCAATGATAAAATAGCAGAAGGACAAATAAAAAAAAACAATTCCATTTACAATTGCTCCAAAGACTATAAAATATCTGGGAATAAATCTAACCAAAGATGTAAAAGATCTGTACTCAGAAAATTATACAACACTGAAGAAAGAAATGAAAGAAGACATAAATAGATGGAAACACATTCCATGTTCATGGATATGAAGAATTAATATAGTTAAAATGTCCATACTGCCTAAGGCATTATACATATTCAACGCAATTCCTATCCAACTACCAACGACGTTTTTCACAGAAATAGAACGTATAATACTGAAATTTATATGGGACCATAAAAGACCCCGGATAGCCTCAGCAATCTTGAGAAATAAGAACAAAGTGGGAGGTATAACGATACCTGATTTCAAACTATACTACAAGGCTACAGTAATCAAAACAGCATGGTACTGGCATAAAAATAGACACATAGATCAATGGAAGAGAATAGAGTCCAGATGTAAATCCATGCCTATATGCCCATCTAATCTACGACAATGGAAGCAAGAATGTACGATGGGGTAAAGACAGTCTGTTCAATAAGTGGTGTTGGGAAACCTGGACAGACACATGCAAGAAAATGAAGGTGGACCACCTCCTTACACCATCTACAAAAATAAATTCAAAATGGCTTAAAGACTTAAATGTAAGATCTGAAAACAAGAAATATGTAGAAGAAAATATAGGAAGAAACTTCATGGACTCCGGAGTAAGATTTTCACTGATATATCCCCTCGCACGAGGGAAGTAAGAGAAACAAATAAATATGTGGGATTACATCAAACTAAAAAGTTTTTTCACAGCAAAGGAAACCATCAATAAAACAAAAAGGGATCCTACTGAATGGGAAAAGATATTTGCCAATGATATATTTGATAAGGGATTAATATCACAAATCTATAAAAAACTTACTCAACTCAACTCCAAAAAAACAAACAACCCTGTCCCGACCCGCGGGACACTACATGAGGGACCCCGAAGCACCTAGAAGGGAGGAAAATGGGAGACACAAAGACCGGAGACAAGACAGGAGTTCTGATCAAGTCTTTCTTTATTGCAGCTCAATCATGGGTTATATACAGTCTTTTACTGGGTGGAGGGGCATTAACATAAGAAGGGTTGCTGCAGGCTAGCAGTCTTAAGCCATCTGGACACCCCCTACAGAATGTGGGTGTTACCCAAGTAACTTCCTCTATCTCATGCTCCTCAGTTATGTGATGGTGCCTTACAGACACCCGCCCCCTACAGGTCCCCCTTTTCTGTTTTATAAAAAAAAAGAGCTCTAAGCCCCTAGGGAACTGCGCCTGTCTTAGGTTGGGACAGTCCATCTCTGTGAAACCTGGTACAGTGACAGGTTTTTTATTTTTTATGTTACTTAGAGAGCTGTCCTCTTACCCGTCATTGGCTATCCAGTTCATCTCACAGGGGAGGAGTCCTGTTTTATGACTCCTGTTATTGGAGATAGGGATCTCCTTGCTCTTGCATCTCCAGTCGGGTGTAATGGACCTGTATGGGCTTGGCCTGCAAGGCCTCTATTTGTTGTCTGAGAAAGCACATGAGTTTATTGAGGAGGATGGGTCCCAGTGATAGTAGGATAAAGCACCCGAGTATGGGGCCAAGCAGGGGTAGTAAGTAGGGTAAAAGTCCATTGAATCCAGAGAGGGTTGGAAAGGAGGTCTCTTCTTTTTTCAAGGTCTTCTTGTCATTTTTTGACTCTGTCACGAACAATTCCAGATTTGTTAGCATAGAAACGACATTTTTCTCCGAGGGCCAGGCAGATGCCCCTTTTTCTGCAGTAAGTAAATCTAATCCCCTCCTGTTTTGGCGGACAACTTCTGCTAGGGAATCAACCTGATCTTGAAGATCTTGGATAGTTTCTGAGAGTACCTGGACATCTGATATAAGTTGCCCAGAAAATTTATGTTATTGTACTAGGGAATGTCCTATCCCTGCGGACCCAGTGGCAAGTGCGGTGGTGATGCCTAGACCTGCTAATAAGGGAATAAAATTGACTGCATGTTTAGTGCGTCCTGCAATATGTTCGAAAGTCGGGATAGGGACTGGATCATCTCCTGGAATGATGGATACATCTGGGAGGAGGGAGCCTAGGGTACAAACTCCTGTCCAGTTTTGTGGTAAATAGATGTAGGCATAATTATTTCCACAAATATATACCGATCCATTGGGTGCACACATAGGAGAGGATACATTAATGAAGGAGGAGCAATTTTTAAAGGAGAGGCTTCCTAAAATAACCTCTGTAGTATCGTTTTGAGTGGGAGAGAGGATGCACGGGGTATTGTTAAAGCCAAGGGGTTGGACTCAAAAAAGGAGAGCTACGTTGCATGAATTAGCAGTCATTTTTGTGCCTGTCGTGAAAGATGACTTCTCAGGGAGCGGGGCTATCCCTGGAATGGGGGTTAACATCTATTTGTTTTATAAGTCTCTCGGGAAGCCACCGGGCAGCTTGGGTTTTATTATCGAAAATGCAGTCTGCTCCTCGTCCCCAAATGAGGACGGGATCTGGGCCTGACCATCGATTTGTTATGTGGTCTCGCCACAAAACGGAGGCGAAATTATCAGCTGTGGTTGGATGCCAGAGGCGGTCAGCGGCAGTTTTTGAGTTTTGGTCGAGTTGCAGGAAGTTTAGAATAAAAAGCGCATGAGCAACAACATTTTTGGGGGAATTTTTTATAGTGTACAATTCTCCACTTTTTAACTTATTTATAGTGATTTTGAGTGTTTGGTGAGCACGTTCAACAATGCCTTGGCCCTGAGGATTATAAGGGATGCCTGTAATGTGATGGATCTGTAAAGTGGAGCAAAAGGACTGGAAATTTTTTCCTGTGTAGCCTGACCCATTGTCTGTTTTGATAGTCTTAGGCTTGCCCATTACTGATAGGCAAGTGAGGACATGAGAAATAACATGTTTGTTGGCTTCACCTGTTTGTGTGGATGCAAAAATAAATCTGCTGAAGGTATCAACTGTAACATGAAGATATTTAAGTTTGCCAAATTCAGGGACATGTCCATTTGCCAGATTTCATTGGGCACAAGGCCTCTAGGGTTTACTCCTAAGTGAGGGGTAGGTAGATGTGTGACACAAGCAGGGCATTGTTTTACTATTTGTCGGGCTTGTTCACGTGTGATCTTAAACATTAATCGTAATGTCTGAGCGTTGAGGTGGTGTATAGAGTGAGCTTGTTGAGCCTGATCAACAGTGGAGATGAAGGAAACAGTTGTTTTGTGGGTGGCTATATCTGATAATAGATTTCCTGTAGAAAGGGGGCCTGGAAGCCCGGTGTGGGCTCTAAGGTGACCTATAAAAAATGGATAAGATCGGGCATGGATGACCTTTTGAACCCGTAAGAAAAGGTGTATGGCGGTGGAGGTGGGTTTAATGAATGCAGTAGTTTCTAGTAAAGGAAGTGACTGTGCAATATAAGCGCTGTCTATGTAAATATTAATTGGATCGTTAGAGAATTTTTGCATAACTGAGAGGACAGCGAAAAGCTCCACAATCTGGGCTGATTTATAAGGGGTTTGAATGGCCTGAGTTTGATTGTTAACAGTGAAGGCAGCTATGCCTGTAGAAGATCCATCAGTAAAAACTGTAAGAGCATTTGGTAATGGTTTTTGAGAAGTATTTTTTGGAAATATAAAGGGATGAAGCCTAAGAAAATGTAAGAGCTTATTAGAGGGATAATGGTTGTCAATGTCCCCTGAGAAGGAGGCACAGGCTAATAACCACTGGTCTGTTGTTTGTAAGAGCCAATTAATTTCTGTTTTTGTATAAGGTTGAATGATTATGTCCGGCTCCTTACCGAAGTATCGGCGTCCGTTTTCTCTGACAATTGTGATAAGTTTTGCAACTAACAAATAATATGGTATTATAGTTTTTTTGGGGGAGGCAGGGAGATGCGACCACATCAAAGGTGCTGTTTGCCAAAAGACACCGGTGGGTGTGTGTGACGTGGCACAGATGATAAACCTAAGGGGCTGAGTGTAGTCGATAAAGGTGATAAATTGTTGAATGATGGCCTCTTCTACTCTTTTTATCGCAAGCAGACCTTCCTTAGTTAGCTTGCGTGGGGAGGTTGGGTTTGAGTCTCCTTGTAATATATCAAAGAGAGGTTTTAGTTCTCCTGTAGTAAGTTTTAAGTATGGACGGATCCAATTTATATCACCTAATAATTTTTGGAAATCGTTTAAAGAGTTTAAATGGGTGGTTTTGAGTTGAATTTTTTGAGTTTTAATATATTTACCCTGGAGTTCAAAACCAAGATAGGTGTAGGGATCTTTTAACTGAATTTTATTGGGAGCTATTTGTAAGCCTTTGTTTTGTAGGCTATTGACAAGAGCGTCACAGCATAAAAGGAGGTCAGACACATTCTTGCCAGCTATTAAGATATCATCCATATAATGAATAATATAAAGAGAGGGCCACTGAGTTCGAATGGGATCAATGGCCAGAGCAACAAATTTTTGACAGAGTGTCGGGCTGTTGGCCATGCCCTGAGGTAAGACCTTCCACTGAAATCTCTGCATGGGCCCTTGGAAATTAGTTACAGGTATGCTGAAAGCAAAACTTTGTCGATCTTGAGGGTGTAGAGGGATAGTGAAGAAGCAGTCTTTGAGGTCAATAATGATTTTTAAGGATCCCGAGGGAATAGCTACAGGGGTAGGTAGGCCTGGTTGAAGGGCGCCCATAATTATCATCGTTTTATTGACTTCCCTAAGGTCTTGCAGAAGTCTCCAATTTCCAGATTTCTTTTTTATGACAAAGATAGGTGTGTTCCAGGGGGAGTTACTGGGCTCTAGATGCCCTGCCGCCAATTGTTCCTGCACTAACTGATTGGCAGCATTTAGTTTTTCTGAACTTAGTGGCCACTGATCCACCCATATGGGCGAGTTGTCTTTCCAGGATATAGGGTCAGCATGGGGTGCAGGTTGGTCAGAGGCCACTAGTGAAAATGTCCTAAGCCTAATCGAGGCGGGCGCTGGGCAGTAGACAGGGGTTTTTTAATTCCCTGTCCTTGTTTTCCTAATCCCTGACCTGGGAGAAACCCTTGTTTTAACATCTGGGTGGTTATCTTGGAATTGGGGCTGAACATGATTACTCCCATTTGGGATAATATGTCACGGCCCCACAGATTTACTGGGAGGTTGGGTACAACGTAAGGTTGTACTGTGCCAGAGTTATTTTCTTTATCTAGCCATGTTAGGAACTTGGCACTTTGTTTGGGGTTAGTTGTTTGTCCTATGCCTTGTAGGTGAGTAAGTGTGTCAGAAAGGGGCCAAGAAAGCGGCCAGTCTTCTTGTCTAATAATGGTTGCATCAGCACCAGTGTCAATAAGGCCTTTAAAGGTTTTTCCATCAAGTTTTAAATCTAGCATGGGCTTATTGGGGGAGAGATTTTGAATCCAATAAGCATCTGAGGATCCAAATTTTTTTTTGTTTCTAGGCTCATTATTGGCAGATTTATGGGTGGTCTGGAGTGGGAGAAGGAGTAGTTGAGCTATTCTCTTTCCTGGTTGTATAGAAATGAGAGAGGAAGTGGAGGAGGCTACCATCTGTATTTCTCCCGTAAAATCATTATCTATAACACCAGGGTAAATATATAGGCCTTGTAGGCTCGAACTGCCTCTTCCGATTATTAGACCAAAAGTGTTTGGTGGTAGGGGTCCGGTGGCATCCGTAGGTAGTATCTGAGGTCCCATGTCAGGAGTTAATATTGATTTGGAGGAGGGACTGAGGTCCAGTCCTGCACTGCCGGGGGTTGCTCGGAGGAGACTTGAGACAGGACAAAGTTTGGTTGTGGATGAACAAACTGAGTCGCCCCAAGGTTTGCATTCTCTGTAGGAGCCTGGGGCTGGCCCCTCAGGAAGTTTTCCTGTTGGGGCAGGAGAGGATTTCCGTGGGCATCTATTTTTGATCTACATTGATTGGCCCAATGTTTGCCTCTCTTGCATCTGGCACACACTCGTGGGGGCAATATGGGTGTGGGAGTGGGTTGGCCTAATGGTGTCTGGCGAGGGTTTGGGCATAGTTTGGCGAAATGTCCGGGCTGGCCACATGAAAAACAATTGTTTTTGCCTTTAGACAGATTAAATAATGAATCTTTTAAAGCTGCCCCGATAATGAGGCCCATTTGGTGACCAGGGCCAATATCAGTGCATAGGCGAATGTAGTCAGAGAGTGAACCCTTTTTTCTAGGGCGGATGGCTGCCTGACAGGCAGAATTTGCATTTTCAAAAGCTAATTTTTTGAAAAAATCTCTATCAGTTTCTGTGCTACCAAGGAGTCTTTCAGTGGCGTTGGTTAGGCGACTGATAAAGTCAGCATAAGGTTCATCTGGCCTCTGTCTAATACTAGTGAGTTGAGTTGTGGCCGGCCCCTTAGGGAGAAGTTTTTTCCATGCCTTAGTAGCGGCAAGGTGAATTTGAGAAAAAAGGCCAGATGGATATTATAGTTAAGCTTCATTTGTATCGTAGGGCTTAAAGCCCCTGAGCTTATCATAGGTCCAATCAGTGCACTCGCCTCCCGCTTCTGCTTTGTGGCGTGCAGTTTCTTTACAGGCCTCAGAAAACTCAGATTTCCAGAGAACATAATCGCCCCCCATAGGGTGGCATGGGCCAAATAGTGACAATCGTGGGTGGTTAACCAGAGGTCATCCAGGGATTGTAAAATTGAGAGTGTAAAGGGGGCCGTGGGGCCATATTCATCCACCGCTTTTTTGAATTCTTTTGTGGTTTTTAAATCAAGGCGTTTATAGTGTCTGGCGGGTTCTTTATTGTCTCTGTCGGGGTCTTCATCACTATCTGCACTGCCTCCTTCAGTTTTTATTGGGGGGAATTCAATAACAGGGAAAAGATTAAGAGGGGGTTTTTTAGCAGCAGAGGAGAGTTGTGAATCTAACTGTTGAAGTTGTTTAAGGAGAGTTAGATGTTGTTTTTTGAGTTGAACGGTTCTTTGTAATTCTTGGACTTGGTGGGAGAGGAGAGTTTGATCAGGATAGTGGATAGGAGCTGAAGGCATTTGGGGATTATAGGGAGGGGGCAATTAATTAGACGCCAGAGACTGCCAGTCAGGATTAGCGGCAGCTTCCTCTAAATCAGCCTCGTCCTCAAGGCTTAACTGATTGTCCTCAGGTGGGCTCTAATTTACATTAAAATCAGGACAATTAGGTGAGGACTCTTTTAGTCCTGAGATAAACTTGTCATGAACACTAACCTCTTGTCCCATTATGATAAGGAATAAAGACTCTCCTCACGTAGGCAGTCGGTTGGTATAACCCGCCAACACGGACCCAAACGAGACGCACGGATGGTAACGACCCGCAGACGAATGTCTTTTGGGACTCACCTGGCCGGAGCGACGGGGGTGTTGGGATGAGAGGAGAAAAAGCCCTTACGTGAGCAATTGGTTGGTATAATCCGCCAACACGGACCCCGAGAGGTGACACGGCTGGTAACGACCCTCAGGCAAAAGCCATTCGGGACTCAACTGGTCGGGAAATCCTCTGGGTGGACGATTGGAGCTCAAAGTAAGCAGGCAAAATCTCGCTCAAACAGTCCCAAACACCTAGAAAACCGTCTCGTTGGTGAACGACTAAAACCCAAAGTGAGCTGAGAGCAGATAAAAAGGGAGACTGGGACAACAGGTTAGGGGAACCCTAGTCTAAGTGTCTGAGGGGAAGCCTGTAGACTATACATAAGTCTATAACACAAATATATGTCCCATTTTTTGAAGGAGTCGTCCGCTTACCTGTACAGATCTCCCACAAGTTGGGTAGTCTTATGGTGATCAAAGAAGAAATATGCTGCAGCTCCTTAGACCGGACGAACTCAGGCGTCTCGTCTTCTAGGAGACTTCATTCCCCACCTTGGGCGCCAGTTGTCCCGACCCGTGGGACACTACACAAGGGACCCCGAAGCACCTAGAAGGGAGGAAAATGGGAGACACAAAGACCGGAGACAAGACAGGAGTTCTGATCAAGTCTCTCTTTATTGCAGCTCAGTCATGGGTTATATACATTCTTTTGCTGGGTGGAGGGGCATTAACATAAGAAGGGTTGCTGCAGGCTAGCAGTCTTAAGCCATCTGGACACCCCCTACAGAATGTGGGTGTTACCCAAGTAACTTCCTCTATCTCATGCTTTTCAGTTATGTGATGGTGCCTTACAGGCACCCGCCCCCTACACAACCCAATTAAAAAATGGGCAGAGGACTTAAGGAGACATTTTTCTAAAAAGGACATAAAGAAGGCAAGAAGACATATGAAGAAATGCTCAACCTCACTAACCACCAGAGAAATGCAAATAAAAACCACAATGAGATAGCACCTCACTCCAGTCAAAATGGCTATCATCAGTAAATCAACAAACAACAAATGCTGGCGTGGATGGGGAGAAAAGGGAACGGTAGTGCACTGTTGGTGGTATTGCAGAGTAGTGCAGCCACTATGGAAAACAGTATGGAGGTATCTCAGGAATCTGAAAATGGAACTACCCTATGATCCAGTAATTCCACTCCTAGGCATCTACCCGGAGAAATCCAAAACTCCAATTCAAAAATCAGTATGCACTCCTATGTTTATTGCAGCACTTTACACAATAGCCAAGATATGGATACAACCGAAATGCCCATCGGTAGATGACTGGATTAAGAAGCTGTGGTACATTTATACAATGGAGTATTATGCAGCCATAAAGAAGAAAGAAATCTTATCATTTGCAACAACATGGATGGATCTGGAGAACATTATGTTAAGTTAAATAAGTCAGAAAGAGAAAGACAAGTACCATATGATCTCACTTATATGCGGAATCTAAAGAAAAGAATATGTGAATGAACTAATCAGAGTCAGTTTTGAGGACACCAAGGAAAAACCGAGAGTTGTTAGATGGGCGGGGCCGGGGGAGTTGGGTATAAGGGGAAAGGTGAAGGGATTAGGAAGCAGCTGGTAACCACAAGATGGCCTCAGGGTTTTTTGAAAATTAATTTGGGGAACTTATTCAATAATGTCGTAAAGATTTTGTTGGGTATTCGATGGACATGCGTCCTATTTGGGAGACCACCTCAGAGATACTGTGGATGCCTGATCATGGCATTGTACACCAGAAGCCAAACATTAATGAATGCCAACTATAATTTTATAAATATAATGTGATGGCTCGGTGTGAGGTCGGAGGGATAGTGGATGGAGGGAGGGGGGATCACAGTGTGAGGGATATAAATGATGAACGTCTAAGTATTACCTTGTCTTGTACACCTGAAACTAATAAATTAAAAAAATAGTAAAATAAAAAAATATAAAAAAAAGAAACTGTGGTACATTTATACAATGGAGTATTATGCAGCCATAAAGAAGAAAGAATTCTTATCATTTGCAAAAACATGGATGGACATAGAGAACATTATGTTAAGTGAAATAAGTCAGACAGAGAAAGACAAGTAACATATGATCTCACTTATATGCCGAATCTAAAGAAGAGAATAAGTAAATGAATTAATCAGAAACAGTTTTGGAGACAAAGAGGAAAAACTGACGGTTGTTAGATGGGCGGGGGGTTTGGGATAAGGGGGAAGGTGAGGGGATTTGAAAACAGTCGGTAACCACAAGATGGCCACTGGGTTTTGAAAATTAATTTGGGGAACGTAATCAACAATGTTGTAAAGATTTTGTAGGGTATCTGATGGACACGTGTCCCTTTTGGGAGACCACCTCAGGAATGATGTAGATGCCTGATCACTGCACTGTACACCTGAACCCTAGGGCAGTGGAAATATAATTGCTCAGTGCGATGTCAGAGGGATAGTCGATGGGGGGAGGGGTGTCCACACAGTGTGAGGGATATAAAAGATAAATGTCTAAGTATTACTTTGTCTTGTGCACCTGAAACTAATAATAAAAAAAGATATTCCACATCATATGTCATCAGGAAAATTCAATTTAAAACAACAATGAGATATTAACATATACCTACTAAAATGGCCCAAATCCAGAACACTGACAGCACCAAATGTTGGCGAGGATGTGGAACAATAGGAATTCTTATTCGTTTCTGATGGGAATTCAAAATAATGCAGATACTTTGAAGAGAGTATGTCAGTTTATTACAAAACTAAGTAGATTCAGCAATTGTGCTTCTTGTTATTTACCCAAAGGAGTTGAAAATGTATGTGCACACAAAACCCTGTACATAGATGTTTATAACAGCTTTATTCAGAGTTCCTCAAACTTGGAAGCAACCAAAATGTAATTCATTTGGTAATTGATAAAACGGTACATCCATGCAATGGTGTATTACAGTGCTAAAAGAAATGCACTATTAAGCTATGAAGACATGAAGGAATATTGAATGCACATTACTAAGTGAAATAAATCAATCTGGAAAGGCTACATACTATATGACTCCAACTATAAGATATTCTAGAAAATCCAAAATTATGAAAACATGAAAGAGATCAGTGGTTGTCAGGCATCATGGGGGAAAGTGATGAATAAGTCCAGCATAAAAAATAACATAAAATAAAATTAGGGCAGCAAAAATATCGTGATGATTCTATAATGATGGCTACATTTCCTTATATTACACATTTGTTCAAACCTATAGAATGTTCAACACCAACAGTGAACCATAATGTAAACTACAGACTTTGGGTGATTATGATGTGGCAATGTAGGTTCATCCTTGGTAAAAATGTACCTACCATTCTGGTGAATGATGTTGATAATGGGGGAGGCTGTGCATGTGAGCAGGTTGGGGCATAGGGAAAATTTCTGTTTTCCTCTCAATGTTGCTATGAATCTAAAACTGCTCTAAAAATGTAAAAACCTAGATAGGATTTTATCTCGCATTCTATTCCAGTAAGGGCAAATTTGGAGCTTTTGGGAAAAGTTCTTCAAGGTAGAACCCTTTTAGGTGAATACAGAGTAAATTGAAACTTTCATAGTTATTATGGGGACAGAGTTCCAGAGAGCAGTTTCCAGGCTCTGGGTCTCACGTGGAAAGGTGCTAGCTCGGTTATTAGACGGCCATCAGTGTTAACCAGATGGCTATGTGCTGTGGCCTTCAGCTGTAACCAGTTAGCCATTAGCCACTAATATAACTGCCAAGTTTACGCTAGGGGGTTGGTTGGTTGGTTGGTTGGCAGAGGAGCTGACGGTGGATTGTGGATCGTGTTGATCCTATTTCCTGTGTCTTGCCCGACACCAATGAGACTGGGGTGCAGGAAGACCCCTTGTCGTGGTATTGGAGGATGTTTGCTTTTGTGTCTCGACCAGCTGCCCTCAAGAATATAGTAGTAAGACTCCCCTATCTATGGCTCCGTTGTTGTTCCTTTTTGGCCTCACCATATCCTGCGTTATTGTGTGGGAAGCAGGACCTAGGACACTGCATGACAGTTATATGTTTAGTGTCTCAATTTTTCTGCCAATGTCTCATTTTTTTTCACATCACTTGATTTTGAGTGTACACACCTCTGAGCAATAAGCTGAAACTACATTGATTTTATATTTACCATAAAACAACTTTCATGAGACATGGAATAAGCTTTTAGAGTTAGGTTACATCTTAAGATGGTTATTAACAAACAAAAGACTCAAAAGAACCTTTGACCCTCCCGCATCCTTCCTAAATGAATTCACATAAAAAAACCTGCTTCAGGAAGGGAACTTTAGTATAATCACCTTAGCCTAATTTGAATTAAGTATGTAGACAGAAAAAAATATAGCAAAGCCTGTTTCTTCTCCTCTGTCCTATTGTTTCTGGGTTGCCCAGCAGGAATTTGTTTGCCCCCTTTTCTTCACTTTCTCAGCCACCTATGAATTGCCTATTTCCCCTTCAAAATCCCAAATCCCTGCTCCCATTTTTTGTCCAGCATGGCTGTCATGCGGGGGAACTCTGCTCACTGCACCATTTGTCATGTGGGGTGTCCAGCGGGGTCTGAGCTCCCGCTCCTCACATAAGAATGCAGGATGTGGCTAGGCCAAAAAGGAAAACCCACGGAGCCATTGGTAGGGAAGTCATACCACTATGGTCTCAATGAAGGCTGGGTTCACACAATGAGTGACCTGCTGTCCGCTTTGCTGCCAACCGACGGACTCTCCTTGACTCTCCTTCAGTTTCCTCCTTCACTCTCCTCGGCTCCCCTCCGTAGCCGCGGCAGTTATATCAGTGGCCAATTTGGCTCAATGGCTACAGCTGATGGTCAATCAACCACAACTGACGGCCATCTACTATCCGAGCCAGCACCCCTCCACATGAAGCCGAGAGCCTGGAAACTGCTCTCTGGGGCTCTGTTCCCACACTCCACCCCCACAGGTTCTCGCCTCATAATCTACATGACAAGCGTCTTCCACAAGGATCCCTGTGCCATATTAGCCTATTGACACCTGTGGACGAAAAGAAATGGTAGTCTTAGGAACAAATAATGGCAAATCCCTTCCATCTGGGAGGATACACGCTAGCTTTTTGTCCTGGGAAAGGAGGGTCGCTGCCACTGGCACCTTTCATGGTTTGTGGTACCATACCTTTATGGCAGTGCTTGGGGTCCCTTGCATAGCTTCAACATGTAACAGAATAGGTGACCCCATAATAGGTCATAATGAGAGCACATAGTTTCCCTGCAAAATCATCCCTGTATCGGGACCTCCGTATACTACAGTCACTTTAGGTGGACACTCAGCCACCACGCCTGGCATCACTTGCAAATTATGAGTAAAACCGGCCCCCCATGGGGCAATCAGGCCCAAACATTGACAGTGGAGGCTTTTGACCTTCCAGGGCCAAGCCCATTGCTGTCATTCCCCTGCTTTCAAGCATGTGGGTGCTGGCAGCAAAATGTTTCCATTTCTGCCGTAGCCTGGCTTTAACAGAGTCTCACTCGTGGTAACTTGTAACTGAATGGGAGTGGCCTTTCAATGTAGCAGAGCTTCTACTGGTGTGGGCCCTCCCTTCTGTGGTCTCTCATTCAGGACTCTCAGGACATCCCATAGATGCAAGGCCCAGTCACGCATTGTGGGAGGGTGTTTTGACATCCAGAAACCTTTCATCAAAATGCCATTATAGCGTTCAATCATGCCAGTTGATTGTGGGTTATACGGAGCATGAAACAACCATTGCATGTCCATCCTGGCAGCCCAGCGCTGCACTTCTTGCCCCATAAAATGGGTACCCCTGTCACTTTCAATGACTTGGGGGCACCCGTAGAGTGCGCACAGCCGTGTAAGAGCTACGACTGTATGCCGCTGATCCGCAGCCGGACACGGCCAAGCAAACATCAACACTGTAGCAGTGTCCACTGCTGTAAATGTGTATATCGCATTGTGGGCCTTAGGCAGGGGTCCAATATAATCCACTTGTGAACGAGTGAGGGGCACCCTCCCTTGTGTAATCTGCTGTGTCTCCCAGGGGAGCTTCCGCCTTTGGGGGCTGTCCTGGGCACAGATGGCACAGTCACAGCAGGCATCTGCTATCTCCTGCCATTTCAAAGGCAAACCCCAGCGTCTGCTCACCTGCCACATGGTTCGGCTTCCAGCGTGCTGCAATTTCCTATGCAGCCAATAGGCCACATCAGTGGCAGGAGCCCGTTCTAACCATCGGACTGGTGCTAGGGCATCTGCTTCATCATTATCTGGGCACACTAAAGGGGAGTGACCTTTGACATGCATTAGGGTTACCTCCTTTCTCTTCCCTAGGTCCCAGAGGTCCTGCCACATGGCTTAACCCCACAGTGGATGGTGTCCTACCAACGAGTTTTGGTGTTTCCATGTAGGGAGCCACAACGTTACGCCGCCGAACACCGCCTTGCTGTCAGTACAAATAACTAGTGGCCCAGGCTCGTGGCTGATTACCATCCACACAGCCCGTAATTCAGCCCATTGGCTACTATGGCCCGTCCCAGTATCAAACCAAATGGATCTGTTTTGGGCTGCACACCAATAGCCGTCCAAACAGCTGCAGCCCCTCGGCTAGAACCATCGGTAAACCAGGCATCCTCAGGTACTGGGAACTGTTCTTCTTTGTAGGGCGAGGGCTCCAAGTCCTCCCCTCTAGGCAGAACGCTTGGTTCAGCCTGGGCTACAAGCTTCACAGGCCCCAAGACCTGTTGTAGCTCTGTGCTCAAAGGGCTTGAGCTAAGGGTGCTACGTTGCTCCAAGTAGGCACCCCACTTGGCGAGGGTGGTGGTCTGTGCCATCCCTTTTTTGGGTCCCTGGGTCCACAAACGCACCCACCCCTGGACAGGATAGGTTGTTCGAACCACTACCTGTGCCGTTCCTGTGATGACTTCTGTGGCCACTAGGGCTGGGTTTCTCTATTAGAGAGTAGCAGACCTCCACTCCTTTCCATAATTGGGACCAAAATCTCACTGGCAACTGGAGACACTCCTGCCGTTGCCAGAGGCCCCATCAGTACCCCTCTTGGGTTACATGAACATCAAGTTCAAATGGACAGCCGGGGTCCACTACTTGCAGAGCCTGTGCCTGCTGCACTGCCCATTTCGTGGCTACAAAGTCTTGCTCTGTAGCCTCTATCCAATCTCATGAGGCCCCCTTTTTTATCATGTTGTACAAGGGCCTTGCCATTTGTGCCAAATGGGATACAAACGCCCGCCAATATTCTAGCAGACCCAAATATGTCTGCAGTTGGGAGACGCTGGTCGACCGGGGAATGTCTTGTATCTCATCAATAATCGCCTTGGGTATAACCTTTGTCTTACCCAACCACACAACACCCAAAAGTTGATGGATAAACCAGGGCCTTGGAACTTTTCCCCATTCACCGCCCAGACGTGTGACTTCAGGTAGCGCAGAAGAGAGGGAGCTGCTTGCTCTAAATCAGAAAGAGAATCTGATGTTAATAGAATATCATCGACATAATGAAACAAGGCCACAGAGGACGGGCGATCCCACTGTGCCAAATCTTGGGCCACGAGCCCATGGCAGATAGTGGGGCTGTGCAAGTATCCTTGTGGAAGGACTTGAAAACTCCACTGCCGCCGGTCCCAAGTAAAAGCAAACTGCTCTTGACACTCGGGTGCAATGTCAATGGAGAAAAAAGCATTGGCCAATTCCACTACATAGTGATATGTCCCCAGGCGGACAGTCAGACGATCCATTAAATCATATATTGAAGGCACTGCAGCATGCAAAGGTGGTGTCACCCTATTTAACTCCCTATTGTCCACAGTCATTCGCCAGGTCCCATCTGGTTTCTTGATAGGCCATACTGGGGAGTTAAAAGGACTGTGCGTTGGCCTCACAATATGTGCCTTCTCCAACTCCAATATTGTACAACCAATCTCCTCCTGCCCTCCTGTGAGGCGTATTGTCGCACTGTAACCACGTGCTGGGGCTGTGGCAACACTTGGGGAGGGTGGTGTGCATGCCCGCGTGTCACCGCTTTTACCACCTGAATCCGGAGACGGAACTCTCCTACCGACGTCTGTAAGCTGAGGCCATGTAGCACATCCATCCCTAGAATATACTCCAGAACAGGGGAGACATAAACCTTGTAGGTACAAGGGGGAAGCCTTCCTATACCCAGTAGTAAGGAAACGGCTTTCACAGTCACAGTCTTTCCCCTGTAGCCATCAATGCAGATTGCTGGTCCGGGGAACAGTTCTGGGTTCCCATAAACGAGACTGCAGTCTCTGTAAGTGTCAACTAGGGCCAAAACCCTCTGCACATTAGAAGGGAACCAATGTATGGACAGTTCCACATGGGGCCTCCGGTCCCTGCTCGTCCGCTCTGACCCAATACCTTGGCCCCACCACAAATCAAGCTGAAAAGAGTCAGCCTCAAGCGGCTGTATGAAGTCCTGCAGGGACATGGGTCCTGCTTTCCTAGACTTCTCCTTTAGGCTTCTCCGGAATTGTTGTTCGGGACGCAACTGTTTCCAAAGTTCCAGCAGGAGTGCATTGGGTTTTCGGTCTATTTTCTCGCGATCGACCCCTGCTGCCACGAGATCACGCCACATCTGTGCGCGTGTTACTCTCTGAGGTCCACAACCTCGCCACTTTAACTTTGTTTTGGGCTTCCAGGTCTCAACTGTGCGGACCTCCTGTCTTAACTTTCTTCACCTCAGGCTTTCAACATCCCCTAGAGTGGCCATGGCAGTTGTAATTTCATGGATCTGTCTCCCTACATAAGGTGTAAGAATAGCAACCAAGGATCCAAAAGCACTCGCATGTGCAGTATTCAAAACCAGATCTCTCATGCTGCCTGTAGAAAGCTCATCATCCGGCCTCTGCATGTTAAGGTTAAAAATAACATTTCTCATACCCATTTCATAGATGATTTGCATGATTTCCGTATATGACTGCCATTGACTCCAGTGTCTGGCAGCTCACCAGCCTGTCTCCATACTGTGCATACCGCCGCAGTGAGCCAGTGCATTAGAGAGTGGTTGCCCTGGTCCTGGGTCAACCTATGGCGGTTCTGTAACTTTTGTTGCAGGGATGGATGCACTGTCACAAAGGCTAGCTTTTCCATCTCGCCTGGGGAGCAGAGAATGTTGTCTGGTCCCTCATCCCATAAACGTAATAGCCAAGCCGAGACTGGCTCTCTGGGGCGCTGTCGGCACCGCCTCCCCAGCTCCTGCAACTCAGTGGGAGTGTAAGGGGTGTAGGTTGTGAACTCAGTAACAGCTGGGTTGCCAACAGCAACACCCCCGGGGCCCAAAGTTTGCTCACGTTTTACCCTTTGCTTCAACATTGGCCGGGCTTGGGGTTTGGGAGCTACATTGTCTCCACTCGCTTCCTCTGCCTCTGCCTCAGAGTCTCCACTCTGGGCTCCTCTTCTAACAGGTGGACCCGAGCTTCCAGAGCTTCCAACCGAGATACCTGGTCCGGCACCTGGGCCATTTCATTAAGCACATTTTCCGTGTTGAGACTCAAGGCCGTGAGGAACATCCAGCCCACGCGGCCAGCTGTAGCCTTGTCCTCCTCCAGCAACCACTTAGCCAGAGCCTGCAGGGCTCCCTCCACGCTGGCTGGAGAGCCATCTATGTCCTCCCACCCCTCCTTGGGTGTCCAACTCCTGAGAACAGTGGCCAACGGACACCATACACTGTGTGGGGGCCACACGTCCTCCTGCCCAGAGTCAGACTCCTTTCCTACATGGTCGGAATCCTGCTTGCCGTGCCAGGTGTCTGAGTAGTGGTGGCCTCGGTGTATAAGGTCCACAATCCTTGGAGCCTACAGCAGAAGCACATCAACAAAAGGAGGACAACGCCTTCCATGGCCAAAAGGGAAGTGTGCCATCTGGAGGCTTGAGTCTCCCAAGCAGACCGCGCCTCCCGCTCCCTGTGTCACTCCTAGCGGGCCTCCCGAAGCTGAACTTTTGTACGCATTAACTGCTCCACCATCCTTTGGTGAGTTTCTGCCGGCACCATACCCTGCTTACGAGACTGAGTTTTTATATGTATAAACTGCTCCACCATCTCTCCGAGAGCTTTGGCTGGCGCCATATCCTGCCGACTACACCATGTGTCACTCAGGGGACCCTGCTCACTACACCATTTGTCATGCGGGGTGTCCTGCGAGGTCTCAGCTCCCACTCCCCATATAAGAATGTAGGATGTGGCTAGGCCAAAAAGGAACACCCAAAAAAGGAGCCATTGGTAGGGAAGTCATACCACTACCACTATGGTTTCAATGGAGGCTGGGTTCACACGATGTGTGACCTTCTGTCCACCTTGATGCCAACCGACCGACTCTCCTTGACTCTCCTTGACTCTCCTTCAGTCTCCTCCTTCACTCTCCTCGGCTCCTCTCCATAGCCGCGGCAGTTATATCAGTGGCCAATGGCTCGATGGCTACAGCTGATGGCCAACCAGCCACAGCTGACGGCCATCTACTGTCTGAGCCAGCACCCCTGCACATGAGGCCAACAGCCTTGAAACTGCTCTCTGGGGCTCTGTCCCCACAATGGCATATAATCCTCAACTGTCCAATGTGGTTAAGGTCTCATATGTATGATGCCCCCATTATGTACGTCCATAATAAACTTTGTACATTTTCTCCTGTTAATCTATATCTTTTATTTTGATTCTTAACCCAACTAGAATAACTTAGATGTGGGAAGAAAATTATTTTTCATACCCCCACAGAAGTCAAGACACAACCTCTGCATCAATCAGCACAGGATGGTGAGTACTTAATTAATAACCGTCAGCTTACCTAACTTTTGCCCCCACTTCCTATTCAGGACAGATTAGAGAAAGCCAAATATCCTTCCCAAACCAATCACATAGAATGCCCTGCTTCTAATTAACACATCTGAAAATTCCTACTCATGCCAATAACCTCCCATTAGAGCACACCTGAAATCTTCCCTTTCTTCATGATAAAGCTTTCCCACTCCTCTGCCTGTCTTGGGGTCACTGCCAAACACAAGTGAAGATGGTTGACTTCCTTGCTATAGTGAGTTCTGAATAAATAGCTTCTGTTTGTTCTCACTTGAGTTATCTTCATTTATTTTCACATGTGTCTATGAGTGTGGATACTCCAGACTGGAAAACAAAGCTTTAGCCATAACTCCCACACAGTAATCTTGTGGACACCACTTGAGCCTCAGAAAGGCCCAAGGAAAAAGTTAAGAACCATATGATTTCACTGATATGTGGGATATAAAACTGAAAGCAACAAAGGAGCTAGACAAACAAATTAAAAAATAAAAACTCATAGACACAGACAATAGTTTGGTGGTTACCAGTGGGGAGGGAGTGGTAGATGAGGGTAAATGGGGTCAAATATATGGTGATGGAAGGAGAACTGAGTCCAGGTGGTGAACACACAATGTGATAATAGATGATGCATTGCAGAATTGTACACTTGAAATCTATATAATTTTACTAATCATTGTCATCCCAATAAATTTTAATAAAAATAATTTTTAAAAAAAGAAAGAAAGAAACCTGATTAGAATGGTAGTGGATTGAGTACCGTTTGAGCAAGGAATTCTAGAGTCTTGAGTAACTTCAGCAGTCTAAGAGATGGCACATATTCCAGGTAAACACACAATTGGTTCTGCAGACCTCTCATCCCATGAAGAGTGGAGATACACCTAGAGTAGGACCTGGGGAGGGTCTTGAATCTGAAGAATGGGTTTACTTTTGCCTAGGTGATACTGTCATTAGCACCAAACATTTCAAGCCAGGGACTGAACTTGAATTATATCTAAATTTCTAAAAATATGACTCCTGCCAAATAGGAGTCAGAGAACATACTGCACTACTATCTATCACTGCATTTACACTCTTGTAATTTGTGTTTGTTGCCTTGTACACCTTCAGTGCAGGCATCTTATCAATCTTTTTGCCCTGAGGGATAACATAGAGTCAGAATTCAATGAATCATTGTTTGTTCATAAAAAATTGTCAATGATATGTAAAAGCAGAACAATTTTTTTCTCATGTAGTTCAAAAAACAAGATGACTAAATATCAACTTGGCTTTACTAGGTTCAGAGTATTACTCCCTGTGTTGGAGAGAAACGGGCAATTTTAAATGACTTCTTGAATGCCACCAATTCTAATATTCAAAACTTGTTGCAAAACATGTCTGTGATTTGAGGGGGAAAATATTTTCCATTATTTTTCTCTGGCTGGAGTGTTAGGAAAAGTCTGAGAATTCTGAAAGAGGTATATAATCACAGTTCTAAAGACATTGTGCTTTAGCTGTTTTTTTTTTTTAATTTATTGGGGTGACAATTGTTAGCAAAATTATATAGATTTCAGGTGTACAATTCTGTATTACATCATCTATAAATCCCATTGTGTGTTCACCACCCAGAGTCAGTTCTCCTTCCATCACCATAAGCCATTATGGAAGGCAGTGTGGAGGTTCCTCAAAAAATTACGAATAGAATTACCATATGACCCAGCAATCCCTCTCCTGGGTATCTACCCAAAAAATCTGAAAACATTTATCCATAAAGACACGTGTGCTCCAATGTTCATTGCAGCTTTGTTTACGGTGGCCAAGACATGGAAACAACCAAAATGTCCTTTGATAGATGAATGGATAAATAAGTTGGGGTATATATACACAATGCAATGCTATTCGGCAGTAAGAAAAGATGCTATAAGAACTTTTGTGACAACATGGATGGATCTTGAGAGTATAATTGTAAGTGAAACAAGTCAGACAGAAAAAGCAGAGAACCCTATGATTTCACTGATATGTGGTATATAAACCAAAAACAACAAAAGAACAAGACAAACAAATGAGAAACAAAAACTCATAGACACAGACAATAGTTTAGTGGTTACCAGAGGGTAAAGGGGGTGGGGGGAGGGAGATGAGGGTAAGGGGGATCAAATATATGGTGATGGAATGAGAACTGACTCTGGGTGGTGAACACACAATGGGATTTATGGATGATGTAATACAGAATTGTACACCTGCAATTATGTAATTGCATTAACAATTGTCACCCCAATATATAAATTTAAAAAAATAATAAAAAAATAAATAAAAGTGGGAGAATGGCGCGAGCGGTGGAGGAGGGAGGGAAGAAGTGCAGAGACTGAGCCTCACGAACGCAGGACGCAGACCTAGCTCAGTGCTCCGAGCTCACTGCAACCCGGAATTACCGCAGCTGAGGGAGAGGGAAGAACTCGGACTGGTAGGGCTCCCCTTATGGCCCACAGGGCTGAGGGGGCAGCATATAACACGGCTTAACTAAACGCTCATGGCAGAGACCTTAGAGAAAACACTGAGGGAAGAAGGCTGAAAATGGTGGTTTAAGCCCTCACTGCCGAGCAGAGAATGGAAGCCTTAGAGACACTAAGACTAGCCGCCCCCTCCCTACACTCCCAGAGCTCGCCCTGCTCCCTGCCCGGTGCTAGAAGCATAACATTAGCACTGTCATATAAAAGAACAGAATATTTGCTGTTCTGAGAACTGTGGACCACAGACAAAGATTCTCTGACCAACCAGTTCTGGCAAAGGGGTGGGTGCTGTGGAAGCAGAACCGGCTGTGGTGGTGGTCGCTGCCATTCCTCTGGGCCACCTCTCACAACTCACCCTCCCCTTGCCCCACCTATATGGGCAGATACGTGCAGGAGTTAACAGAACTACTGAAACATACGGGCTGTGAATCTGGTGCAGAAAGAGCTTTGGAACTTCAAAAGTTCTCCGCAACCCCACAGAGATGTGGCGTCCTATGACCCAGGCGAACTGTTAACAGAGGAGAAGCCCGTCTCCCAGGGAATGCCCCCATTGTGTGACAAGCTGGAATAGTGCAGAGAAAACATAGCACTACTGTGTGAGAGAGGAAAAAAAAGACTGCAGTGGGAGAGAGAATAAAACATTCTACCAACAGGTATTAGAAAACAAAAGAAAGACCTCTTCCTATAAACCTGGTGCAGAAGCCACTGGGTAGATGTCTAAGAAGAGAAATAATAAATCAGTAATTGTCATGAAGAACCAAGGCAACAAGACAGGTCAGAAAGAAAGTGAAAAGTCCCCAGAAAAGGAACGTAAAGATATGAAAATATGTGACATAAATGACAGAGAATTCAAGATTGCAGTTCTGAAAAAACTCAACGAGATGCAAGAAAACACAGAAAAGCAATTTAGTGAACTGAGAAACGCAATCAAAGAACAACATGAGCATTTCAGAGAAGAGATTGAACAATTTTAGGAAGAGATTGAAATTTTGAAAAACAACCAAATGGAATTTGTGGAGATTAAGAATTAAACCCTAAGAAGTTAAGAATGAAATAACAAGCTTACATAGTACAGTTGACCAGATGGAGGAAAGAATCAGTGACATTGAAGATAGAAAACTGTAAATTACACAGATGGAAGAACAAAGAGACTTGAGACTTAAAAGAAATGAAAGAACTCTACAAGAACTTTCTGACTCCATCAGAAAGAGCAATATAAGAATAATGGGCATACCAGAAGGAGAAGAAAGAGAGAAGGGAACAGAGAATATATTCAAACAAATCGTCGATGAGAACTTCCCAAACTTGTGGAAAGAACTGGTCCTCGAATCCAAGAAGCAAATAGAACACCTAATTACCTTAATCCCAACAGGCCTTCTCCAAGGCACATTGTACTGAAGCTGTCTAAAATCAACGACAAAGAAAGAATCCTCAAGGCAGCCAGGGAAAAGAAGACGGTAACCTACAAAGGAAAGACCATTAGATTATCATCAGACTTTTCTGTAGAAACTCTACAAACCAGGAGGGAGTGGAACCAAATATTCAAACTATTGAAAGAGAGAAATTATGATCCAAGAATAATATATCCAGCAAAGATATCCTTTTGATATAAAGGAGAAATAAAGACTTTTCCACACATACAGAAGCTGATGGAATTTTCTAATACACGACCTGCACTATAAGAAATGCCAAAGTAGGCTATTCGACTACCATCAACAGGGACAATTTGTGGCAACATAAAAAGGGGGAGAGTAAAGGCCTGAACCAGAATATGGGAATGGAGAAACTAAACATGCTGAAGAAAATGGAATACTCTAAATATCAAACTTTCTTTAACAGATACGTAAGGGTAACCACTCAAAAAAAATCCATAACTGAAATATATACTATAATAAAAGAAGATACAGAGGGTAACATCATAGAATACCACCACACAGAAATAATAGACAATAACAAAACTGCAAAGAAACAATGGAGACACAGCCTTACCAGAAAACTAAAGATAGAATAACAGGAAATCCTCACGTATCAATAATCACCCTAAATGTAAATGGACTGAATTCACCAATAAAAATGGACAGAGTAGCAGATTGGATCAAAAAACTAAACACAACCATATCCTGTCCACAAGAGACACATCGCAGCTACAAGGAGAAGCATAGAGTCAAAGTGAAAGGGTAAAAATTGACACTCCAAGCAAATGGTACCCAGAGAAAATCAGGTGTAGTCATAATGATATGAGATGAAACAGACTTCAGGAAGAAACAGATAACAAGAGACAAAGATGGACATTTTATAATGGTAAAGGGGACTATACAACAAGAAGTCATAACAGTCATCAATATTTTTGCCCCCAATCAGGAAGTGCCAAAATATACCAAGCAACTACTAACAGAACTAAAGGGAGAAATTGATCAAAACACATTTATACTAGGGGACTTAAATACATCATTGACAGCTATGGATAGATCATCCAAACAGAAAAAAAAAAAAAAAACAAACAAACAAAAAAAAACGAAATAGCAGACCTAAAAAACACATTAACTGAAATGGACATCATTAACATATATAGAGTACTTCATCTTAAAACATAAGACTATACATTCTATTCAAGTGTACATGGAACATTCTCAAGAATAGACCATATACTGCGACATAAAATCAGCCTCAGCAAATTTAAGAAGATTGAAATCATACCAAGCATGCATATTCTCTGATCACAAGGCTTTGAAAGTGGATATCAACTGCAAAAAGAAAGCAGGAAAAAACACAAATACATGGATATTAAACAACATCCTTTTAAACAATAATGGGGTCAAAGAAGAAATTAGAGGAGAGATCAAAAATTACATAGAAACAAATGACAATGAGAATACATCCTACCAAAATTTTGGGGTTGCAGCTAAAGCAGTTTTAAGAGGGAAATTTATATCATTACAGGCCTATATCAAGAAACAAGAAGAATCCCAAATAAATAACCTTATGTTATAACTTATAGAACTAGAAAAAGAAGAACAAGTGAAATCCAAGGTCAGCAGAAGAAAGGAAATAATAAAAAAATCAGAGCAGAACTAAATGAAATAGAGAACAAAAAGACAATAGAAAAATTAATGGGACAAAGAGCTGGTTCTTTGAAAAAAATTACAAAATAGACAAACCGTTTGCTAGACTCACTAAGATAAAAAGAGAGAAGACACTCATTAACAAAATCAGAAATGAAAAAGGGGAAGTTATCAAGGACACCACAGAAATACAAAGGATGATGCAAGAATACCATGAAGGACTAAATGCCACCAAATTCAATAATCTAGAAGAAATGGACAAGTTCTAGAAACATATAGCCTTCCTAGGCTGAACCATGAAGAACTGGAAAATCTAAACAAACCAATTACCGGTAACAAAATTGAATGAGTCATCCAAAACCTTCCCAAAAGCAAAAGTCCGAGAGCAGATGGCAACACTAGTGAATTCTACCAAACCTTCAAACAGGATCTAATACCAATCCTGCTCAAAGAATTCCAAAAAATTGAAGAAGAGACATTACTCCCTAATTCACTTTATGAGATCAGCATTACTCTGACACCAAAACCTGGTAAGGACAACACAAAAAAAGAAAACTGCAGACCAATATCTCTGATGAATACTGATTCAAAAATCCTAAACAAAATTCCAGGACATCGAATACAACAATATATTAAAAAGATTATCCATCACGACCAAGTGGGGTTCATTCCCGGGGTACAAGGATGGTTCAACATCCGCAAATCCATGAATGTGATACATCACATAAACAAAATAAAGGACAAAAATCATATGAATATATCAATTAATGCAGAAAAAGTATTTGACAAGATACAACATCCATTTATGATTAAAACACTTAATAAAATAGGTGTAGAACTAAAATACCTTAACATAAGAAAGGCGACACATGACAAGATCTCAGCTAATCTCATTATTAATGGTGACAAACTGAAGCCTTTTGCTCTACATTAAGGAACGGGACAGGGCTGTCCCCTGTCACCTCTTCTTTTCAACACAGTGTTGGAAGTTCTCACCAGAGCAATCAGGCAAGAGAAAGAAATAAAAGGCATCCAAATTGGGAATGAAGAAGGTAAATTATCACTGTTTGCAAATGACATGATGCTATATATAGAAAACCCTAAAGACTCTACCTAAAAGCTATTGGAAACAATCAACGAATACAAGAAAGTTGCTGACTAAAAATCAACTTACAAATTCCGTTGCATTCCTGTATACTAACAATGAAATCTCAGAAGAAGAAACACAACAAACAATTCCTTTTGCAATTGCAGCAAAAAGAATAAAATACCTAAGAATATACTTTACGAAAGATGTGAAGGACCTATTTGCTGAAAACTATAAGACATTTTTGAAAGAAAGTGAAGAAGACACAAAAAAATGGAAAGACTTTCCATGCTCATGGATTGGAAGAATCAGCATAGTTAAAATGGCCATATTACCCAAAGCAATATACAGATTTAATGAAATCCCCATCAAAATCCCAATGGCATTTTTTAAAGAAATAGAACAAAAAATCATCAGATTTGTTTGGAACCACAAAAGACCCCGAATAACCAAAGTAATCTTAAGAAAAACGAACAATACTGCAGGTATCGCACTCCCTGACTTTATCTTGTACTACAGGGCTACAATAATCAAAACGGCATGGTATTGGCAAAAAAACCGACACATAGACCAATGGAATAGAATTGAGAACCCAGAAATAAAACCACATAAATATGAACAGATAATTTTTGACAAAGAAGCTAAAAACATACAATGGAGGAAAGACAGCCTCTTCAATAAATCGTGAATTTGAGAATTGGATAGCCATGTGCAAAAGAATGAAACTGGACTGTTATCTGTCACCATGTACCAAAATTAATTCAAAATGGATCAAAGACTTAAGCATAAGACCTGCCACAATAAACTGCATAGAACAAAACATAGGTACTAAACATATGGACCTTGGCTTAAGAGAGCATTTTATGAATTTGACTCCAAAGGCAATGGAAGTGAAAGCTAAAATAAACGAGTGAAACTTATGGACTATGTGAAACTTAAAAGCTTCTGCACAGCAAAAGAAACCATCGACAAAATAAAAGGCAAAATAGTGAATGGAAGAAGATTTTTGCAAACAGTGCCTCCGATAAGAGTCTAATATCCAAAATATACAAGGAACTCATGAAACTCAATATCAAGAAAACAAACAACCAATTTGAAAAATGGGCAGAGGACCTGAAGAGACATTTCTCCAAAAAAGACATACAAATGGCAAATAGACATATGAAGAAATACTCAACATCACTAATCATCAGAGAAATGCAAATAAAAACCACAATGAGACATCATCTCACCCCAGTCAGAATGGGTATCATCAACAAGATAAATAATAAGAAGTGTTGAAGAGGCTGTGGAGAAAAAGAAACCCTCATACACTGTTGGTGGGAATGCAGATTGGTTTAGCCATTATGGAAGGCAGTGTGGAGGTTTCTCAAGAAATTACGAATAGAATTACCATATGACCCAGCAATCCCTCTTCTGGATATCTACCAAAAAAAGCTGAAAACATTTATACATAAAGACATGTGTGCTCCAATGTTCATTGCAGCTTTGTTTATGGTGGCCAAGACATGGAAACAACCAAAATGTCCTTTGATAGATGAATGGATAAAGAAGGTGTGGTATATATACACAATGTAATACTTTTCGGCAGTAAGAAAAGATGACATAGGAACATTTGTGACAACATGGATAGATATTGAGAGTATAATTCTAAGCGAAATACGTCAGACAGAAAAAGCAGAGAACTGTATGATTTCACTTATATGTGGTATATAAACCAACAACAACAAAAGAAGAAGACAAACAAATGAGAAAGAAAAACTCATAGACACAGACAATAGTTCATTCGTTACCAGAGGGTAAAGTGGGTGCGGGGAGGGATATGAGGGTAAGGGGGATCAAACATATGGTGATGGAAGGAGAACTGACTCTGGGTGGTGAACACACAATGGGATTTATAGATTATGTAATACAAAATTGTACACCTGAATCTATATTATTTCACTAACAATTGTCACCCCAATAAATTTAAAAAATAAAGAAATAAAAAAATCTATATTTAAGGGACTGAGAGCTCTTCACATTTGTTAACATGATCATCATGTTTCTCTTACATCTTTTGCTGTGCAAAGGTTCCCTTGTTTTTTCTACCAACCCTGCTATAATAGTTTCCTGATCCTTTTCTTTCTTGCCCCTCGCCTCTCAAAAGACTATATCACTTATAAAAGACATTTCTACAACAACTGAACACAATATCCAGAGTGTGGTGTGACCAGTGGAAGAGGATAAACTCTTTTATTGTGGACCTTCCACTTATATAAATGCAGACAATTTCACTATTTTCATAGCAACCATACATGTTTCTGATGTTCACTGTGAGTCAACAGAAAAGTCTGTTTTACATAAACAGCTCTTCAGGAGTTTTACCCTTCTCCTATACTTCCAGAGTAAATTTTAATGACCTATTAGGGTCAATCAATGTAATTTTGATTTATAATTTCAGCTTGCAATATTTTTCATATTAAATCTTGTTTCTGTATTTGTATTCTGTCAAACTATGTCCTCCACAAATTTGATAAGCTTATCTTGTTTTTTGTCTGAAGTTTTTGATAAAATGGAAATAATTAAGTCCAATATCTGAGCCCTATAGTACTCCACTAGAGACAACCCTCCAGATAAAAATCCCGTCTATTAACAAATACCCTTCATGTATATTATTAAGTCTCCTAACTCACATTTCTCTAACTGCACATTTCTCTACATTGTAATTCCATTCAATTTCCATGTAACAAACCATTATTGAGTAACTATTAATTTGAAAACGATATAATGGTAAAGCTATTATACCAGGATATTTTGTGAGGTTTGCTTAAAAATGTGGCTAAAATCTTTATTCATTATGTCCGTGGCATCTTCTCAATCTATTAATGTAACAATAATAGCATATTTAATTACAATTGTAAGACCTAAACTCTATGACTTGAAAATCTTGGATTTTCAGTTAAGTATTGCCATCAACCCATGCCACATTTACACACACCACATACTTTGAGAAGAGATGATACATAATATAATGGAGCTTAATTGATTTAAGTATATTTGATTTTTTTTTTAAATTTTCTTATCAGGATCATGACACTTTAGTGGAGTCAAAAAAAAATGTCAATAGGCCACAAAAAGGAGAGTGAAATAATAAAGATGAATAATTGTCTACTGTGTTATGTTATTTAGGATCTGCCCTAAGTAGCATAGAGTCAAACTGAAGGGACAATGTCAATAATAGATGTCTATTGAGGAGAGGTCCTTTGTTTGAAGTCAGACTTTTCAATAGTTCCAGCCATCACTGTTCATTAGAGTATTTGGTTAGATTTATCTCAAATAATAGATATTAAGAGCCACCATGAGGTACTACTTTTCAAAAGAGTAAAGGCTAGTCTGTGCTATGTTGGACTTTTGTTTCTTAGAGAGGCTTTATGGCATGACTTTTTGGTCTTAGTCACATTGTCTTTTTTTCTTTTTAAACTTAATGTCACTGAAGCGCTGTTGCTGGTCTGGTAATGAGAGAAAAGAATGAATGGTTCTAGAAAGTGCAAAGGTATTAGAGGAGAAACTATATTAAAAAAGGAAGATATCTATTTCAGTAGAGCTTACCACTTTGATTTAGATATAATATTTAAAACAATGGTCAATTAGTTGACAATAAAATAGAATGGAGAATGTTGCAGAATTCATAGGTAACAAAAAGAATTAAACTTAATTTTTCTCACTTTCCCCTTAAAAAAACCTGGTTCAGCCCTTTGCCATTCCTAGTTTTGTGATGAAAATGGAAACCAAAACTGTTGTAGCAGCTGGAAATTTACTTTTAAGCTTGAATGCTCAACTCTAATATTTATGCAAATAAAATGACAAACGTGCCATTTTTATTGCTCTAGCTGTACCTTGAATCTGCAGGATTGTTTCCCAGATGAGAGTTTCATGCCAAATCAAGTTATACCCAGTTTCCTTATAGTGTGCAATGAAGAAGTCCTGTATTCGTAAGTGCAAAACCTAGGTTCTGCCTGTTCAGGCCATAAGGTCATGCCATTGAAGATGTTTAAGCAAACCCTTCAATAGGGATAATTCTTCACATAGTTGAATACAGAAATGAACCTCCACCTGTAAACTCTGAAGCCTTATCAAGATCAATGTTGAAAATACCTTTGAACCACATTAAAATTACTACTAAATTACAGAACAATCAACCTGGAGAGCCATCTGAAGTCTAGCTGAACAGAAGTTTTATAACTAAGGATATAAAGAAACGACATCAAGACTAGTAGAAAGGGTGGAGATGTGGGACTGGCCAGCCTGACACCTGTTATGGCACCTGAGAATTGAGAGGGATATCTCAGCCAGGGGGGGCACCTATATCCCAGAAGATCAAGGGACCCCAACCCCACCCTGATCCCCAATTCAGAGTACCTGTACTGGGAAGAGGAGCTCCAACAACATCTGGCTATAAAAAATTGGGGATTCCAATCATCTGGGTAGGTCTCAAGGCTGCAGGAAACCCAGATGTTCTTTTAAAATGCCTGTACACAGACTCACTATTTTGCTGGAACTCACCCTGGGCTCTGGCAGAGGGACACTGTCTCAGGAGGCAACAGAAACATACAGGGGGAAACTGAATGTGTGGCTTCAAGGTGAAAACTGAAGGGAAAGTCTTCATTTTCCCTGTTTAGAAACCTCCTGTCTTGCAACTGGCAGGCAGGAGCCATTTTTCTTATATTGAACCCTGCCACACATGGCCAAATCTGAATCTGCATTGGCCTGGTGAGCTCTTCTTGCTCCACCGCCTGGCTCCACCCTGATGATTACTTCGGACCTGCCCCACTTAAATTTCATAACACCTGAGACACTTTCTTGGTGAGGAGCCATCCCCACATGCATTGCACACTTTCTTGGACAACTGCTGGTAGTCTAATGGGCATCATGTGGGTGGCAGCTCACTTTGGGATGCTCTGAGACTTTTGCTGAGTAGGTTCAGGCTCAGCACTGGCACCAAACTAGAATCTACATTAACCTGAAGAATACTCATTCCAACTTGGTGACTCCTTGAGATCCTGACTCACCAAACGTGCATATTAAACAAGGGTCTATCAGTGGCTTAATTTTAACGGAGGCTACAGGCAACTGCAGGCCTCAAGGTATCCTAGGCTTTTTGTGGAGCTACCCCAAACCTGACACTGGTGGAAACTATCCATAGTTTGCAGTGTGGCCTCTTCCACATGTCTTCAGTTCCAGCAAAGTCAGTGACCAAGGTATTACAGTTAGCCCCCAACTGGTCACATGCAGTAGCTTATCTGGGCCTATACTAGAGACCCTCCCAAGAGGCCCCAGAACAAACATACATGGAAGTCAACTGAGGATCACAGCAGAGCACCACCCAATTAACTCCACAAGCAGCACACCCAAAGAGTTGTCTCAACAGGCACCAGAGCCAACTGGAGAAATCACATTCCATGGGACAACTCCCTATAGAGCAGCCCGTAAGCTTTGCATGTGGCCAAACCCCACAGCCAGTCATTCCCACCCATGGATGTGTCAATAGCAAGCAAAGCTCAACTATTAAAAGAGGTCACACACAACCTACACAAGGGGCACTACTGGATCCCCCAATGTAGGTGATCAGAAAGACTGTACCGCAGGGCCACACAGGGGACCTACTACATAAAGCCACACTACCAAGAATGGGAGACAGAGCAGATCAACCTAACCCATAGAAATAAACAGAAAGAGGCAGCCAAATGAGGAACCAAGAAATATGTCCCAGGAGAGAACTCCAGAAAAAAGAACTTAACAAATAGGAGGCAAACAACCTACCAGATATAGAATTCAAAACAACAACTTTAAGGATACTCAAAGAACTTATGGAGAATTTAAAAAATAGATTGAAAACAAACACAAAAGTGGATATAGAAATTGTTAAAAGTCAGAAATGAAAAATACAATAACTGAAATAAAGTATACATTAGAGATATTTACATAATTTAAGAAGTGATCACCCTGACTAGTCTAATACCCGTCTGGCACTATACGTAGTTATTACCATATTATTGACTATATTCCCTATGCTGTACTTTACATTCCCATGACTATTTTGTAACTTCCAATTTGTACTTTTTTAAAATTTATTGGGGTGACAATTGTTAGTGAAATTACATAGATTTCAGGTGATGGAAGGAGAACTGACTCCGGGTGGTGAACACACAATGGGATTTATAGATGATGTAATACAGAATTATACACCTGAAATCTATGTAACTTTGCTAATGATTGTCACCCCAATAAACTTTAATTAAAAAAACCCAGCCCATCAGAACAGTAAAAAGGAAAAAAATAATGAGAGTAGTTTAAGTGACCTCTGGGACAACACCAAGCATAACAACATTCACATCATATTAGTACCAGAAGTAAAAGAGAGAAAACAAGGGATTGAGACCCTATTTGAAGAAATAATGACTGAAAACTTTCCTGATCTGAGGAAGGAAATAGATATACCAGCCCATGAAGTTCTAAGGGTCCAAAACAAGATGAACGCAAACAGGTCCAGACCAAGGCACATTATAATAAAAATGGCAAAAGTTAAAGACAAAGAGAGAATCCTAAAAGTAGCAAGAGAAAGGAAACTAGTTACTTACAAGGAAGCACTTATAAGAATGTCAGCTGATTTTACAATATGAACATTGTAGGTATGAAGAGTTTGGCAAAAATATATTCAAAGTGATGAAAAACAAAGATGTAAAGCCAAGACTGCTCTATGCCCCAAACTTATCATTTAAAATTGAAGGAGAGATAAAGAGCTTCTCAGACAAGTAAAAACTATAGGAGTTCATCACCACCAAACCAGTATTACAAGGAATGTTAAAGGTATTTCTTTAGGAAAAAGAAGGTGGGGGCAGAGCATAAGTGGAGCTGCTTCCACCACTGCCACGGATTCTGGTGTTGGTGTAGCTCCTGCTGAGACCACTGCAGCCAACCATGCCGCTGCCACTTGAGGAGTGGGCCTTGGATGGAAGCCGTCACCATGTTTGGAATTCTGACTGCAAGCGTCCTTTCCCCCTGCAGTCCTCCCACAGGTTTGACGATGAATATAAATGAGTTGGTACAGAAAGCCAGTCTCTGAGCAGGCAGCACTATGATGATATGACTGCAGCCATGAAGGCAGTCATGAAACAGGGGCATGACCTCTCCAATGAGGAGAGAAATATGCTCTCTGTCACCTACAAGAATGTGAAAGGTCCCCGCCATTCTTCCTGGATTATTGTCTCCAGCATTGAACAGAAAACAGCGAGGAATGAGAAGCAGCAGCAGGTGGGCAAAGAATACCATAAGATAGAGGCAGAATGGTAGGACATCTGCAATGATGTTCTGGTGCTGTAGGACAAATATCTTATTCCCAGTGCTACACAACCAGAAAGTAAGGTGTTCAACTTGAAAATGAAAGGAGATTATTTTAGATACCTTTCTGAGTTGGCATCTGGAGTCAATAAACAAACCACTCTGTCGAACTCCCAGCAGGTTTACCAGGAAGCATTTGAAATTAGTAAGAAAAAAATGCAGCCTGCACACCCAATTGTACTTATCGTGGCACTGAATTTCTCAGTGTTTTAATGTGAGATTCTGAACTCTCCTGAGAAGCCTTGCAGCCTGGCAAAAATGGCATGTCATGAAGCAATGGCTGAATTGGATACACTGAATGAAGCTACAAAGACAGCACCCTGATCATTCAGTTCCTTAGGGACAATCTAACTCTGTGAACATTGGAAAACTAGGGAAATGAAGGAGATACTTGGGAGGGAGAGAACTAATGTCTTTCACATTTGTGATCTGTGCAGTGTCACTCTGTACCCTCCACATATATCCCTTTGTGTGATTAAAAAATAAAAAGAATCATACATTGACTTTCGAGTTTTCATAGCCTTGGCCTATCAAAAATGGTCTATGAATAAACAGCTGGTATCTATATTTCAAACATATTTGTCACATAAATGCCACAGCATTCTGAAAGTTTGATTTTGGTTAACATTGACAGGATTACTGTGTGTTTAACCTTTTTAAAAACTGAACATTGTCATTATGGGGTTTTGTAACTAAGCAGAACTCTTACTAGCAGGAAAAAAATAGACATGAAATACAAGTACCTTTATAGAAAGTTTAATTTGATATCAAAACAGTGACTGAAATACAGCTCCACTGTAAAGTTGTGTAGACAGTTATAGATTACATTAAGATGCTGGGACTTGGAGTGAGACACCTGTCATTTTACATTCAAGTTTGATGGCAATTCACAGTAATTCTGCCTGTTGTTCAGGGCTTATAGACACCTGAGCAGTTCAGGCTGTTGCCACTCAAAAGTTCATGACTGCAGAAGTCCACAGAGTCTTCCTCTGAAGAAATCTGAAGCCAGAAATTCAAAATCTTTGTGGCAGATAACTGGGTTATGGCACCATGAGAAGGTCCAGTACTCATATAATACACATGACCGAAACCCGTTTCCTACAGCAACATGTTACTTATTTGTGATTTGTGCTTCAGTAGTTGAATCTGTTTTTGATGTAACCATGAGCTAAAGAAAAAAAAATAAAACTGTGTATCTTATTAATGACCTTACCTGTCTCCTGGGTGATACCTTTAAGAATAATGTTCTGCATTGATTGCCTTTCAAGTGAGGACTGCTCAGTCTTTGGGTTCTTCCTAGTTTGGAGCTTTTAAATTTTGAAATCTAAACATTCTTTCCAACTGTCATTTTTGACGGTTAACTTTGGTTTTCTCTTCCCTCTTTAAATCTCTGTCCTGCTTCTTTGCATTTTATTTTCTTTCTGAATTCTCATCTTCTTTTGTCCACAGTTGGATACTATATGGGCAGAGATGGGGCCCTGGAGTGGGTGGGAAGTGAAATTGATGAGCACTTTGATGAGGAGGCCTTGTTTGAAGGAATTGAGAAGAGCTTCTAGCACCACTGCTCTGTCTTCTTTCAGTTCTCAGCATGGTTGTTGCCCTTCAGTTATACCAAGATCTGATTCAAAAAAGTATTTTTAAATATGCATGACTTCTCCCTGTATTACAGCCAGCCCTGATAACGTTTGCTAGCACCTGTCACCAGATCTCCCAACTGTACTTATCCATCCAAGTTTACAGACATGTTTTAACAAAATCGTATAATAGAGGGAAGTTGCATGAACACTTCAATGGGGAGAATCAAAAATACCCAGACCTATCAGACTCACAGTGTCCTCTGAACCCTTTAACATTCCATGTAGATGTAGTGTCCATCTGTTTGTCCATCTGCTGAAATGACAAAAAAGACATTCATGCACTGATGAAAACAAACTAAAAAATAAAAAAAAAATAAAAAAAAAGAAAATCCTCCTTTCCAGCTGAACAAAAATTTGCAGTTGAATACTTGGCATTTGAAAATGCAATGGTGAATGTGGAACAAATCTGTCTGTCTATCTTACAGCTCTTTCTTGATTTATTTTTCCTTACTAGTATTCTGCCTCACCTTTGCTTCTCTGATGGTTACATTACCTAGCAAGCACACCTACGGTGAAAATAGTATAGCATAAAAGGAAAAATCCTCTTATTGATGTATTATATTTGTGTTTGTCTTTTAAACAGTTCTAGTTTCCACCTTACATGGAATAATAAGGAAAAGTGTACAAATCCAAAAGTTAAATACAAAATTTTATAGGATAAAAAAAAAGCTGGAAGGGAGGAAAAGAGGAACATAAAGATGAATGATAAAATGGCAATAACTATGTATCTATCAACAATTGCTTTAAAAGAAAATGGAATAAATGCACCAATCAAAAGACATGGAATAGCTGCATGCATAAGAAAACAAGACACATGCATATACTGTTTACAAAAGCTCCAAAACAGATTGAGAGACACAATCAGACTGAAGGATAAGGGATGGAAAAAGATATTTAATATGAATAGAAACAGAAAAAAGCTGGGTTAGTAATACTTATAATTGACAAGAAAGACTTTAAAACAAATGCTATAGTAAGAGACAAAGAGAGACATTACATAATGATAAAGGGATCTGTCCAACGAGAGGATATAACCCTTGTAAAAATTTATGTACCCAACATAGGAGCCCTTAAATATATAAAGCAAATATTGACTGGAATAAAGGGAGCGATCCACAGTAATGCAATCAAATAGGGGACTTTAAACCCCATTGGCACCAATAGACAGATTTACCAGACATAATATTAACAAGGAAACAGTGGTCTTAAATGACACCCTATACCAGATGGATTTAATTAATATTTTTAGAGTATTTAACCCAAAGCAGCAGAATATGCATTCTTCTCAAGTGGACATGGAACATTTTCTAAGATAGACTACATGTTAGGCCATAGAACAAGTCTCAATAAACTTAAGAACATTGAAATCATATCAAGCATTTCTTCTAAACACAATGGTATGAAAATAGAAATCGATTACAAGAAAAAAACTGAAAAAGACATAACTCATGGAGGCTAAAGAACATGATATTAAATAATGAATGGGTCAACAATAAAATCAAGTAGAAATCAAAAGATACCTTAAGACCAGTGTAAAATGAAAAAAGAATGACCCACAATCTCTGAAAGACAGCAAGAGCAGTATTAGGAGCAAAATTCATAGCAATATGGGCCTACCTTAAGAAATAAGAAAAATCTCACATAAATAATCCAAATTTACACTTAAAAGAACTAGAAAAAAAACAACAGCAGTCAAACCCCAAAGTGAGTGGAAAGAAGAAAATAATAAAGATCAGAGCTTAAATAAATGAGTCTACAAAAAAATAAATAAATGAAAACAGTCAATGAAACCAGGAGCTGGTTGTTTGAAAAGGTAAGCAAAATTGATAAACCTTGAGCCATACTGATCAAGAAAAAAAGATAGAGCCCCAAATAAATAAAATCAGAAATGAAAGAGGAGAAGTTAAAACTGACACAACATAAATACAAAGGATTATGAGAACATATTATAATCAATTACATACCAACAAATTGGATAATCTGGAAGAAATAAATAAATTTATAGAAACATATGATTTTTCAAGACTGAACCAAGAAGAAAATAAAAGCTGAACAGATTGATTAATACTAATGAAATTGAATCAGTAATAAAAAAACTCCCAATAAACAAAATTCTTGTACTGGATGGCTCAGTAGGTGAATTTTATCAAATATTCAAAGAATAACTAATACTGATTTATGTTAAAGAATTCCAAAAAAATTCAAAAGGAGGGAAAGCTTCTAAACTCATTTTACAAGGCTACTTTTAATTATCCCCAAACCAGAAAAAGACATTAAAAAAAATTATAGGCTGATAACCCTGATGAACAAAAATACAAAAACAAACAAACAAACAAAAAACACACCTTCTCTCAACTGTAGCTCACACCCGACTTACTGCACAAGACAAGTTGAAACTTGTCACACACTGTTACTAAGGTTAAACAGGCCACTTCTCATACTGAAGACCCCTGCCTATATGTTATTAAATCTATGACAAAAAAGGCAAGAAAATACAGTGGGGCAAACACAGTTTTTTCAATTAATGGTGTTGGAGAAACTTGAGAGATGCATGAAAAAAAAAAGAAAACAAAGAAACTGTAGAACCTTCTTACACCATATTCAAAAGTAAAGTCAAAGTGAAGTAAAAACTTAAATGTAAGACCGAAAACCACAAAACTCCTTGAAGAAAACACAGTCAGTAAACTGTATGATATTGCTGTTAGTAATATGTTTTTTCTTTTTTTTTTGTCAGAATTGTTTTTTTGTTTTGTTTTGTTTTTATTTATTTATTAGTTTCAGGTGTACAAGACAAGGTAATACTTAGACGTTCATCATTTATATTCCTCACACTGTGAACCCCCCTCCCCCATCCACTATCCCTCCAACCTCACACTGAACCATCACATTATATATATAAAATTATAGTTGGCATTCATTAATGTTTAGCTTCTGGTGTACAATGCCATGATCAGGTATCCACAGTATCCCTGAGGTGGTCTCCCAAATAGGACGCATGTCCATCGGATACCCAACAAAATCTTTACAACATTATTGAATACCTTCCACAAATTAATTTTCAAAAAAACCCTGAGGCCATCTTGTGGTTACCAGCTGCTTCCAAATCCCTTCACCTTTCCCCTTATCCCCAACCCCCACCCACAACCATGTAACAAC
Organism: Rhinolophus hipposideros; assembly: GCF_964194185.1. Taxonomy (NCBI): domain Eukaryota; kingdom Metazoa; phylum Chordata; class Mammalia; order Chiroptera; family Rhinolophidae; genus Rhinolophus; species Rhinolophus hipposideros. The sequence goes on from NC_138046.1 coordinate 30,656,526, forward strand.
TCTCGGTTTTTCCTTTGTGTCCCCAAAACTGTTTCTGATTAGTTTATTCACATAGTCTTTTCTTTAGATTCCATATATAAGTGAGATCATATGGTACTTGTCTTTCTCTTTCTGACTTATTTAACTTAACATAATGTTCTCTAGATCCATCCATGTTGCTGCAAATGATAAGATTTCTTTCTTCTTTATGGCTGCGTAATACTCCTTTGTATAAATGTACCACAGCTTCTTAATCCAGTCATCTACCGATGGGCATTTCGGTTGTTTCCATATTTTGGCTATTGTATAAAGTGCTGCAATAAACATAGGAGTGCATACAGATTTTTGAATTGGAGTTTTGGATTTCTCCGGGTAGATGCCTAGGAGTGGAATTACTGGATCATAGGGTAGTTCCATTTTCAGATTCCTGAGATACCTCCATACTGTTTTCCATAGTGGCTGCACTAATCTGCAATCCCACCAACAGTGCACTAGCGTTCCCTTTTCTCCACATCCACGCCAGCATTTGTTGTTTGTTGATTTATTGATGATAGCCATTTTGACTGGAGTCAGGTGGTATCTCATTGTGGTTTTTATTTGCATTTCTCTGATGGTTAGTGAGGTTGAGCATTTCTTCATATGTCTTCTTGCCTTCTGTATGTCCTTTTTAGAAAAATGTCTCCTCAAGTCCTCTGCCCATTTTTTAATTGGGTTGTTTGTTTTTTTGGAGTTGAGTTGAGTAAGTTTTTTATAGATTTGTGATATTAATCCCTTATCAGATATATCATTGGCAAATATCTTTTCCCATACAGTAGGATCCCTTTTTGTATTATTGATGGTTTCCTTTGCTGTGAAAAAACTTTTTAGTTTGATGTAATCCCACATGTTTATTTTTTCTCTTACTTCCCTCATGCGAGAGGATATGTCAGTGAAAATCTTACTCCGGGTAATGTCCATGAAGTTTCTTCCTATATTTTCTTCTAGATATTTTATGGTTTCAGATCTTACATTTAAGTCTTTAAGCCATTTTGAATTTGTTTTTGTATATGGTGTAAGGAGGTGGTCCACCTTCATTTTCTTGCATGTGTCTGTCCAGGTTTCCCAACACCACTTATTGAACAGACTGTCTTTACCCCATCGTACATTCTTGCTTCCATTGTCATAGATTAGATGGGCATATAGGCATGGATTTACGTCTGGACTCTCTATTCTGTTCCACTGATCTATGTGTCTATTTTTATGCCAGTACCATGCTGTTTTGATTACTGTAGCCTTGTAGTATAGTTTGAAATCAGGTATCGTTATATCTCCCACTTTGTTCTTATTTTTCAAGATTGCTGAGGCTATCCGGGGTCTTTTATGGTCCCATATAAATTTTAGGATTATATGTTCTATTTCTGTGAAAAACGTCGCTGGTAGTTTGATAGGAATTGCGTTGAATATGTATATTGCCTTAGGCTGTATGGACATTTTAACTATATTAATTCTTCCTATCCATGAACATGGAATGTGTTTCCATCTATTTATGTCTTCTTTCATTTCTTTCTTCAGTGTTGTATAATTTTCTGAGTACAGATCTTTTACATCTTTGGTTAGATTTATTCCCAGATATTTTATAGTCTTTGGAGCAATTGTAAATGGAATTGTTTTTTTTTAATTTCTCCTTCTGCTATTTTATCATTGGTATATACAGATGCAACTGATTTCCGAATATTAATTTTATATCCTGCTACTTTACTGAATTCATCTATCAGTTCTAATAGTTTCTTGGTGGAGTCTTTAGGGTTCTCTATATATAGTATCATATCATCTGCATATAATGATAATTTTACTTCCTCCTTACCAATTTGGATGACTTTTATTTCTTTCTCTTGTCTGATTGCTGTGGCTAGAACTTCCAGCACTATGTTGAATAGAAGTGGAGAAAGTGGGCAACCTTGTCTTGTTCCTGATCTTAGGGGGAATGGTTTTAGCTTTTCCCCATTGAGTATGATGTTAGGTGTGGGTTTGTCATATATGGCCTTTATTATGTTAAGATATGATCCCTCTATTCCCACTTTCTTAAGGGTTTTTATCATAAAAGGTTGCTGTATTTTATCAAATGCTTTTTCTGCATCTATTGATATGATCATGTGATTTTTATTTTTCATTTTGTTAATGTGGTGTATCACATTAATTGATTTGCGGATGTTGAACCACCCCTGCATACCAGGGATGAATCCCACTTGATCGTGGTGTATGATCTTTTTGATGTATTGCTGAAATCTGTTCGCTAATATTTTGTTGAGAATTTTTGCATCTATGTTTATTAGAGATATCAGCCTGTAGTTTTCTTTTCTTGTGGTGTCTTTGTCTGCTTTTGGGATCAGGGTGATAGTGGCTTCGTAAAAAGTGTTTGGGAGTCTTCCTTCCTTCTGGATTTTTTGGAAGAGCTTGAGGAGAATGGGTGATAATTCTTTTTTGAACGTTTTGAAAAATTCACCTGTAAAGCCATCTGGTCCAGGGCTTTTGTTTGTTGGGAGATTATTGATTACTGATTCAATTTCCCTGGTGGTAATCAGACTGTTCAGGCTTTCTGTTTCTTCTTGAGTTAGCCTTGGAAGGTTGTGCGCCTCTAGGAAATTGTCCATTTCTTCCAGATTGTCAAATTTGTTGGCATATAGTTGCTCATAGTAATTTCTTAAAATTTTTTGTATTTCTGTGGTGTCTGTTGTCACTTCTGCTCTTTCATTTCTGATTTTATTAATTTGGGTCCTCTCTCTCCTTTTTTTAATGAGTCTGGCTAAAGGTTTGTCAATTTTGTTTATCTTCTCAAAGAACCAGCTCTTGGATTCATTGATCTTTTGTATTGTTTTTCTGTTTTCTATTTCATTTATTTCTGCTCTGATTTTTATTATCTCCTTCCTTGTGCTCCCTTTGGGCTTATTTTGCTGTTCTTTTTCCAGATCCCTTAAGTGTGAAGGTAAACTGTCAATTAGTGATGTTTCTTGTTTCTTTAGGTAGGCCTGCAGTGCTATGAACTTCCCTCTTAGGACTGCTTTCGCAGCATCCCATAGATTTTGGGTTGTCGTGTTCTCATTCTCATTTATCTCAAGATATCTTTTGATTTCTTCTTTGATCTGCTGCTTGACCCATTCATTATTTAGCAACATGTTATTCAGCATCCATGAATTGGTGTATCTTCCTGGTTTTTTTCCCCTGTAGTTCATTTCTAATTTCATAGCACTGTGGTCAGAGAAGACAATTGGTATGATTTCAATTTTCTTAAATTTATCAAGGCTTGTTTTGTGTCCTAACATATGATCTATCTTAGAAAATGTTCCATGTGCACTTCAGAAGAACGTGTATTCTGCAGCATTGGGGTGAAATGCTCTGAAAATATCAATTAAATCCAACTGCTCCAAAGTATCATTTAAGGCTGTTGTTTCCATATTGATTTTCTGTCTGGAGGACCTGGCCCTTGTTGTCAGAGGTGTGTTGAAGTCCCCTACTATGATAGTGTTGCTGTTGATCTCTGTCTTTATGTCCATCAGTACCTGTTTTATATATTTAGGTGCTCCTATGTTAGGTGCATAGATGTTTACTAGGGTTATGTCCTCTTGTCGGATTGATCCCTTTATTATTATATAGTGCCCATCTTTGTCTTTTAATATGTTCTTCATTTTAAAGTCTATTTTGTCAGATATAAGTATTGCAACTCCAGCTTTTTTTTTTGCTTCCATTTGCATGAAATATGTTACTGCAACCCTTCACTTTCAGCCTGTGTGTGTCTTTTGATCTGAGATGAGTCTCGTATACAGCATATACAAGGGTCTTGCTTCCTTATCCACTCAGCCACCCTATGTCTCTTGATTGGAGCGTTTAATCCATTTACATTTAAAGTGATTATTGATAGGTACATAGTTATTGCCATTTTCAAATTTGTAGTAAATTGTTTTCATCTTGCTTCTATTTACAGAAGTCCTTTTAGTATTTCTTGCAATGTTGGCTTGGTTGTAATAAATTCTTTCAGTTTGTTCTTTTCTGGGAAGGTCTTTATCTCTCCATCAACTTTAAATGATAGCCTTGCTGGATAAAGCAATCTAGGTTGTAGGCCTTTGTGTTCCATCACTTTGAGTATCTCCTGCCACTCCCTCCTTGCCTTCAATGTTTCTGTAGAAAAGTCATTTGATACTCTTATGGGAGTTCCCTTGTATGTGACCTTCTGCCTTTCTCTTGCTGCTTTCAAGATTCTCTCTTTGTCTTTAAGCTTTGCCATTTTAACTATAATGTGTCTTGGTGTGGGCCTGTTTGGGTTTATCCTGGTTGGAACTCTCTGCACTTCCTGGGCTTGTATGTTGGTTTCCTTCATCAGGTTAGGGAAGTTTTTGGACATTATTACCTCAAATATGTTCTCAATCCCTTGCTTCTTCTCTTCGCCTTCTGGTATTCCTATGATGCGCATGTTGTTGCGCTTGATGTTATCCCAGAGGTCTCTTAACCCATCTTCATTGATTTTTATTCTTTTTTCTTTCTGTTGTTCAGTTTGACTGATCTCTGCTAACTTGTCTTCTAAGTCGCTGATTCGATCCTCTGCTTCATCTAACCTGCTGGTCATTCCTTCAAGTGAGTTCTTAATTTCGGTAATTGTGTTCTTTAGTTCTAGCTGGTTGTTCGTTAAGATTTCTACATCCTTTTTTAGTTCTAACTGGTTGTTCTTTATGATTTGTATATCCTTCTTTATGTCTTCTCTAAGCTCCTTAAACATTCTTATCACCAGTGTTCTGAACTCTGTCTCTGACATGTCGGTTACCTCTGCTTCATTTGGTTCCAGTTGTGGAGGTTTCTTCTGTTCTTTTATTTGGGACATGTTTCTTTGTCTCCCCATTCTGACTGACTCTCTGTGCTTGCTTTGATGTAGTAGGAAGATCCCCTAGAGCTCTTAGTTCTTGCTGGGTTATCTTACGTATTATGTGTCCTTTATATTTGACTTGGACTACTTCGTTCTTCTCCTCTGCATGTGATCCAAAGGTGGCTCGTGTGTTTAGTATATTGTCCAGTTCAAGAAGAACTTTAATTTCTTTTTTCTTGTAGTAGGTGGGTTTAACTCCTAGGCCGTCTAGTTGTGAAACTTGGCTCTGCCCACCGCAGGGTGTTCTGCTGGGTGAGGGTTGGCCACTTAAATGAGGTTTGGCCTCTATGGGCTCTTATGCCTTCAGAGAATTCCCTCTGGGTGTGTGACTTGTAGGTCAAACCCGGTAGTACTCTGGTTTGGTCCAGAGTTGGCTTCTGGATATGTTGAATCTTGTGCCTCTTAAGCTGGGCCCTGTTAGGGCAGTTTCAGCACAAATCAATTTACCAAGTACAACAACAACAACAACAACAAAGAAAACAAATCAAGTACATTCACATGTAAAATACAACCGACAATCCCCACTCAACATAGGCAAAGATATCAAAGAAATAAAGACAGAATAAAGCAAATCACAACAAGCAGAAAGAAAAAAAGAAGAAAAAAAGAAAGAAAGAAAAAAAAGAAAAAGAAAAGAAAAGAAAAAAAGAGAAAAAAAGAGAAAACAAAACAAAACAAAAAAACAAAACAAAAAAAAACAAAAACAAAAACCACCAAGCAAAACAAAACAGAAAGCAGCACCAGTCTTGGTTTAAGCCCACCAAGTAGTCTCCAGGTTGTCCTCCGCTGTGCCAAAGAGTTCCCTGCCTAGTGCGCAGGCAGCGCTAGTCACCTGGTGCCCAGAGTGAATTTAGGAGTGTAGATTTAATTGCGAGGGGCTGAGAGGTCTGGATGACAGTTTTCAGAGAGACCGTGCAGTTTCTGTCCTTTCCTGCACAAATGCACGCTGAGAGTAGCTCCACCAGCCCTGTTGCCAGTACTCCTGAGTCTTAGGGCCCTCCTTCCGTGGGTGTGTCGGAGGGGGCAGGCGGGCGATCTCTAAACTGCTGAAAGCCGGGAGCTGCGTCTGCCGCTTACTGCTGAACTCAGGGAGTGCTTCCGCGGTTGCCCTTGCCCCGCCCCAGGCCAGCCAGAAAGGGTGGGGGCTGGGGATGGAGGGTTCTTCTCCCTCCCAGGCCAGCCACGTCACACTCCTCCCGCAGGCCTGAAAAGGTGGTGGCTGGAGGTGTGGGAGTCTCCTCTTTCCTCGTCCAGTGAAAATCCACTCCTCCCAGCCTCTTCTAAAGGTCAGAGCTGGCTGCCAATCTTCCCAGCGCCTGAGCACAGACGCCCCTCTGTAATCTGACACTACTCTTCAGTTCATGGGTCAGTTTAAGTCTCTGGAAGGGCGGGGGGAGGATTCGAAAAGCGCGGTGAGGGGCCCAGGTGTGGCGTCTGAGTTCTTTGTCTGCCCTAGGGCCCACGAGCTGCCCGCCCCTGCGGGAGCGATGAGCTGTGGGACGCAGGGAAACAGCCCACTTCCTGGACCCTACGCTCTCTGCTGCACCCTGGGCTCCCTTGGGACTCTAGAGCCCCGGGTGCTGCCTGCCGCTGCTCCTGTGGGCACGCTCCTCTTGCCCTCTTCGCTCCTCCCCTGCTCGCCCAACTAGCGCACCTCAAAGCAATTCTTCCGCGAGTCTCCGCTCAGTCCTGGGAGCCGCGCAGCGCAGCGGTTGCTGTACGGCCTGGGCTCCGCCATGGGGGGGTTAGTGTTTTCACTTCGCGCCCCTCTCTCCTCCCCCGCTTGCCTAACTAGCGCACTCCAAAGCAAACCTTCCACGAGTCAGCGCTCCGTTGTCCTGGGCGCTGCGGCGGCGGTTGCCGCTGGCCTCGGCTCCGCGGGGGTGGGGGTGGGGGGGCGCGCTTCCACTTCGCTCCGAGCTCACCTTCAGGTAATTCCTCCACGAGTCTCCCCGCTGTTCTGCGTGTTCTATATCTCCCTGTGTCTTTAGAGCTGCGGTTTACCGCCGCTGCCTCAGCTGCCGCCGCAGCCGCCGCCGCCGCCGCCGCCGCTGCCGCCGGCCTGATTCCACCATGAGACCGCGCGTTTCCACTCCGCTCCCTTCCTTCTTTCCCTGCTCACCCAATTTGCGCACCTTCAAGTAATCCTTCCACGAGTCTCTTAGGAGTCTCTTAGCTGTTCTGCGTGATGAGCAAAGAGTTGTTTGATGGGTTATATGTCCCGTTTGTAATAAGATCCGGAGGAGAACTCAGAAAATGTGCCCTGCTGCCGCCATTCCTATGACGTCACCTAGTAATATGTTTTTTCTGTATGTTACCTTGGGCAAGGGGAAAAATTAACAAATGAGACTACATCACACTCAGAAGTTTTGCCCAGCTAAAGAAACCATCAACAAAATGAGAACACAGGCTACTGAATGGGATAAGATATTTGCCAATGATACATCTGATAAGGGGTTAATATCCAAAATTTATAAAGAACACAAACAACACCAAAAAAGCAAACAATGCAATTAACGAATGGGCAGAGGAACCAAATAGACATTTCTTCCAAGAGGATATACACATGGCCAATAAACATATGGAAAGATGCTCAATGTCACTAATCATCAGAGTAATGCAAATAACAACCACAATGAGATATCACCTCACATCTGTCATAATGCCTATAATCAGTAAATCAACAAACAACAAGTGTTTGAGAGGACGTGGAGAAATAGGAACCCTGGTGCACTATTGGTGGGATTGCAAATTGGTGCAGGCACTATAGAAAACAATATGAAAGTTCCTCAAAAAATTGAAAATACAAGTACTTTATGACCCAGCAATTCCACTTCTGGGTGTTTATCCAAGGAAATCCAAAGCACTAATTTGGAAATATATATGCACCCCTATGTTCACTGTAACACTATTTACAATGGTCAAGATATGGAAACATCTACATGCCCATCAATAGACAATAAGATGAAGGAGAGGTGGTATGTATGTAAATTGGAATATTCCTCTGCCATACAAATGAATGAAATCTTACTATTTATGACAACATAGAAAAATCTTACAAGGTATTATGCTAAGTGAAATAAGTCAAAAGAGAAAGACAAATACCATATGATCTCACTTGTATGTGGAATCTAAAGACTAAAGTAAATGAACAAACAAAACAGAAACAGACTCATAAATACAGAGAACAAACTCATGGTTACCAGAGTGGTGGGGTTTGGCGAGCTGGGTGAAAAAGATAAAGGGACTAAAAAGTACAAATTTGTACTTACATAAATGTCACTGGGATGTAAAGTACAGCATAGAGAATATAGTCAATAATACTGCAACAACTTCATATAGTTCCAGGTTAGTACTAGATTAATTGGAGCAAAAACTGCACAAATTATAAATTTCTAACAACTCTCCCGTACACCTGAAACTGATATAAAATAATATTGTGTGCCAACTGTAACTAAAAAAAAATTAACAATAATAATGAAAGCAAATGTATTTTTTAAAAAAGATGAAATAATTTAGAAAGATTAGAAGTGAAAAAAATTGTTCCTGATATGGAGGACAAGAGTGCATAAACAAAACAGTTAATTTTAAAAGAAAAATAGAAGATAAAAATTTAAAAAAAAGAAATGAAAGAATGTTAAGATACTAAATATACACAAGATGATAGAACATACACTTATCACATAGTAGGTACATTTGATGAAGTAAAGCACTGTAAAGCAAACAGAGTAAAATCTAAAAACCCTAATTCAAGGAAATGTTCCTGAATAACAATTGGAAATCATATATTGAAATAGCACACAGTGGGGGAGACGTCATCAAAATGGCGGCGTGAGGTGAGCCTCTGTAAAGCTCCCCTGGAAATTACAACTAATGGAACAACAATAACTCCACAAAGAAGTCCCTGCAAAGCAGACAGGCAAGACGAAGAAACCCACTACTGAATTTACCTAAAGGTAGGTGAATCATGCGAGGGCGGCGGGGAGGGAGAAGTGCAGAGACGGAGCTGCGCCGGCGCAGAACACAGACCTAGCTCAGTGCTCTGAGCTCCCTGCATCCTGGAACTACCGCAGATGCGGGAAAGGGAAGAACTTGGACTGCTAGGGCTCTGCTTATTCCCACAGGGCTAAGGGAGCAGCATATAACACAGCTGAACCCAACGCTCATGGCAGACACCTTGAAGAAAAGACTAAGGGAAGAAGGCTGAAAACAGCAGTTTAAGCATTCAGTGGTGAGCAGAGAACGAAAGCCTTAGGCAGTGAGACTAGCCGCCCCCTCCCTGCCCTCCCAAAGCTCAACACGCCCCCGACAGCCCGGTGCAAGAAGTGGAACAGTAACAGTGTCAGATTAAAATAACAGAATATTTGAAGTTCTGAGAACTGTGGACTGCAGACAATTATTTGCAGCCCAACTAGTTGAGGCAAAGGGGAGGGAGCTGTGGAAGCAGACAGGCTATGGTGGTGGTCACCGCTATTGCTCTGGGCCACCTCTCACAACTCACACCATCCCTGGCCTCACCTATCTTGGCAGATCGCTGCAGGAGTAAACAGAACTGCTGAAACATACGGGCTCTGAATCTGATGCAGGAAGAGCTTTAGAACTTCAAAAGCTCTCCACAAACCCACATGGACACTGCGCCCTGTGATTCAGCAAACTATTAACAGAGGAGAAGCCCGTCTCCCAGGGAATGCCCCCATTGTGTGAGAAGCTGGAAAAGTGCAGAGAAAACATAGCACTATCATGTGAGAGAGAGAAAAAAAGGATGCTGTTGGAGAGAAAATAAAACATTCTACCAACAAGTACTGGAAAACAAAAAAAAAAAGACCTCTTCCTATCAACCTGTTGCAGAAGCCACTCCTATAGATGTCTAGGAAGAGAAATAATAAATCAGTAATTGCCATGAATACCCAAGGCAACAAGACAGCTCAGAAAGAAAGTAAAAAGTCTCCAGAAAAGGAACTTAAAGATATGGAAATATGTGACTTAAATGACAGAGAATTCAAGGTTGCAGTTCTGAAAAAAACTCAACGAGATAAAGGAAAACACAGAAAGGCAGTTGAATGAACTCAGAAACACCATCAAAGAACAACATGAACATTTTATGAAAGAGATTGAAATTAAAAAAAAAAAAACACCAAAAAGAACTTCTGGAGATTAAGAACTCAGTAGAAGAAATTAAGAATAAAAAAAAACACCTTAGACAGTAGAGTTTACCAGATGGAGGAAAGAATCAGTGACATCAAAGATAGAATCCTGGAAATTACACAGATGGAAGAAGAAAGAGACTTGAGACTTAAAAGAAATGAAAGAACTCTACAAGAACTTTCTGACTCCACCAGATAGAGCAATATAAGAATAATGGGCATACCAGAAGGAGAAGAAAGAGAGAAGTGAACAGAGAATATATTCAAACAAATTATTGATGAGAAGTTCCCAAATTTGTGGACAGAACTGGATCCTCGAATCCACGAAGCAAATAGAACACCTAATTACCTCAATTCCAGCAGGACTTCTCCAAGGCACATTGAATTGAAGATGTCTAAAATCAACGACAAAGAATGAATGCTCAAGGCAGCCAGGGAAAAGAAGACGGTAACCTACAAAGGAAAGCCCATTAGATTATCATCAGATTTTTCAGTAGAAACTCTATAAGCCAGGAGGGAGTGGAACCAAATATTCAAACTGTTGAAAGAGAGAAATCATGAGCCAAGAATAATATATCCAGCAAAGATATCCTTTAGAAATGAAGGAGAAATAAAGACGTTTCCAGACATACAGAAGCTGAGGGAATTTTCTAATACACGACCTGCACTACAAGAAATGCTAAAGGAGGCTATTTGACCACCATCAACAGGGACAATTCAATTTGTGGCAAACGAAACAAAAAGGGGGAGATTAAAGTCCTGAACCGGAATATGGGAATGGAGAAAGTAAGCGTGCTGAAGAAAATGGAATACTCTAAATATTAAACTTTCTTTTATGTAAACTTAAGGGTAACCACTCAAAAAATAATTGAGCACTGAAATATATACTGTAATAAAAGAAACAGAGGGAAACAACACAGAGTACCACAACACAGAAATAATAGACAACAACAAAAAGGCAAAGAAACAATGGAGACATAGCCTTACCAGAAAACTAAAGATAGAATGACAGGAAATCCTCACATATTAATAATCACCGTAAATTTAAATGGCCTGAACTCACCAATAAAAAGTCACATAAACAATTGACAAAACAAAGAGGCAACCAACTAAATGGGAAAAGATGTTTGCAAACAGTGCCTCCGATAAGGAGCTAATATCCAAAGTATATAAGGAACTCATGAAACTCAACAACAAAAAAGCAATCAACCCAATTGAAAAATGGGCAGAGGACCTGAAGAGACATTTCTCCAAAGAGGACATACAAATGGCAAATAGATATATGAAAAAATGCTCAACATCACTAATCATCAGAGAAATGCAAATGAAAACCACAATGAGATATCACCTCACCCCAGTCATAATGGCCATCAGCAACAAGACAAATAGTAACAACTGTTGGAGAGGTTGTGGAGAAAAAGGAGCCCTCATCCACTGTTAGTTGGAATGCAGACTGGTGCAGCCGTTATGGAAGGCGGTGTGGAGGTTCCTCAAAAAATTACGAATAGAATTACCATATGACCAAGCAATCCCTCTCCTGGGTATCTACCCAAAATATCTGAAGACATTTATACATAAAGACACGTGTGCTCCAGTGTTCATTGTGGCTTTGTTTACGGTGGCCAAGACATGGAAACAACCAAAATGTCCTTCAATAGATGAATGGATAAAGAAGTTGTGGTATATATACACCATGGAATACTATTCAGCGTTAAGGAAAGATGATATAGGAACATTTGTGACAACATGGATGGATCATGAGTGTATAATGCTAAGCGAAATAAGCCAGACAGAAAATGCAGACAACCATATGATTTCACTGACATGTGGTATATAAACCAAAAAACAACCAAAGAACAAGACAAACAAATGCTAAACAAAAACTCATAGACACAGACAATAGTTTAGTGGTTACCAGAGGGTAAGGGGGATCAAATATATTGTGATGGAAGGAGAACTTTCTCTGGGTGGTGAACACACAATGGAATTTATAGATGATGTAATAAAGAATTGTACATCTGAAATCTGTGTAATTTTACTACAAATTGTCACCACAATAAATTTTTTAAAAAAGAAAGAGCACACTGTGGAGACAACAAAGATGGCACAGTAGGTAAATACTGTGTTTACCTTCTCTCACAACCACATCAAAATTATAACCAATATACAAAACAACCATTATTATTTTTTTTTTGACAGGGGGTAAATGGAAGTTTACTATTATAAGGTTGTTACATTCATATGTGAAGTATATGAATTATACTTGCATAATATAATATTAATCCATTGTGGATGGTGACATTTAAAGAAGCATATTGTAATTCCTAAAATAACCACTAAAAATGCAAAAAAAGGTATAGTGAAGTAGCTAAAAGAGAAGATAAAATATTATCTATATTATTTATTTATTTATTTATTTATTTATTTATTTATTTTTATTTTTTTTTTGGCAGTGCCCAGATTTTCCTAATTTATTTTTCTTTTTTTTTTCTTTTTTTTTTATTTATTTATTAGTTTCAGGTGTACAAGACAAGGTAATACTTAGACGTTCATCATTTATATCCCTCACACTGTGAACACCCCTCTCCCCATCCACTATCCCTCCAACCTCACACTGAACCATCACATTATATATATAAAATTATAGTTGGCATTCATTAATGTTTAGCTTCTGGTGTACAATGCCATGATCAGGTATCCACAGTATCCCTGAGGTGGTCTCCCAAATAGGACGCATGTCCATCAGATACCCAACAAAATCTTTACAACATTATTGAATACCTTCCCCAAATTAATTTTCAAAAAAACCCTGAGGCCATCTTGTGGTTACCAGCTGCTTCCCAATCCCTTCACCTTTCCCCTTATCCCCAACCCCCCCACACACACCCATCTAACAACTCTTGGTTTTTTCTTTGTGTCCCCAAAACTGTTTCTGATTAGTTCATTCACGTAGTCTTTTCTTTAGATTCCATATATAAGTGAGATCATATGGTACTTGTCTTTCTCTTTCTGACTTATTTCACTTAACATAATGTTCTCTAGATCCATCCATGTTGCTGCAAATGATAAGATTTCTTTCTTCTTTATGGCTGCGTAATACTCCATTGTATAAATGTACCACAGCTTCTTAATCCAGTCATCTACCGATGGGCATTTCGGTTGTTTCCATATCTTGGCTATTGTGTAAAGTGCTGCAATAAACATAGGAGTGCATACAGATTTTTGAATTGGAGTTTTGGATTTCTCCGGGTAGATGCCTAGGAGTGGAATTACTGGATCATAGGGTAGTTCCATTTTCAGATTCCTGAGATACCTCCATACTGTTTTCCATAGTGGCTGCACTAATCTGCAATCCCACCAACAGTGCACTAGCGTTCCCTTTTCTCCACATCCACGCCAGCATTTGTTTTTTGTTGATTTATTGATGATAGCCATTTTGACTGGAGTGAGGTGGTATCTCATTGTGTTTTTTTTTTCTTTTTTTTTAATTAATTTTATTGGGGTAACAATTGTTAGTAAATTTACATAGATTTCAGGTGTACAATTCTGTATTACATCGTCTATAAATCCCATTGTGTGATCACCACCCAGAGTCAGTTCTCCTTCCATCACCATATATTTGATCCCCTTTACCCTCATCACCCACCCCCCACCCCCTTACCCTCTGGTTACGGTGGCCAAGACATGGAAACAACCAAAATGTCCTTCGATAGATGAACGGATAAAGAAGTTGTGGTACATATACACAATGGAATACTATTCGGCGTTAAGGAAAGATGATATAGGAGCATTTGTGACAACATGGATGGATCTCGAGAGAATAATGCTAAGTGAAATAAGTCAGACAGAAAAAGCAGAGAACCCTATGATTTCACTGATATGTGGTATATAAACCAAAAAGAACAAGACAAACAAATGAGAAACAAAAACTCATAGACAATAATTTAGTCATTGTGGTTTTTATTTGCATTTCTCTGATGCAAAACAACCATTATTGATAATCACCTAAAATCAAGCTGAACTGAAGCCTTTCAACTTGCAGAAGAATCCACCTCCAGTCTGGAAGGAATGGCAGAGACGTGGCAGGCTGGTTCCATACCCGCATGTGACCTTTAAATATCAGGAGGGCTATATTGGCTGTGGGGGTCCCCCCAGTCCCTAAAGGAGTGAGACATCCCAGCCCCACCCTAGCCCAGTGTTCCAGTGCCAGGGAGAGAAGTCCCCATAATTTTTGGTTGTGAAAAATAGCGGAGATTGTGACAGAGTGAGACAGTGCGGTTGCACTCACAGTAGCTCATCTAAAAGGAATAGTGCACAGACTTACCCAACAACAGAATCACTCACTCTGAGCTCCAGCACTAGGGTGGCAGCTGGAAAGGCGTAAGGGACAAATGGTGGGGAACTGAGTTGTCTGGTTTGGGAAGGAGGCTGGAGAAGTGAATTTCTCCTGGACGGCGGAGCTGGTGGAAACAATTGTTTCTTTGTTGAACCCTTCCCCTTTCCAGCATGTGAACACAAGCAGACACGATTTCTGAATCTCTGCCATTCATTCGTCCCACCCTGGACATTTAAGACCTGGCCCTGCCCAACTTTTGGGAACATCCATGCAGCTTCCACTGGCTTTTACATGCAGACCTTTTGCCTTGGCTCAAGCTGCACTTTCTTAGCGTCTCTTAAAGGTTCATGGAATCTAGACAAGCAACATCTGGGTTGAGTGTGTCTTTTACCTCTGGCTTAACAGCTCTAAGCTGGCACTAGTGTCAGCCAGCCTTGGTTCCCGGCTTGGCCTCTCAAGGAGCTTACAAGCACAGCATGGGTGCCCGACATCTGCAGATTTCTTTCTGACTCCTGCTAGGTGGTCCTGGGTGTGGCACAGGCTATGGATGAAGTAGACCTACAGTAGATCCCCTCCAACATGGTGCTGGGGCTGGCACTGCCAGTAGCCAGATTCAAAAAGAGCTGGAGTATAACCCAGTCACCTCCAAGTATGACACACTCAAGGGGAGATCGGGCAGACACCAGAGACCAGCTGAGGCAGATCCTGCTCTGTAGGATCTGCCTCTGCACAACAACTTTTCCATTGTAGTCAAGGCCAGTGCTCACAACCAGTGAGCCCAAGGGTCAGTCCCTCCCTTTGTTGTGCAATTATCAACCAAGTCTCAACTATTAGAGGAGGCTACATGCAACCCACATAAGGGACACACATGGAGTGCATGGCTCAGGTGACCAGAAACACTGCACAACTAAACTCCATAGCACACTTACTACATATGGCCACTCTACTAAGACTGGAAGACATAGCAGCCCGACCTAATACATAGAAACAAACACAGGGAGACAACCAAAATGGGGAGACAAAGAAATATGCCAGAAATGAAAGAACAGAGAAAAACTCCAAAAGAGAACTAAGTGAAATGGAGATAAGAAATCTATAAGATGCAGTTTTCCAAACACTGGTTATAAGAATGCTCAATGATCTTATAAATATGGAGATGGAAACCATAAAAAAGAGCCAGACAGAAATAAAGGATACCATAATGGAAACAAAGAATATATCACAGGGAATCAACAGTAGATTAAATTAAGCAGAAGATCCAGCCAGGGATGTAGAAGATAAGATAGCAAAATCACCAAACCAGAACAGACAAAAAAAAAATAAATAAATAAATAAAGAAGAAGAATCCAAAAAATTGAGGAGACTTGAAAGGGCCTCTGGTACAATATCAAGCATACCAACATTTGCATTATAGGGATACGAGAAGGAGAAAAGAGAGCAAGGAATTTAAAACCTGTTTGAAGAAACAATGACAGAAAACTTACCTAACCTGTAGAAGGAAATGGACATACAAGCCCAGGAAGCACAGAGAGTCCCAAACAAGATAAACCCAAAGAAGCCAACACCAAGACACATCATAATTAAAATACCACAGGTTAAAGACAAAGAGAGAATCTTAAAAAACAACAAGAGAAAAATAGTTAGTTACCTACAAGGGAGCACCCTTAAGACTGTCAGCTGATTTCCCAACAGAAACTTTGCAGGCAAGAAGGGAGTGCAGGAAATATTCCAAGTGATGAAAAGCAGTGACATACAACCAAGATTGCTTTACCCAGCAAGGCTGTCATTTAGAGTTGAAGGCCAGATAAGGAGCTTCCCAGACAAGAAAAAGCTGAAAGAGTTCATCACCACTAAAACAGTATTACAAGGAATCTTACAGGGACTTCTTTAAGGTGGGGTTAAGGATGGGAGAAAGGGGAAGGGATTAAGAAGTACAAATTGGTTGTTATACAGTAGTCATGGGGATGTAGGGTATAGCATAAGCAATATAGTCAATAATATTGTGGTAACTAGGTATGGTACCAGATAGATATTAGATCTATCAGGGTGATAGATGGGAATGATATTGGAGGCAGGGTGAAAAAGGTGAAGGTATTAAGAAATACAAATTTGTAGTTAATACAGTATGGGGAATATAATGAACAATGTTGTAAAGAACATGTAAGGTGCCAGATGGGCACTGGACTTTTCAGGTGGGTCACGTCATAGACTGTGTAGATGCTTGACTAATGTGCTATACACCTGAGGCTGAGGTAGAATAATATTGAATGCCAACTATAACTAAGCATATAGGTATATATAGTCACAGGACGTGGAGTACAACATAGGGAAGATAGTCGATGGTATTGTAACAATCACATGAGATGTCCGAGGTGTAGTAGCTTGTAGGGTGTGTTACCCCTTTATGAGGGGTTTAAATGCCTAACTATTATGTTGCTTTGTACACCTGAAACTAATACAAAAGTTAAAAAAGAAATAGTACACCACGTACATAATAATATTGCACAATACTACAAACACATTGATATCTTTTATTAAAATTACAGGATTCTAAAGAAAATAATTGGGAAACTAGAAAGAAAAGCACTCATGAAGGAAAAAAAATTAAGTTATCATCAAGCATTATTGACAGCAAAGACTTAAACCATAAGAAACTGTAGTAACATTTTTGAATACTCAAGGAAAGAAATTTGTACCAAAAATTTTATATTCAACAAAACTAAGTTTCAGCTAGAAAAGCCGATAGTCTTTTATCAAACTACAAGAACTGAGGCAATATTGTTCCCATGAATCCTTCCTGAGTACTCTAATAGAGAACAAACTTCACTCAACTAATATGACTAGAGAGACCTTAATATAAGACTTTAATATGTAAGCATTAAATATGCAATTACCTACAGAACTAAAACTACATGAGTACTAAGAAGGAGACAGTATATTATGTTATGCATATACATTTTGACAATATAGATATAAATACTTTTAAAGGAGGTGGAAAATAGAGTACATGTAAAAATATTTTAATGTTTTCAGTAATCATATTGGAGAGAGTAATAATATTGTTATTTTGACTCATGTATATCAAATTAGAGATTTTAAAAGTAAGCAATTACATGGCATATCATTTCTATGCCATGTCCTGAAGAAGTAGGCTTTTCAGTATAGAAGGAGTTATAAATTTTATGGAAAGGAAGTTAATTAAAACTCTATAATCTTGAATGTAAATAGGATTATATATATACATATGTATATATATATACATATATATGTATATGTATAAAATGTATATGTATATATATTATATATATTATATATACACGTATATGTATATATATATGTGTGTATATATATGTAAATATATATACACATATATATGTATATATATACATATATATATATTTATTAGGTTGGTGGAAACTTAATTGTAGTTTGAAAGCTTAAAAATAATTTCAAAAACAGTGATTACGTTTGCACCAACCATATATATAAAATCTCTTTAAGAATTCATATTTTTTTAAAATTTATTTATTGGGGTGACAATTGTTAATGAAATTACATAATTTCAGGTGTACAATTCCGTATTACATCATCAATAAATCCCATTGTGTTTTCACCACCTAGAGTCAGTTCTCCTTCCATCACCATATATTTGATCCCCCTTACCCTCATCTCCCTCCCCCCACCAAGAATTCATATTTTAACTGCATTACATTCAAGGATACATACGTATATCTGTCTAAGAATCTTCTATCTTATTTGAGTAAAAGATCTAGGTACAATCCCAACTCAGCAGAAGTGAGCAACCCTAGTACCCAGATTTTAGTTTTAAAATATCATTTTCCACTATTAGAAATCAGGGTCTCTTGGAGAAATAATTGATTCCAGGTTTAAGGTAAATAAATATACAAGGTGAGCCTGGAAATGATTGTAATGACAGACATCAAGGAAGCTACCAAAGACTAGTGGTTCAAATGGACTTAGGAGCCAACTTGAAAAGACTCTTACTGTCCAAAAAGGGAATAACATAAATTTCAGTAATAACAATAATTAAAAAAATATTGAACCCCATTAAGTATGCTTGAATCCATGAGTTATACTGATTTTTTTCAAATAATTGGTCTGTTTTAGAGGATGATATGGAAGCAATTAATTAGCTTTAAACTGGTAAATAAATGGAAAGAATCAAGTATTTCCTTTATGTACTATACCACTGGGTAACTGTATAGCAAGTGAAGGGAATTATTCCCTTATAAAAGTATCCAAAAACTGAATAAGAAATGAAATTATTGGAACATTTCCTGTTTTAAAGCCCCCATGAATAAATAGATATAGGCTTTAAGTATCAATGACTGCTAACATTACAAAATCGAGGCACAAATATTTTGTGCCTCCTATACTTTTCCCATAAAATATCTATTCACTTGCCAAAGTGATTAAATCTGAGCCTGATCCAGTTTCCAGATCCAGTTGACAATCTGCAATAAGCTCAAAGTACAGAGGAAAATAATTAATTTCACCATGAGTAAGCAACAGTAAAATCTAGACTAAATTCCACAGGTCAAATGTCCTGGATTCTTCACTTAAGAAAGTGTAAAGGGTAAAGATTTTCATTTGTTTGTCTTGGGATTTGTAGATGATGTAATACAGAATTGTACACCTGAAATCTATGTAACTTCACTAACAAGTGTCACCTCAATAAATTAAAAAAGATAACATAAAATTTTTAAAAAATTAAAAAATAAAATAAATAAAATAAAATACTTTGTAGGGTATCCGATGGACACTTCTCTTATTAGGGAGACCACTTCAGGGATGGTGTAGATGCCTGATCACTGCGCTGTACAACTGAAGATGAAGCTGAATAATAACGAATGTCAACTATAATTTTTCATATAAGTATGTATAGTCACAAGAAGTGGAGAACAGCATTAGGAATAGACATAGAGACAGTGGAAATGTAATGGCTGTATGTGTTGTCAGAGGGGTAGTAGATTGGGAGAGGGATTATCACTTTATGAGGGGTATAAATGATAAATGTCTAACTATTACATTGTTTTGTACACCTGAAACTAATAAAGTAAAAGTGTGTAAGTAAAAAAAATAAGTGTAAAGAAATGAAAGTGTTAGAAACCAGTAGAGTGAAAGAGACTTAGACGATAAATCAAATTAAGAAAAAATGGGCAAATGAAGGCTCTAGTATCTAGAGATGCACACTTGGATGATAAAATGATTTTAAAACATTAAAAATGCAAATAGTAAGTCCTTACCTAACAACAATTACTTTAAATGTATATGGATTAAATTCTCCATTCGGAAGACTTACAATGGCTTCTGCCATCCTAGTCCAAGCCATCAGTCATCTCATCTTGATTATTGCAATACCTTCCTAATGGATCTCATAAGCTTGGGTTTTTGATACACCCACAGTCTATATTCTAAACAACAGTCAGAGTGATCCTGTTGATATGTAAGATCTTACCATACTTCTATTCAACTTTTTTCAATGGTTTCCTGTCTCTCAGAGCTGAAACTAAATTTGTTACAGTGGCCTACTGTGCCTCATTTGATCTGGCCCATTCACTACACTGGACCTATCTCTTACTCTCCCTCCTTATATACTCTACTCAAGCCACAGGCCTTCATGCTATTCATAAAATACTCTAGACATGTTATAGCATCTCAGAACTTACTGGTTTTTCTGCCTGGGATCTTTTTCTCTAAGAATGTTTGTTGTTTTTTCCCCCTAAGTATGTTGTTTTCCCTCAACTAATACCTCAATGTTAACTTACTTTGTATGACCTTCTTTGTTCTGTTTAAAACTGCAACCAGTCTGTTGCTGGACTTACCTTGGTGATCATTTCTTTAGGTGTATGAATGTTGCATAACTATTGTGTACACCTGAAACTAACATAATATTGTATGCAGAATGGAGGGGAGATTACCTAGGTTGGAAGAGAGGTTTTGGAGCCCATGTTGTAAGGGAGTTAGTTGGAAGCAAAGGGGTGGGTTACATTCCCAAATGAACCCTCAAGGAAAAGGGGAGCCTCTTGTCCTGGAGGGAGGAGTTCAGAGCTTGGATTAGAGAGCAATTAATCAGCTAAAATGCAAGAGTCATTAATTTAAAAAATTGTCTTCCCAGTCCCTGTGTTCAGGGGAGGGGAGATAGCAGAGAAGGGTGAGGTAAAGGATAGGGGGGCAAAGGAGGTAAAGTCTAGACCCTCTAAATCACCCAGAAGACAAGGTCTGTTGGAGGGGAAGGGTGCAAACTGGGGCAGGCGTCCTGCCTATGGCTGACCCAGGGGCCAGGCCTAGCACTAGGTCTTGAATTGGATGGCAAATCTGACAGAGAGTGAAAAAGGGAAGACTTACCTAAGTAAGGGTAGCAAAATGGGCTGAGGAGAGTTGGAACATGGGGGGCAGTGCAGAGGCGGGAAATGGCAATAGGGAGGAGGGATGTGGATAGAAGGTTCAGTTTTCCAGCAGAGGTAAACCAGGAGCCCTACCAAATGGCACCCTGAATAGTAACATGTTCTCGAGAGCCAAAGAGGGCCGCCTGGTGTGCCTCCCTATCAGCCTTGTTGTTAACAATGGCAACAAGGCCAGAGCCCCTTTGGTGGCCCCTGTAGTGTATAACAGATGTAAGGGGAAGAAGCAGGGCAGAGAATCTTAAAAGGATGTCCCTCTAGGGAACATAAAAGGGGTGGGGTAACAATGGGGTGAGAAAATATCCCATCAACCCCCACAATCGAGATTAGAGAGGGAGAGAGCTTACCCCAAAATTTGGTGAGTGTTGAGTAAGTGGCCCCCATGTCCAGAAGGAAAAAAAAATGGTCTTATTAGCAACTAGGAGAGTTACCCACGGTTCCATCATGTGTATTGTGGAGGTGGAGACCTGTGAAGAGACCAGGCCTCTTCATTCTTCATCATTCTTCATTGGTGCTGAGGATCCTCAGGAGGGAAACTTTAGTTCCATCTGCTGGTGCCGTGGCAAGACTGGTGTTTGGCTGGGGCAGAAAGTGGATGTTCCTGAGCCTTGAGGGGCTCGAGGGCAATCCGGTTTCCAGTGGCCACCACGGCCACATATAGGGGGAGGCTTAGTTTGAGGCCTTGGGTTAGAGCAAGAGTGGCTCCAGTGTCCCGGGAGGCCACATTTAAAGCAAGCACACCTAGTCGATTAGACTGCACAGAGGATTGGGGTCCTGGTTCTTTCCTTTGGTGCTGGCCAGGCCTAACAGCCTGGGAAATTGCTGCAACCATCTGTAAGGCTGGGGTATGGGCCTGTCTACTCTCCTCATCTCGATTATTGAAGACCTTAAAGGCCAATTCTAAAATATCTCTTTGGGGGGTGTGAGGACTCTTCTCTAGGTTCTGAAGCTTCATGCAAATATCAGGGGCCAACTGGGAGAGGCCTAGTTTAGATTCAATCTGACTCAGGTCCATCATCGAAAGGGACATGGACCCTAACAGGGCCTTCAGCACCTGCCACTTCCCTGAGAGGCATGGGTGGCTGGGGGTGCATAAGGTTGTCCGGATTGGGTATGAGGAGGGGAAGAAAGATCAGGAGCAGGCCGGGCAGTAGTGGAGGAAGTATCAGGTAGTGACGTGGAGGCAGTGGGTTGATACCATGAGGGGAGTTGAACTAGCGGAGGTTGGAGAGGAGAGCAGAGGGAGAAGAGGTTGAAGCTAAACCTAAGAGGTGTGATTTGCCCTTACGTGGGACATGGGACAAGTACCTTCTCAGCTCAAAGAAAGCCAGGATGTAAGGGACCTTGCTTCATTTACCCTGCCGGCGGAAACGGTTGTCTAAATCTTGGTGAATAACAAGGTCAGGAGTTCCGGTAGGCAGCCAGGGTTCACCATTATCAAGCTTATATTGTGGCCAGGCCACAGTTGAAAAGGAAATAAGGCATTTAGACTCTAAAATGGGGTAAAGTCCTCTCTTAATGTGGTCTAAAAGGATCCCCAAAGGGGAGTCCCTAGGGTAAGGGAGGAGCCGGAGCCCATAGTAATGAATAGGAGAGCAAACGAAGGTAAAGTCTAGACCCTCTTAATCACCCGGAAGACAGGGGAAAATGGCATGGTGTCCCACTGTCGGTTTCTTCAGGTCCAGCACAGGACAAATCTGATCAACCTGGAAGGTGTAAGAGGAAAAACTTACCTAAGTCATCTGCCAAAGGGTAGAAGAAGATGGCTCATCGCCAGGCCACCAAATTGTTAGGCACACCCAGAGGAATAAGTCACGGGAGACCAAGATTGGTCTATTAGTATGTATTTGGTGTGTTTGAGCTCAGGATATCAGGCTAGAGCAGAGGGAAAAGATCATAACCTCTTCGAGCAAAGAGGGGTGTGGAGTTTTATAGGAGTTGGTAAATGGGGCTGTTCCCCCTTCAATAACAAAGGGTTTCAGGGTATGACCAAGCCCTCCATCTTCACACCCTGGCCCCAGGTCACCATCTGGACTGCCTAGGCCCACCCAGGCCAGCTGATCATAGGCACCTAGGTGATAAAGCAAGACAGGATCAAGACAAAATATCTTTTCAGATAAGGTTTGTGCTCCTTGCCTAAATATGGCTTAACACTGAGCACAGTGATTTTTGTTTTTTTCTGTGTTGGTCACTGTTTGTCACTGGCACCTAAAACACTGCCTGGCACATAGTAGTCACTCAAAAAAGTATTGAACAAATGAATAATAGTTTTGATAATGAGATACTGAATGTGCAAACAGACAATCGCTAGACCATGTATGAAGTCTGACAATTACATTTGCAAACTTTATGCAACTATGTTGCTAACCTTTTTTGATATCAGAGGGATTATTCATTATGAATTTATGCCAACTGAACAAAAAGTTAACCAAGGTTACTATTTGGAAGTGCTGAAAAGGTTGTGTGAAAAAGTTAGATGAAAATGCCTGAAATCTTTGCCAACAATTCATGGCTCTTGCATCATGACAATACACTAGCTCACACAGCACTGTCTGTGAGAGAGTTTTTAGCCAGTAAACAAATAACTGCATGGTAATACCCTCCCTACTCACCAGATCTGATCCCCAATGACTTTTTTCTTTACCGAAAGATAAAGGAAATATTCAACGAATGACATTTTGATGACATTCAAGACATCAAGGGTAATACAATGGCAGCTCTGATGGCCATTCCAGAAAAAGAGTTTCAAAATTGCTTTGAAGGGTGGACTAGACACTGGCGATGGTGCATAGCTTCCCAAGGGGAGTACTTCAAAGGTGACTCTAGTGATATTCAGCAATGTAGCACTTTTTCTTGGATGAGTTCATGAACTTAATTGGCAGACCTCATATGACAACAGAACTCTGGTTTCCAACCTCTGCAAGAAGTGTTCCAGAAAGGTCAGGACTTGGTCAATGGCTACCAGCTTTCCTAATTTTGCCTCCACTGCCAATTCAGGATTAATCATAGAGAGTCAAATGTACTCCACAAACCAATCACATAGGATATTCTGCTTCTAGTAAACACATATCCAACTTCCATATACCAACAGGATTTGATCAAAGCATACCTGAAGTATTCCTCTTGATATACTATAAAGTTTTCCTCTGCCAAACCTAAGGTATGGTGCCTAACTCCCTTGCTATAACAAACTGTGTATAAATATCTTCTATTTGTTCTCATTTGGCTTGTCTGTTTTAATTTCCAAAATAAATGCAATAGATATTTTCTCAACATTATGTTAAGCATAAATAAAAACATTTAAATACAACAATTTTTTTAAAAATCTGTAATATGAAATCTAAATACAGACAATGTGTTTGTTCTGCCAATGCTCCCTTTAAATAGGCCCTTTACCTACCCTTTGTGACAGATTGTTTCTTATTAAACCATTCCTATGTAGAAAGTCTGGAGTGTTATTATTCTAACTTTCTCTAGGGAGACATTTTATTTGCAAAGACAGCACTTTGTGAAAAACTGTAGACTGCTCATTGTCAAGTTGAAAATAAAGTCAAGGTGCTGATCAGCTGATTAGGTTTTTTCTTGTGCTAAAGTGACTTTTTCCATTGCACCAGGTTAATAACATGTGGTTAAAGTACTTGCTTTAATGAAGTTAAAAATCATTACATTATATGTACATTTAGTATTGCTAAAAATAAATTATAGCTATAAAATTTGATGAAGACCAAAACAGATCTTATCTTGTACATAATACTCTGAAATCCTTGAGGGACAGAATCCTTAATTGATTAATTGCATATCATGCACATAGTAGTGTATAATAAACATATGTTTAATGAATGATTGGCAAGTTAACACATTGTTTCTGTATGAAAAGAACACCTATATGAAGAAATAGAAAGCATATTAGATGGAATTTTTTTATAACCAAGTGCTACAATTGGGCTGATATCCATTTCAAACGAATACCATTACCAAGAAGGCTATCAAACTGATTCTGATATCTAGTATTTGGCCCACTTGGGAGAGTCAATAAATTTTTGCAAATTCCTGTCCTGAAGAAACTGTGCCCAGGTAAACAGAGCTCAAACTATTCACAGCAAATGTACTGCATGGGACATTATCCATGTAAAATCTACATCTTTACTGTTAAGTGATTATGCTAGGCCCAAAATGGTGTCACTCATGCTAAGACCCATCCCCCCACCAGCTAAACTTTAACAAAGTTTCCTTTTCTTGTGAATGCTCAACTCTTCCATAAATGTAATTTAGAAATGACCAATCAGAACCTGCCAGCTCAACTTAAATTACACAACCTGGCTCCAATGTTTCTTTGTACACCAAATAAGGGAAACTACCCTGTATGGAGCTTCTTTTTATTTTCTAGATTGGATGTTGCCCAATTCATTAATCATTGAATAAAGCTTAATAACATATTATTGGTGAGCTTTTATTTTCATGATACTTCAGAATTTTATAGCTTTTTATCAAAGGCCATTGCAAAATTGATGGAGCAAGAAGTAGATTTCTAACATAATTTAAAAATAAAAGATTACGACCAAAATGCAACAAAAAGTGGATGAATAAGAATAGGTAATATTTTAGTTGTGGTTCCATAAATGGAGTCATCAATCCAATATATCTCTGTTGTTTGAGATTTAGGTATATATAGAACTTTAATTCTGAATTTTAATGTGACAAGTGAAAATAGAGAGACTTAACAGCTGTATCTGTATCTGTGACAAGCAGACAAATAACAACTTTTCTGATCTTGTTCTCAAATGGATACAAGTTAAAAATAAACTCAGAGAATATATAATGAGTTATCTGACAGGGTTCATCACTTAACAATGGGGATATATTCGGAAAATGCATTGTTAGGCGATTTCACCATTGTGCAAACATCATAGAGTACACTTACACAAACCTAGGTAGTATAGTTTACTACACACCTAGACTATATGGTATAGCCTATTGACCTTAGGCTATAAACCTGCACAACATGTTACTGTACTGAATACTGTAGACAACTGTAACACAATGGTAAGTATTTGTGTATTTAAACATATCTAAACATAGAAAAGACATAGTAAAAGTACAGCATAAAAGATAAAAAATGGCATTCTATACAAGGAACTTACCATGAATGGAGCTTGCAGGATTAGAAGTTGCTTTAGGTGAGTCAGAGAGTGAGAGATGAGTGAATGCAGAGGCCTAGGACATTACTGTACACTACTGTAGACTTAAACACTATATACTTACACTACACTAAATTTATTAAAAATATTTTTCTTTCTTCAATAATAAATTACCTTTAGCTTACTATAACATTTTTACTTTATAAACATTTTATTTTTAAAAACATCTCACTCTTTTGTAATAACACTTAACTTAAAACTCAAACACATTATACAGTTGTACAAAAACATTTTCCCTTTCTATATCCTGGTTCCAGAAGCTTCTTTCTATTTTTAAATTTTTAATGTATATTTTCTTTGTAAACTTTTTTATTAAAAAATAAGACACAAACACACACATTGCTGTCTTCCACCTCCACATCTTGTTTCCACTGGGGGGTCTTCAGGGGCAATAACACACATGGAGCTGTCATCTCTTATGATAACAATGCCTTCTGAAACACCTCCTCTTTTCAGAAATGTGTCCATAAAGTTTTGCTTGGTTTGTCTCTCTTTTCTTTTTTAATCATAGATTCGCTTGTAAGCAGGTAATGCACAATGAGCATTCTTCTCTATTAATGAAAACCTTTCAGTGTCAGGGTTCATGTTTTTAAATATTTTAAGGAGCTTATTGAGGCCTGCAAAAGCTTCTGCTTAATCCTTCACTGTGAATTTTCTTAGGGGTTTTTCTTCTTCTCCTATTGTTTCCTTTTCTCTTGCCTCTTCTTCATTATGCATTCCTGCTCCAGTTCCAACAACTTTTCATTAGTCATTTCCTCAGGAACAACCCCTAGAGCTTCTCAATTTCATGTTCATACACTCCCAAGTTAGAATTGTTTGCCATCTCAACAACAGCCTTATTGATATTTGCAACCTCCTCATCCTTGGCAGATTCTTTAATGTCACATATGAATCTCTGGTATGTCTCCTTCCAGATGCCATTAATACACTCTTTGGTGACACCACCCCAAGCCTAATCAAGGTTCTTGATGCAGTCATGGATATTGTAATCTTTCCAGAATCTCATCAGTCTCTTCTCAGTGTCTTCCTCAGGTATAGCAATAGTCTAAGGAAAAGGCACTCATCAGATAGTAGGCCTTAAAAACTTCTATAACTTCTTGATCCATTGGTTTGTTGAAAGAGGTGTTATTTGGAGGGAGAAACACCACTTTGATATCTGGATAAATCACTAATAAAAGGATTATATCTGGAAACAGTATAAACAGAATTAAAAACCTTGAAAGATGTGTTATTCTCCAAATAGCACTTTTCCATTTTGCTGGCATAACAGTTCAGGAGGGCATCATGGAGGAAGGGCTGGGTAACTCATGGCGTCTTATTGCCCATGTAGTACAATGACAGTGTGTGCTTATTTATATGCTTGAAGATCACAAACGGTTTCAATTTATAGCCTGCAACATTGCTTCCAAGCAAAATGGTTATACTGTTTTTAAAGGCCTAAAATCTGTCATTGATTTTGTCTTCTTATGGATAAAAGTATTTTTGGGCATTTGTTTCAAGACTAGTTTTCATTCATACTGAATATTTGCTCTGGCAAGTAATTTTCCTCCACAAACATGTTATCTAGAGTTTATGAAAGTTCTTCAGCTGCCTTCACATCAGCACTTGTAAACTCACCATTTACTTATACATTATGCAATGAATAGTGATCTTGAATAATGAAACTACCCAGAATGAATAAGTTCAACATGATAGTCAGGTCCAGCCTTTCCTTTCAACATTGCAAACAAAATTTTTGCTTTGACCATGATCCTCATAGTGCTGAGAGGGATATACTCCTGTGTCTTGCCTTCAATCCAGATCATTAGAGGTATCTCCATGTCTGATATACAGTCTTTTCTCAAAATTTTGTTACTCTCATTGCATTCAATAAAGAAGATCTTGTTTTTTTTAAATTTATTTATTGGGGTGACAATTGTTAATGAAATGACATAATTTCAGGTGTACAATTCTGTATCACATCATCTATAAATCCCATTGTGTGTTCACCACCCAGAATCAGTTCTCCTTCCATCACCATATATTTGATCCCCCGTACCCTCGTCTTCCACCCCGCATTTCCCCCTTACCCTCTGGTAACCACTAAACTATTGTCTGTGTCTATGAGTTTTTGTTTCCTATTTGTTTGTCTTGTTCTTTTGTTGTTTTTGGTTTATATACCACATATCAGTGAATAATAGGGTTCTCTGATTTTTCTGTCCAACTTATTTCGCGTAGCATTATACTCTCAAGATCCATCCATGTTGTCAGAAATGTTCCTATATCATCTTTCCTTAACGCGGAATAGTATCCCATTGTGTATATATACCACAACTTCTTTATCCATTCATCTATCGAAGGACATTTTGGTTGTTTCCATGTCTTGGCCACCTTAAACAAAGCTGCAATGAACATTGTAGGACACATGTATTTATGTATAAATGATTTCAAATTCTTTGGGTACATACCCAGGAGAGAGATTGCTGGGTCATATGGTAATTCTATTGGTAATTTTTTGAGGAACCTCCACACTGCCTTCCATAGCGGCTGCACCAGTCTGCATTCCCAACAACAGTGTATCAGGGTTCCTTTTTCTCCACAGCCTCTCCAACACTTTTTCCTGTTTGTCTTGTTGATGATAGCCATTCTGACTGGGGTGAGGTTATATCTCATTGTGGTTTTCATTTGCATTTTTTTGATGATTAGTGATGTTGACCAATTTTTCATATGTCTATTTGCCATTTGTAAGTCCTCTTTGGAGAAATGTCTCTTCAGGTCCTCCGCCATTTTTCAATTGGGTTGTTTGTTTTTTTGTTGTTGAGTTTCATGAGTTCATTGTATACATTGGATATTAGACTCTTATCAGAGGAACTGTTTGCTAAAATCTTCTCCCATTCAGTCAGTTGCCTCTTTATTTTGTAGATGGTTTCTTTTGCTGTGCAGGAACTTTTAAGTTTCATATAGTCCCATTTGTTTATTTTAGCTTTCACTTCCATTGCCTTTGGATTCAAATTCATAAAATGCTCTTTGAACCCAAGGTCCATAAGTTTAGTACCTATGTTTTCTTCAATGCAGTTTATTGTGTCAGGTCTTATGCTTAAGTCTTTGATCCATTTTGAATTAATTTTGGTACATGGTGACAGATAACAGTCCAGTTTCATTCTTTTGCACATGGCTATCCAATTTTCCCAGCACCATTTATTGAAGAGGCTGTCTTTCCTCCATTGTATGTTTTTAGCTTCTTTGTCAAAAATTATCTGTCCATATTTATGTGGTTTTATTTCTGGGTTCTCAATTCTATTCCATTGGTCTAGGTGTCTGTTTTTCTGCGAATACCATGCTGTTTTGATTATTGTAGCCCTGTAGTACAAGCTAAAGTTAGGCAGTGTGATACATCCAGCATTGTTCTTTTTCCTTAAGATTGCTTTGGCTATTCAGGGTCTTTCTTGGTTCCAAACAAATCTGATGATTTTTTGTTCTATTTCTTTAAAAAAATGCCATTGGGATTTTGATGGGGATTGCATTAAATCTGTATATTGTTTTGGGTAATATGGCCATTTTATCTATGTTGATTCTTCCAATCCATGAGCACAGAATGTCTTTCCATTTCTTTGTGTCATCTTCAATTTCTTTCAAAAATGTCTTATAGTGTTCAGCATATAAATCCTTCACATCCTTGGTTAAGTTTATTCCTAGGTATTTTATTCTTATTGCTGCAATTGCAAATGGAATTGTTTTTTGTATTTCTTTTTCTGAGATTTCTTTCTTAGTATATAGGAATGCAATGGACTTTTGTATGTTGATTTTGTAGCCAGCATTTTTACTGTATTCATTGATTGTTTCTAACAGCTTTTTGGTGGAGTCTTTAGGGCTTTCTATATACAGCATCATGTCATCTGCAAAGAGTGATATTTTAACTTCTTCATTCCCAGTTTAGATGCCTTTTATTTCTTTCTCTTGCCTGATGGCTCTGGCAAGGACTTCCAACACTATGTTGAAAAGCAGAGGTGATAGGGGACAGCCCTGTCGTGTTCATGAACGTAGAGCAAAGGGCTTCAGTTTTTCACCATTAATTATGAGATTAGCTGAGGGCTTCTCATAGATGGCCTTTATTATGTTAAGTTATTTTCCTTCTATACCTATTTTATTAAGTGTTTTAATCATAAATGGATGTTGTATCTTGTCAAATGCTTTTTCTGCAGTAATTGATATAATCATATGATTTTTATTCTTTGTTTTGTTTATGTGATGTATCACATTGATGGATTTGCATCATCATTGAAGGATGTTGAACCATCCTTGTGCCCCAGGGATGAACCCCACTTCGTCATGATGAATAATCTTTTTAATGCATTGTTGTATTCGATTTGCTAAAATTTGGTTTAGGATTTTTGCATACTATTCATCAGACATATAGGTCTGCAGTTTGTGTGTGTGTGTGTGTGTTGTCCTTACCAGGTTTTGGTATCAGGGTAATATTGGCCTCATAAAACGAGTTAGGGAGTACTGACACTTCTTCAATTTTAGGAAGAGTTTGAGCAGGATTGGTATTAGACCCACTTTGAAGGTTTGGTAGAATTCACTATTGAAGCCATCTGGTCCAGTACTTTTGCTTTTGGGAAGGTTTTGGATGACTGATTCAATTTCTTTACTGGTGATTGGTCTGTTTAGATTTTCCAGTTCTTCATGGTTCAGCCTTGGAAGGCTATGTGATTCTAACAATTTGTCCATTTCTTTTAGGTTATTGAATTTGATGGCATATAGTCCTTCATAGTATTCTTGAATGATCCTTTGTATTTCTGTGGTGTCCGTGATAACTTCCCCTTTCTCATTTCTGATTTTGTTAACTATTATCTTCTCTCCTTTTATCTTAGTGAGTCTAACCAAGGGTTTGTCGATTTTATTAATTTTTTCAAAGAACCAGCTCTTTGTCCCATTAATTTTTCTATTGTCTTTTTGTTCTCTATTTCATTGTGCTCTGCTCTGATTTTTGTTATTTCCTTTCTTCTGCTGACCTTGGGTTTCATTGTTCTTCTTTTTCTAGTTCTTTAAAGTGTAACATGAGGTTATTTATTTGGGATTTTTCTTGTTTCTTGAGATAGGCCTTTAATGATATAAATTTCCCTCTTAAAACTGCTTTTGCTGCATCCCCCAAATTTTGGTAGGATGTATTTTCATTGTCATTCATTTCTATATATCTTTTGATCTCCCTCTAATTTCTTCTGTGACCCAGTCTTTCTTTAAAAGTATGTTGTGTAATCTCCATGTATTTGTGTTTTTTCCTGCTTTCTTTTCTCAGTTGATATCCAGTTTCAAAGCCTTGTGATCAGAGAATATTCTTGGTATGATTTCAATCTTCTTAAATTTGCTGAGGCTGCTTTTATGCCCCAATATATGGTCTATCCTTGAGAATGTTCCATGTACACTCGAAAAGAATGTATAGTCTGATGTTTTAGGAGGAAGTGCTCTATATATGTCAATTATGTCCATTTCATCTAATGTGTCATTTAGGGCTGCTATTTCGTTATTTATTTTCTGTTTGGATGATCTATCCAAAGCTGTCAATGATGTAATTAAGTCCCCTAGTATAATTGTCTTTTGGTCAATTTCTCCCTCTACTTCTGTTAGTAGTTGCTTGGTATATTTTGGTGCTCCCTGATTTGGGGCATAAATATTGATGACTGTTATGTCTTCTTGTTGTATAGTCCCCTTTACCATTATGAAATGTCCATCTTTGTCTCTTGTTACCTTTTTCACACTGAAGTCTGTTTCATCTGATATCATTATGGCTACACCTGATTTTCTCTGGGTACCATTTCTTGGAGTGTCAATTTCCACTCTTTCACTTTGACTCTATGCTTGTCCTTATAGCTGAAATGTGTCTCTTGGAGACAACATATGGTTGGGTTTAGTATTTTTGATCCAATCTGCTATTTTGTGCCCTTTTCTTGGTGAGTTCAGTCCATTTACATTTAGGGTGATTATTGATACGTGAGGATTTCCTGTCATTCTATCTTTAGTTCTCTGGTAAGGCTGTGACTCCAGTGTTTCTTTGTCTTTTTCTTGTTGTCTATTATTTCAGTGTGGTGGTATACTATGATGTTTCCCTCTGTTTTTTTTTTTTTTTTATTACGGTATATATTTCAGTTCTGAATTTTTTTTTTGAGTGGTTACCCTTAAGTTTATGTAAAAGAAAGTTTGATAATTAGAGCATTATATTTTCTTCAGCTTGCTTACTTTCTCCATTCCCATATTCCATTTAATCTCCCCCTTTTTATGTTTTGGTTGCCACAAATTGTCCTTGTTGATGGTGGACAAATAGCCTCCTTTAGTATTTCTTGTAGTGCAGGTTGTGTATTAGAAAATTCCCTCAACTTCTGGATGTCTGGAAAGGTCTTTATTCCTTTTCCATATCTGAAGACATCTTTGCTGGGTATGTTACTCTTGGCTCATAATTTCTCTCTTTCAATAGTTTGAATATTTGGTTCCACTCCCTCCTGGCTTGAGTAGATTCTGTTGAGAAATCTGATGATAATCGAAGGGGCTTTTCTTTGTAAGTTACAGTCTTCTTTTCCCTGGATGCCTTGATGTTTCTTTATCTATGGTTGATTTTTGACAGCTTCAATACAATGTGCCTTGGAGAAGGCCCATTGGGATGGGGGTAATTAAGTGTTCTATCTGCTTCTTGTATTCAAGAATCCAGTTCTGCCCATAATGTTGGGAAGTTCACATCGACAATTTGTTTGAATATATTCTCTGTTCCCTTCTCTCTTCCCTGTCCTTCTGGTATGCCCATTATTCTTATATTGCTCTTTCTGATTGAGTCCGAATGTTCTCGTAGAATTCTTTCATTTCTTTTAAGTCTTAAGTCTTTTTTTTCCATCTGTGTAATTCCGAGGTTTCTATCTTCGATGTCACTGATTCTTTCCTCCATCTGGTCAACTCTACTACTTAAGCTGGTTATTTCATTTTTAATTTCTTCTATTGAGTTCTTAATCTCCAGAAATTCTATTTTTTTTTTAATTTCAATCTCTTTCATAAAATGTTCACATTATTCCTTGATCGTGTTTCTGAGTTCATTAAAATGCCTTTCTATGTTTTCTTGCATCTCGTTGAGTTTATTCAGAACTGCCATCTTGAATTCTCTGTCATTTAAGTCACATATTTCCATATCTTTAAGTTCTTTTTCTGGAGACTTTTCACTTTCTTTCTGAGCTGTCTTGTTGCCTTGGTTATTCATGGCAATTACTGATTTATTATTTCTCTTCATAGACATCTACAGGTGTGGCTTTTGCAACAGGTTGATAGCAAGAGGTCTTTCTTTTGTTTACCAGTACTTGTTGGTGGAATATTTTATTTTCTGTTTTACTGCAGCTTTTTTTCTCTCTCTCACATGGTAGTGCTATGTTTTCTCTGCACTATTCCAGCTTCTCACATATTGGGGTGATTCCCTGGGAGACAGGCTTCTCCTCTGTTAATAATTCACCTAGGTCACAAGGCTCAGTATGTGGAGAGCTTTTGAAGTTCCTAAGCTCTTCCTGCACCAGATTCAGAGCCCCTCTGTTTCAGCAGTTCTGTTTACTCCTGGAGGGATCTGTCCAGATAGGTGGCTCCAGGGGTGGGGTGAGTTGTGAGAGGTGGCCCAGAGCAATGGCGGTGACCACCACCACAGCTGGTCTTGCTTCCACAGCTCCCACCCCTTTGCCAAAACTAGTTGGGCTGCGGATCTGTGTCTGAGGTCCACAGTTCTCAGAACAGCAAATATCCTGTCCTTTTAATCTGACACTGCTACTTCATCGCTTCTAGCAACGGGCAGTTTGGGGTGGGACGAGCTCTGGGAGGGTAGGGAGTGGGCAGCTAGTCTCAGTGCCTAGGGCTTCTGTTCTCCGCTCAGCAGTGAGGGCTTAAACCACCATTTTCAGCCTTCTTCCCTCAGTCTTTTCTCTGAGGTCTCTGTGGTGAGTGTTGGGTTCAGCCGTGTTATATGCTGACCCCTCAGCCCTGTGGGCCCTAAATGGAGCCATAGCAGTCCGAGTTCTTCCCTTTTCCGCAGCTGGGGTAGTTCCAGGATGCAGCGAGCTCGGAGCACTGAGCTAGGTCTGCGTCCTCTGCCTGTGCTGCTCCGTCCCCGCACTTCTTCCTTTCCTCCTACCCGGCTCACACAATTCGCCCACCTGGGGGTGAATTCAGTAGTGGGCCTGTTCGTCTTCCTGACTGCTGTGCAAGGAGTCCTTTTTGAAGTTATTGTTGTCTGATTAGTTGTAAATTCCAGGGGAGCTTTACAGAGGCTCACCTTACACTGTTATTTTGATGGCGTCCCAATAAAGAAGATGTTTGAACAGCTTCTGACACTTTATTTTTGTTCTTCAATATGGTAGCTATGGTGTAATGGGACTTTCCTGACTGGTGAGCATTAATCATCACTGATTTTCTGCCTTCTTAGTGCTTAATCACTTATAATTTCCTTTCTTGGTCAATCACTTAATGCAGCCTCTTGATGGCAATATTAACAGTGTGTGTTGTACACTTTAGGGCCATGATGAACAAAACAACATAAGATTAAATCTAGCACAAAAGAAAATCATGCAATCAAGAAACACAGTAAACTAGAGATGCATGAGGCTACTGCTAGTATAACACGGCATACTGTTTTAGATCAAATTTTTTTGTAAGTAGAAAGAGTAGAATACAAAATAATAATAAAAGTATAGTAACTACATAAACCAGCAACAGTCATTTATTACCATTATCAAGTGCTATGTACATAATGTATGTGTTAAATTTTTATTTGACTTACAGTGCAGTAGGTTTGTTTACACCAGAATCACATGAGAGGAATGCATTGCATTATTACTTTAGGATGACTATGGGATCACTAGGCAATAGGAATTTTTCAGCTTCATTATAATCTTACGGAACCACCATCATATATGCAGTCCCTTGTTGACTCGTAATGTGTGGTTATATGCAGCATGATTATATATCCACTTGTGAGGGAAAAGTAAAACTGGCTTTGTCTCAGGCCATTTGGAAAGTTTAAATGACAGAAGGCAGCTGTTCACTTCTACTTTCCTTTGTATGTGACTGGGATCAAATTGCTGAAGTTTTGTCTGACCTAAGAAAAATAGGATTGATTGAGTAGTGTGATTTACTTTTAGTGTGATTTACTTTTAATTATCCTTTACCATTTTTTTCCAAAATGTTTCTTAAAAATAAATGCAGTTTGTTAAGGCATACCTAGTTTATTAATCAGCAGTGTGGATTAACAGCTGCTTAAAATGAGATTTTTGAAAGACGTAATATCAAACAGAGGAAACAGCAGGAGCTTTAAGTCTAGTTGAATTACATTGAATTCTGTCTCCTGTGTGCTTTGGGCAAGTTATTTAACTAATTTCCTCTCAGCTTCTTTCCTAATTAAGTGGATAGAATACATGGCAAATTTATTGTATGCAAAATACCTCAAAAGACAGCCCACATAATATATGTTCAATACATTTTAGTTATTATCATTACTTTTATTTTGTGCAGTTTGTCTTAAATATAAAACAGACACATCAGAGATAGTTATGTGATTTTTAGTCATTCCAGCAAATGGCAGTTACTCTTCGAATTGCACTCATCTTTTTCCTCTATCACCCCAATCACAAAAATAAAACACAACTGTATTTCTCAAATAACTTCCACAAATGTAACATTATACAAAAAGTTCTAAAACTGGGAGAGCATTGTAGGTGAAGAGTGTAATTGTTTATTCCTTCCTTCCTTTAAATCTAACTGTCTTTCCTCTTTTGTTGAGAGTCTGAGCTTCTTCTCAGATTCTGCAAACCTATAGACTGTGATCAGAGGCAACTTATTTATTTCAATATTCATTCTTCACAACATACTTGGAATATTGACTTTGATTTTTTTCCCCCTTATATACACAAGATACTCATGAGTTGTGTTGAAATGAATACTGGAATACTCACTACAAGGAAGAAAGGTGAACTATGGAGTCACAACCAAGCAAAACCATGGATTACTTTTTTGGAATCAAGTATACATTCTTTTCTAGTGTGTATGGAATATTCTTAAGGATAGGTCATATATTGGGACATATTGCCTCAGCAAATATAAGAAGCTTTAAATCACACCAAGCATATTCTCTGATCACAAGGATCTATTTCAAATATATCAACATATATATTTACCATTTAAGTTTATCCTTTACCTTTAAAATTTGAGCTATCTGGATATTAATGAATGCCAACTATAATTTTATGTGTATAATGTGATGGCTCGGTGTGAGGTCGAGGTGGTGGTGGATGGGGGGAGGGGTTCACGGTGTGAGGGATGTAAAAATAAAATAAAATAAAATAAAACTATTAAAAACAAGAAAAAAAAAAGAAAAAAAAATTTGAGCTATCTTATATTAGATAAAATTTTTGTGAGAATTTCCAGAGCTTAACACATTTTGAACCAGCTCTATAAAATAAACACATGAAGAAAGTATGATTTAATAAAGTATTTCTTTGAATGTTTAGAAGATAAGAAGATTCACACTTTTTAACATGTTACAATTATTTTCTAGAATTTCTGATTTGAATATAAAATTATTTTTTTTCAAAAGGCAAATAAAACACACAAAAGTATTAATTATCTTAAATTTTCATGAGTTAAGAGCACGGTAATGTGACAAGCTGGGATAGTGCAGAGAAAACATAACGCTACAGTGTGAGAGAAAAAAAATGACTACAGTGGAAGAAAAAAATAAAACATTCTACCAACATGTACTGGAAAACAAAGGAAGACCTCTTCGTATCAACCCTGTTGCAGAAACCACTACTGTAAATGTCTAGAAAGAGAAATAATAAATCATTAATTCCCATGAATAACCAAGGCAACAAGAGAGCTCAGAAAGAAAATGAAGGCTCTAAAAACTGAACTTAAAGATATGGAAATATGTGACTTAAATGACAGAGAATTCAAGATTGCAGTTCTGAAAAAAAACTAAACGAGATGCAAAAAAACACAGACAGGCAGTTTAATGAACTCAGAGACACAATAAAAGAACAATATGAACATTTTACCAAAGAGATTGAAATTTTAAAAATAAACCAAATAGAATTTCTGGTGATTAAGAACTCCATAGAAGAAATTAAGAATGAAATTGCCAGATTAGATAACAGAACTGAGGAACAATCAGTGGAGGAAACAATCAGTGACATCTAAGATAGAAACCTGGAAATGACTTGAATGGAAGAAGAAAGAGACTTGAGACATAAAAGAAATGAAAGAACTCTACAAGAACTATCTGACTCCATCAGAAAAATCAATATAAAGACAATGGGCATACCAGAAGGAGAAGAAAGAGAGAGGGGCACAGAGAGTGTATTCAAACAAATATTAGATGAGAACTTCCCAAACTTGTAGAAAGAACTAGATCCTCGAATCCAAAAAGCAAATGGAAGACCTAATTACCTCAACCCCAACAGGCTTTCTCCATGGCACATTGTATTGAATCTCTCAAATATCAAAGACAAAGAGTCGGAAAAAAAAAATGGCGGCGTGAGGTGAGCCTCTGTAACGCTCCCCTGGAATTTACAACGAATCGGACAACAATAACTCCACAAAGGACTCCTTGCACAGCAGACAGGCAAGACGAAGAGGCCGACTACTGAATTCACCTCCAGGTGGGTGAATCGCGCGAGCGGGGGAGGAGGGAGAGGAGAAGTGCGGAGACGAGCCGGGCGGGCGCAGGACACAGACCTAGCTCAGTGCTCGGAGCCCGCTGCGCCCGGATCTTCCGCAACTGCGGGAGAGGGAAGGACTCGGACTGCTAGGGCTCCGCTTACGGCCCACAGGGCTGAGGGGGCAGCATACAAAACCGCTGAACCCAACGCTCGCTCACGGCAGACCTCGGAGCAAAGACTGAGGGAAGAGGGCTGAAATCGGTGGTTTAAGCCCTCACTGCCGAACGGAGAACGGAAGCCCTAGGCACGGAGACTAGCCGCCCCCTCCCTACCCTCCCAGAGCTCGCCCCGCCCCCACCTGCTCGGTGCTAGAAGCGATAAAGTAGCAGTGTCGGATCAAAGGACAGAATATTTGCTGCTCTGAGAACTGTGGACCGCAGACACAGATTCGCAGCTCAACTAGTTCCGGCAAAGGGGAGGGAGCTGTGGAAGCAGGACTGGCTGCGGTGGTGGTCACCGCCATTGCTCTGGGCCACCTCTCACAACTCACCCCGCCCCTGGCCCCACCTATCTGGGCGGATCCCTGCAGGAGTAAACAGAACTGCTGAAACAAACGGGCTCTGAATCTGGTGCAGAAAGAGCTTTGGAACTCCAAAAGCTCTTTGCATACCTATCAACCTGTTGCAGAAGACACTCCTGTAGATGTCTAGGAAGAGAAATAGTAAATCAGTGATTGCCATGAATAACCAAGGCAACAAGATAGCTCAGAAAGAAAGTGAAAAGTCTCCAGAAAAGGAACTTAGAGATACGGACCTTTGTGATTTAAATGACAGAGAATTCAAGATCGCAATTCTGAAAAAACTGAACGAGATGCAAGAAAACACAGAAAGGCAGTTTAATGAACTCAGAAACACAATCAAAGAACACCATGAGCATTTTACAAAAGAGATTGAAATCTTGAAAAAGAACCAAATAGAATTTCTGGAGATTAAGAACTCAATAGAAGAAATTAACAATAAAATATCCAGCTTAGGTAGTAGAGTTGACCAGATGGAGGAAAGAATCAGTGACATCGAAGATAGGAACCTGGAATTTACACAGAGGGAAGAAGAAAGAGACTTGAGACTTAAAAGAAATGAAAGAACTCTACAAGAACTTTCTGACTCCATCAGAAAGAGCAATATAAGAATAATGGGCATACCAGAAGGAGAAGAAAGAGGGAAGGGAACAGAGAATATATTCAAACAAATCGTTGATGAGAACTTCCCAAACTTGTGGACAGAACTGGATCCTCGAATCCAAGAAGCAAATAGAACACTTAATTACCTCAATCCCAACAGGCCTTCACCAAGGCACATTGTATTGAAGCTGTCTAAAATCAATGATAAAGAAAGAATCCTCAAGGCAGCCAGGGAAAAGAAGACGGTAACTTACAAAGGAAAGCCCATTAGATTATCATCAGATTTTTCAGCAGAAACTCTACAAGCTAGGAGGGAATGGAACCAAATATTCAAACTATTGAAAGAGAGAAATCATGAGCCAAGAATAATATATCCAGCAAAGATCTCCTTTAGATATGAAGGAGGAATAAAGATCTTTCCAGACATACAGAAGCTGAGGGAATTTTCTAATACACGACCTGCACTACAAGAAATACTAAAG
Source organism: Rhinolophus hipposideros (assembly GCF_964194185.1). NCBI lineage: Eukaryota > Metazoa > Chordata > Mammalia > Chiroptera > Rhinolophidae > Rhinolophus > Rhinolophus hipposideros. Next base: position 30,695,812 of record NC_138046.1, read on the forward strand.
GAGGCTATTAGACCACCATCAACAGGGACAACTTGTGGCAACCGAAACATAAAAAGGGGGAGCGTAAAGGCCTGAACTGGAATATGGGAATAGAGAAAGTAAGCGTACAGAAGAAACTGGAATACTCTAAATATCAAACTTTCTTTTACATAAACTCAAGGGTGACCACTCAAAAAACATCCAAATCTGAAATATATACTGTAATAAAAGAAGAAACAGAGGGAAACATCATAGAATACTACCACACAGAAATAACAGACAACAACAAAAAGGCAAAGAAACAATGGAGACACAGCCTTACCAGAAAACTAAAGACAGAATGACAGGAAATCCTCACATATCAATAATCACCCTGAATGTAAATGGACTGAACTCACCAATAAAGAGACACAGAGTAGCAGATTGGATCAAAAAACTAAACCCAACCATATGCTGCCTACAAGAGACACATCTCAGCTACAAGGACAAGCATAGACTCAAAGTGAAAGGGTGGAAATTGACACTTCAAGCAAATGGTACCCAGAAAAAATCAGGTGTAGCCATAATGATTTCCGATGAAACAGACTTCAGGGTGAAAAAGATAACAAGAGACAAAGATGGACACTTCATAATGGTAAAGGGGACTATACAACAAGAAGACATAACAGTCATCAATATTTACGCCCCCAATCAGGGAGCACCGAAATATACCAAGCAACTACTAACAGAACTAAAGGAAGAAATTGACCAAAACACAATTATACTAGGGGACTTAAATACATCATTGACAGCTATGGATAGATCATCCAAACAGAAGATAAATAACGAAATCGCAGCCCTAAATGACACATTAGATGAATTGGACATAATTGACATATATAGAGCACTTCATCCTAAAACATCAGACTATACATTCTTTTCTAGTGTACATGGAACATTCTCAAGGATAGACCATATATTGGGACACAAAATCAGCCTCAGCAAATTTAAGAAGATTGAAATCATACCAAGCATATTCTCTGATCACAAAGCTTTGAAATTGGATATCAACTGCAAAAAGAAAGCAGGAAAAAACAGAAATACATGGAGATTAAACAACATACTTTTAAAGAACGACTGGGTCAAAGAAGAAATTAGAGGAGAGCTCAAAAGATACATAGAAACAAATGACAATGAAAATACATCCTACCAAAATTTTTGGGATGCCGCGAAAGCAGTTTTAAGAGGGAAATTTATATCATTACAGGCCTATCTCAAGAAACAAGAAAAATCCCAAATAAATAACCTCATGTTACACCTTAAAAAACTAGAAAAAGAAGAACAAGCGAAACCCAAGGTCAGCAGCAGAAAGGAAATAACAAAAATCAGAGCAGAACTAAATGAAATAGAGAACAAAAAGACAATAGAAAAAATTAATGTGACAAAAAGCTGGTTCTTTGAAAAGATTAACAAAATCGACAAACCCTTGGCTAGACTCACTAAGATAAAAAGAGAGAAGACACTAATTAACAAAATCAGAAATGAAAAAGGGGAAGTTATCACGGACACCACAGAAATACAAAGGATTATCCAAGAATACTATGAAGGACTATATGCCACCAAATTTAATAACTTAGAAGAAATGGACAAGTTCTTAGAAACATATAGCCTTCCAAGGCTGAATCATGAAGAACTGGAAAATCTTAACAGGCCGATCACCAGTAAGGAAATTGAATCAGTCATCCAAAACCTTCCCAAAATCAAAAGTCCTGGACCAGATGGCTTCACCAGTGAATTCTACCAAACCTTCAAAGAGGATCTAATACCAATCCTGCTCAAACTCTTCCAAAAAATTGAAGAAGAGTCAGTACTCCCTAACTCATTTTATGAGGCCAACATTACCCTGATACCAAAACCTGGTAAGGACAACACAAAAAAAGAAAACTACAGACCTATATCTCTGATGAATACAGATGCTAAAATCCTAAACAAAATTCTAGCAAATCGAATACAACAATGCATTAAAAAGATTATTCATCACGACCAAGTGGGGTTCATCCCCGGGGCACAAGGATGGTTCAACATTCGCAAATCCATCAATGTGATACATCACATAAACAAAATAAAGGACAAAAATCATATGATTCTATCAATTGATGCAGAAAAAGCATTTGATAAGATACAACATCCATTTATGATTAAAACACTTACTAAAATTGGTATAGAAGGAAAATACCTCAACATAATAAAGGCCATATACGACAAGCCCTCAGCTAACCTCATAATTAATGGTGAAAAGCTGAAGCCCTTTGCTCTACGTTCAGGAACACGACAAGGTTGTCCCCTATCACCTCTGCTTTTCAACATAGTGTTGGAAGTCCTCGCCAGAGCTATCAGGCAAGAGAAAGAAATAAAAGGCATCCAAATTGGGAATGAAGAAGTTAAATTGTCACTCTTTGCAGATGACATGATGCTATACATAGAAAACCCTAAAGACTCCACCAAAAAGCTATTAGAAACAATCAATGAATATAGTAAAGTTGCTGGCTACAAAATCAATGTACAAAAGTCCATTGCTTTCCTATATACCAACAATGAAATCTCAGAAAAAGAGATAGAAAAAACAATTCCTTTTGCAATTGCAGCAAAAAGAATAAAATACCTAGGAATAAACTTAACCAAGGATGTGAAGGATTTATATGCTGAAAACTATAAGACATTTTTGAAAGAAATTGAAGAAGACACAAAGAAATGGAAAGACATTCCGTGCTCATGGATTGGAAGAATCAACATAGTTAAAATGGCCATATTACCCAAAGCCATATACAGATTTAATGCAATCCCCATTAAAATCCCAATGGCATTTTTTAAAGAAATAGAACAAAAAATCATCAGATTTGTTTGGAACCACAAAAGACCCCGAATAGCCAAAGCAATATTAAAAAAAAAGAACAATACTGGAGGTATCACACTCCCTGATTTTTCCTTGTACTACAGGGCTACAATAATCAAAACAGCTTGGTATTGGCGGAAAAACAGACACATAGACCAATGGAATAGAATTGAGAACCCAGAAATAAAACCACATAAATATGGACAGATAATTTTTGACAAAGAAGCTAAAAACATACGATGGAGGAAAGACAGCCTCTTCAATAAATGGTGCTGGCAGAATTGGATAGCTACATGCAAAAGAATGAAACTGGACTGCTATCTGTCACCATGTACCAAAATTAATTCAAAATGGATCAAAGACTTAAGCATAAGACCTGACACAATAAACTGCATTGAAGAAAACATAGGTACTAAACTTATGGACCTTGGGTTCAAAGAGCATTTTATGAATTTGACTCCAAAGGCAATGGAAGTAAAAACTAAAATAAACAAATGGGATTATATGAAACTGAAAAGCTTCTGCACAGCAAAAGAAACTATTGACAAAATAATGAGGCAACCAACTGAATGGGAGAAGATTTTCGCAAACAGTTCCTCTGATAAGGGGCTAATATCCAAAATATACAAGGAACTCATGAAACTCAACAACAAAAAAACAAACAACCCAATTGAAAAATGGACAGAGGACCTGAAGAGACATTTCTCCAAAGAGGATATACAAATGGCAAATAGACATATGAAAAAATGCTCAACATCGCTAATCATCACAGAAATGCAAATGAAAACCACAATGAGATATCACCTCACCCCAGTCAGAATGGCTTTCATCAACAAAACAAATAATAACAAGTGTTTTAGAGGCTGTGGAGAAAAAGGAACTCTCATACACTGTTGGTGGGAATGCAGACTGGTGCAGCCGCTATGGAAGGCAGTGTGGAGGTTCCTCAAGAAATTACGAATAGAATTACCATATGACCCAGCAATCGCTCTCCTGGGTATCTACCCCAAAAATATAAAAGCATTTCTCTATAGAGACACGTGTACGCCAATGTTCATTGCAGCTTTGTTTACGGTGGCCAAGACATGGAAACAACCAAAATGTCCTTCGATAGATGAATGGATAAAGAAGTTGTGGTACATATACACAATGGAATACTATTCGGCGTTAAGGAAAGATGATATAGGAACATTTGTGACAACATGGATGGATCTCGAGAGAATAATGCTAAGTGAAACAAGTCAGACAGAAAAAGCAGAGAACCCTATGATTTCACTGATGTGTGGTATATAAACAAAAAAGAACAAGACAAACAAATGAGAAACAAAAACTCATAGACACAAACAATAATTTAGTGGTTACCAGAGGGTAAGGGGGTGGGGGGTGGGTGATGAGGGTAAAGGGGATCAAATATATGGTGATGGAAGGAGAACTGACTCTGGGTGGTGAACACACAATGGGATTTATAGACGATGTAATACAGAATTGTACACCTGAAATCTATGTAAATTTACTAACAATTGTCACCCCAATAAAATTAATAAAAAAAAAAAAAAGACAAAGAAAGAATCCTCAAGGCAGCCAGGGAAAAGAAGACGATAACCTACAAAGGAGAGCCCATTAGAATCTCATCAGATTTTTTAGCAGAAACTCTACAAGCAAGGAGGGACTGGAAAAAAATATTTGAACTATTGAAAGAGAGAAATTATGAGCCAATAATAACATACCCATGCCCTTTATATATGAAGGAGGAATAAAGACCTTTCCAGACATGAAGAAGTTGATGTAGTTTTCTAATACACAACATGCACTACGAGAAATACTAAGGGAGGCTATTTGACTACCATCAACAAAGACCGTTTGTGGAAACGAAGACATAAAAAGACGGAGAGTAAAGGCCTGAACCAGAATATGGGAATGGAGGAAGTAAGCAAGCTAAAAAAAAATGGAATACTCTAAATATTAAACTTTCTTTGCATACACTTAATGGTAACCACGCAAACAAAAAAAATCTATACATACTGTAATAAATACAGTATTAATACATACTGAAATACATACTGTAACAAAAGAAGAAAGAGAGGGGAAAATCATAGAATATCACTACACATAAATATTAGTCAGTAACAAAAAGACAAAGAAACAATGGAGGCACAGTCTTACCAGAGAACTAAAGGTAGAATGATAGAAAACACATGTCAATAATCCCCCTAAATACAAATGGACTGGACTCACCAACAAAAAGGCACAGAGTAGCAGATTGGATAAAACAAAACAAAACAAAAAAAAAACAAACAAACAAAAAAAAACAAACAAACAAACAAAAAAAAACTAAACCCAACCATATGCTATCTCCAAAAGACACATCTCAGCTACAAGGACAGGCATAGACTCAAAGTGAAAGGGTGGAAATTGACACTCTAAGCAAATAAAACCCAGAGAAAAGCAGGTGTATCCATGCTGATATCAGATAAACAGACTTCCTGGTGAAAAAGGTAACAAGAGACAAAGATGGACATTTCATTATGGTAAAGAGACCTATACAACAAGAAGACATAACAGTCATCCATATTTATGCCCCCAATCAGGGAGCACCGAAATATGCCAAGCAACTAGTAACAGAACTAAAGGGAGAAATTGACCAAAACACAATTATACTAGGAGACATAAATACATCATTGACAGCTATGGATACATCATACAAACAGATAATAAATAAAAAAATAGCAGCGCTGAATGACACACTAGAAAAAATGGACATAATTGACATATATAGTGCACTTTATCCTAAACCATCAGACTATATATTTTTTTCTTGTTTACATGGAACATTCTCAAGGATAGACCATATATTGGGACATAAAATCAGGCTCAGCAAATTTAACAAGATTGAAATCATACCGAGCACATTCTCTGATCACAAGGCTTTGAAATTGGATATCAACTGCAAAAAGAAAGCAGAAAAGCCACAAATACATGGAGATTAAACAACACACTTTTAAAGAATGATCTTGTCATAGAAGAAATTAGAGGAGACATCAAAAGATACATAGAAACAAATGCGAATGAAAATACAAACTACCTACGTTTTGGTGATGCAACAAAAGCCGTTTAAAGAAGGAAATCTATATCATTACAGTCCCATCTCAAGAAACAAGAAAATTCCCAAATAAATAAACTCACATTACACTTTAAAGAAGTAGAAAAACAAAACAAATGAACCCCAATGTCAGCAGAAGAAAGAAAGTAATAAAAATCAAAGCAGAACTCAATGAAATAGACAACAAAAAGACTGTAGAAAAAATTAATGTGACGTAGAGCTGGTTCGTTGAAAAGATTACTAAAACTGACAAACCCTTGGCTAGACTCACTAAGATAAAAAGAGAGAAAACAATTACTTTTAACATAATGGATTAAATGCTCCAATCAAAATACATTCATGTTACAAAAAATCATCAGATTTGTTTGGAACCACAAAAGACCCTGAATAGCCAAAGCAATATTAAAAAAAAAGAACAATACTGGAGGTATCACACTCCCTGATTTTTGCTTGTACTACAGGGCTACAATAATCAAAACAGCTTGGTATTGGTGGAAAAACAGACACATAGACCAAAGAAATAGAATTGAGAACCCAGAAATAAAACCACATAAATATGGACAGATAATTTTTGACAAAGAAGCTAAAAACATACAATGGAGGAAAGACAGCCTCTTCAATAAATGGTGCTGGCAGAATTGGATAGCTACATGCAAAAGAATGAAACTGGACTGCTATCTGTCACCATGTACCAAAATTAATTCAAAATGGATCAAAGACTTAAGCATAAGACCTGACACAATAAACTGCATTGAAGAAAACATAGGTACTAAACTTATGGACCTTGGGTTCAAAGAGCATTTTATGAATTTGACTCCAAAGGCAATGGAAGTAAAAACTAAAATAAACGAATGGGATTATATGAAACTGAAAAGCTTCTGCACAGCAAAAGAAACTATTGACAAAATAATGAGGCAACCAACTGAATGGGAGAAGATTTTCGCAAACAGTGCCTCTGATAAGGGGCTAATATCCAAAATATGCAAGGAACTCATGAATCTCAACAACAAAAAAACAAACAACCCAATTGAAAAATGGACAGAGGACCTGAAGAGACATTTCTCCAAAGAGGATATACAAATGGCAAATAGACATATGAAAAAATGCTCAACATCGTTAATCATCAGAGAAATGCAAATGAAAACCACAATGAGATATCACCTCACCCCAGTCAGAATGGCTTTCATCAACAAGACAAATAGTAACAAGTGTTGGAGAGGCTGTGGAGAAAAAGGAACTCTCATACACTACTGTTGGTGGGAATGCAGACTGGTGCAGCCGCTATGGAAGGCAGTGTGGAGGTTCCTCAAGAAATTACGAATAGAATTACCATACGACCCAGCAATCGCTCTCCTGGGTATCTACCCCAAAAATATAAAAGCATTTCTCTATAGAGACACATGTACTCCAATGTTCATTGCAGCTTTGTTTACGGTGGCCAAGACATGGAAACAACCAAAATGCCATTCGATGGATGGATCTATAAAGAAGTTGTGGTATATATACACAATGGAATACTATTCGGCGTTAAGGAAAGATGATATAGGAGCATTTGTGACAACATGGATGGATCTTGAGAGTATAATGCTAAGTGAAATAAGTCAGACAGAAAAAGCAGAGAAACCTATGATTTCACTGATATGTGGTATATAAACCAAAAACAACAAAAGAACAAGACAACAAATGAGAAACAAAAACTCATAGACACAGACAGTAATTTAGGGGTTCAGAGGGTAAGGGGGTGGGGGGAGGGTGATGAGGGTAAGGGGGTCAAATATATGGTGATGGAAGGAGAACTGACTCTGGGTGGTGAACACACAATGGGATTTATAGATGATATAATACAGAATTGTACACCTGAAATCTATGTAAATTTACTAACAATTGTCACCCCAATAAATCTAATTAAAAAGAAAAAAAATACATTCATGTTGACATCCTAGAAATGGTGATCTGAAGTGAGCCTCTTGAAATCTCCCCTAGAGTTACAGCAAATTGAACAACTATAATTCCAGAGAGGGCTCCCTGTGCAGCAGAAAGGCAAGACTAAGAGACTTGCAACTGCAAGCATCTAAAGGTGGGCAAATTGGGGGACCAGGGGAGGAGGAAAACAGGAAGTGTAGAGACATCTGTCACGCAGGCACAAGACACAGACCTAACTCGGAGCTTCGAGTTCTCTGTATTTTGGAGCTACCATTGTCATGGGGGAGGAAAGTACCTGGACTGCTAGTGCTCCCCTTATTGTCCACCGTCTTGCTTGAGGGATCAGCATATAACATGGCTGAACACGATGCTCATGGCAGTGACCTCAGAGAAAAGATTGAGTGAAGAATGTTCAAAACCGCAGTTAAGCCCTCACTGTCGAACAAAGGATGTAAGACATAGGCATAGAGACTAACCAGCCCTTTCCACCCTCCCAGAATTCGAGCACATCTACCTGATTAGTGCTAGAAGCAGAAAACTAGTAGAGTCAGATGAAAAAAAAAATTGCAATTGCAGCAAAAAGCATAACATACCTAGGAATAAACTTAACAAGGACGTAAAAGATCTATATACTGAAAACTCTAAACATTTTTAAAAGAAACTGAAGAAGACACAAAGAATTACAAAGATATTCCGTGCTCATGGATTGGAAGAATCAACAGAGTTAAAATGGCCATGTTACCCAAAGCAATATACAGAATTAATGCTATCCCCATCAAAATCCCAATGGCACTTTTTAAAGAAATAGAACAAAAAAATCGTCAGTTTTGTTTGGAACCACAAAAGACCCCAAATAGCCAAAGCAATCTTAATAAAAAAAAATAATGCTGGAGATGTCACACTCTCGGAATTTAGCTTGCATTGCATGGCAACAGTAATTAAAACAGCATGGTATTGGCAGAAAAACAGACACACAGACCAATAGAATAGAACTGAGAACCCAAAAATAAAACCACATAAATGTGGACAGCAATTTTTGACAAAGAAGCAAAAAACACAATGGAGAAAAGACATCTTCTTCAATAAATTGTGCTGGGAGAATTGGAAAGCCACGTGCAAAAGAATGAAACTAGACTGCTATCTGTCTCCTTGTACCAAAATTAATTAATAATGCATCAAAGACTTAAGCATAAGACCTGAAACAATAAACTGCATAGAAGAAATCACAGGTACTAAACTTATGGATCTTGGATTCAAAGAGCATTTTATGAATTTGACTCCAAAGTCAAGGAACTAAAAGCTAAAAGAAATCAATGAGACTATATAAAACTTAAAAACTTCTGCACAGCAACAGAAACCATTGACAAAATAAAGAGGCAACCAACTGAATGGAAGAAAATTTTTGCAAACAGTGCCTCCGATAAGTGGCTAATATCCAAAATATACAAGGAACTGATACAACTCAATAACAAAAAAAACAAACAACCCAATTGAAAAATGGGCAGAAGAACCTGAAGAGACATTTCTTCAAAGAGGACATACACATGGCAAACAGACATATGAAAAAATGCTCAACATCACCAATCATCAGAGAAATGCAAATAAAAACCACAATGAGGTGTCACCTCACCCCAGTTAGAACGGCTATTATCAATAAGACAAATACTAACAAGTGTTGGACAGGCTGTGGAGAAAAAGGAACCCTTATACATTGTTGGTGAGAATGCAGACTGGTGCAACCATTATGGAAGGCAGTGTGGAGGTTCCTCAAAAAATTATGAATAGAATTACCATATGACCCAGCAATCCCTCTTCTGGTTATCTACCCAAATAATCTGAAAACATTTATACATAAAGACAAGTGTGTGACAATGTTCATTGCAACTTTATTTACGGTGGCCAAGACATGGAAACAACCAAAATGCCATTCGATGGATGGATCTATAAAGAAGTTGTGGTATATATACACAATGGAATACTATTCATCCATAAGAAAAGATGAAATAGGACGATTTGCCAAAATAGGACCAATGAAATAGGACCTATTTGCCAAAAACAAATGAGAAACAAAAACTCATAGACACAGACAATATTTTAGTGGTTATCAGAGTGTAAGGGGGGAGGAGGGTGTAGATGAGGGTAAAGGAGATCAAATATATGGTGATGGTGAAGAACTGACTCTTGATGGTGAACACACAATGGAATTTATAGATGATGTAATACAGAATTGTACACCTGAAATCTATGTAATTTCACTAACAATTGTCACCCCAATAAATTTTTAAAAAAGACAGAAATCTGGATATACACAGATGGAAGAAGAGAGAGACTTGAGAGTTAAAAGAAATGAAAGAACTCTACAAGAACTTTCTAACTCCATCAGAAAGAGCAATATAAGAATAATAAGCATGTCAGAAGGCGAAGAAAAGGAAAAGGGAACAGAGAGTGTATTCAAACACTTGATGAGAACTTTCCAAACTTATGGAGATAACTAGATCCTTGAATCCAAGAAGCAAATAGAACACCTAATTACCTCAATTCCAACAGGCCTTCTCTAAGGCACATTATACGAAAGATATCAAAAATTAAGTACAAAGAATAATTCCTCAAGGCAGCCAGGAAAAAGAAGACGGTAACCTACAAAGGAAAGCCCATTAGATTATCATCAGGTATTTCAGCCAAAACTCTATGATTGAGGAGGGAGTGGAATCAGATATTCAAACTACTGAAAGATAGAAATTATGAGACAAGAATAGTATATCCAGCAAAGACATCCTTTAGATATGAAGGAGGAATAAAGGCCTTTCTGGACATAGAGAAGCTGAGGAAATTTTCTGACGCATGACTTACACTACAAGAAATACTGAAGGAGGTTATTCAACGTGAAACAAAAAATCAAAAGAATACAAAACCATCAGTAGTATTATGAACAAACAGACAGAAATAGGAAATGGGAAACCATACACCAATTAAGACACTATACACTTAAATATAACATGCAGGGTGTTGGAGAAAAAAATAACACTTAAAAAAAGAGAGAATGAAAAAACACAACTTGCCACTGTAATGCAGAAATGAACTAACAGTGTAAATAGAGATAACATGTGACAAGGAAAATATAAAAGGGGAGAGTAAAGGTGTGAAATGGCACAAAAAAGAGAGAAAGGAAGCATGCTGAAGAAAGTGGAATACTCTAAATATGAAAGTTTCTTTTATATGAACTTAATGGTAACCACTCAAAAACAAAAAAACAAATAAAACAAACAAAACAAAATGAAACAACAACAAAAAAACTAGAACGGAAAAGTATAACTTAGATAAAAGGAAACATGGGGGAAAAATCATAGAATACCACCACACAGAAATAATAGACAGCAACAAAAAGGCAAAGAAACAATGGAGACACAGTCCTACAAGGAAACCAAAGATAGCATGATAGGAAATACTCACATATCAATTATCACCCTGAATGTAAATGGATTGAACTCACCGATAAAAGGGAACGGAGTAGAAGATTGGATCAAAAAACTAAACCCAACCATATGCTGCCTACAAGATATACATCTCATCTACAAGCACAAATATAGATTCAAAGTGAAACAGTGGAAATTGACACTCAAAACAAATGTAATTCAGAGAAAAGTGGGTGTAACTGCTGATATCAGATGAAACAGACTTCAGAATAAAAAAGGTAACAAGCGGCAAAGATGGACATTTTATAATGATAAAGGAGACTATACAACAAGAAGACATTGCAGTCATCAACATTTCAACATCAAAAAGGGAGCACCAAAATATACAAAGCAATTACTAACAGAACTAAAGGGAGAAATTGACCAAAACACAATAATAGTAGGGGACCTAAATACATGATTTACAGCTATGGATAGATCATCCAAACAAAAAATAAAGAAATATCAGCCCTACATGACACATTGTATGAAATGGACATAACTGACTTTTATAGACCACTTCATCCTAGAATATCAGACAATATATTTTTTTCTAGTCTACATGGAACATTCTCAAGAATAAACCATATATTGAGACATAAAAGTAACCTCACCACATTTAAGAAGATCGAAATCATACTAAGCATATTCTCTAATCACAAGGGTTTGAAATTGGATATAAACTGCAAAAAAGAAAAAAAGACAAAAACAACAACAACAAATATATGGAAATTTGTCACATCCCGCCCAACAAGGGCAGTGAGGGTGCAAGAAGGGGCGGTTTGGGTTAAGTTTTTAAGCAAGAAACAAACAGAGACTTAATGCAGTTAAATCTCTCCGAAGGCCAGGAGTCTCTCAGTCTCAGAGGACTGGAGCCCAGAATAAAGCTGGCTGGGGGTTTTTATTGATAGGTCTACTACTACAAGAAAGCAACATTGTTTCTTATATGGTCTGTGAGGCTCAGACTTCATAACAGAAAATGTTTATTTCAATCACCCTTTGTTTGTAAACAGCTGAAGCACAAGGTCCCAGGATGTTTTGTACCTAAAGTATGTACCTTTTCAGGATCAAGTCTTTCACATTGTAATAACTCCATTGAGAGAAGTGGAAACAGGTGCAAGGGGAAAACCAGAGCCGGCAATAGACTTTCCCAAGCAGGGGGAAGGGGAGGCAAGGCCCCTTCCCATACCTGTCCAAGGCAGCTCATTTGGGGTCCCCACTCGGTTCCGCCTGGTGTAGGTTGTATCTCCCATGAGATATCTTACCCGTCTTTGGCAGCAAACCATCTTTTGGGGACCAGACAGAGAGACATAAGGTGTAAACACAAGGATGGAACAGAGTCCCAGAAAGGCACAATCTCACAAACTCTTCTTTCCTTAAGGAAGGACATGAAGGGGCATTTGGCTAGGTTGTTGTGCGACTACAGAGATTAAACAACATATTTTGAAAAACTACTGGGTTAAAAAAGAAGTGAGGAGAGATCAATATATACTTAGAAACAAATAAGAATGAAAACAAAATTTGGGGATGCAGCAAAAGTAGTTTTACGAGGGAAATTTATATCATTAAAAGCCTATCTCAAGAAAGAAGAAAAAGAAGATAAATAATCTCACGTTACACCTTACAAAACTAGAAAAAGAACAAACAAAACCCAAAGTCACCAGAAGGAAGAAAATAATAAAAATCAGAGTAGAACTACATGAAATATAGCACAGAAAGACCATAAAAAAAATTAATGCAAGAAAGAGCTGGTTCTTTGAATAGGTTAATAAAATTGACAAACTCTTGGCTAGAATCTCTAAGATAAAAAGAAAAATGACAGAAACAAACAAAATCAGAAATGAAATAGGGGAAGTTACCACAGATGCCACAGAAATACAAAGGATCCTCCAAGAATACTATGAAGGGCTACATACCACAAAATTAAATAGCCTAGAAGAGATGGACATGTTCTTAGAAACATACAGCCTTCCTAGGCTGAATCACAAAGAATTAAAAAAACCTAAATAAACCAATCAACAGTAAGGAAATTGCATCAATCATCTGAAAACTTCCTGAAAGCAAAAGTTCAGGACCACATGACTTCATTAATGAATTTTACCAAGCATTCAAAGAGGATATAGTATCAGTACTACTCAAATTCTTCCAAAATATTGAAGAAGAGACAATACTCCCTAACTCATTTTATGAGCCTAACATTACCCTAATATCAGAACCTAGTAAGGATCACACAAAAAAGAAAATTACAGACAAATATCTCTGACGAATGCAGATGCAGAACTCCTAAACAAAATTCTACTAAATCAAATGCAACAATTCATTGAAAAGTTTATACATCACAAACAAAAAGTCAACAAAAGTACTAAACAAGCAAAAGAAACAAAAACTCATGCATACAGAAAAAAGCTTAGTGGTTATCAGAGCCTAAGGTGGGTGGGGGGGTGGTAGATGAGTTTAAAAGTGATCAAACAAATGGTGATGGAAACAGAATTGACTCTGGGTAGTGAACACACAATATGACACATAGATGATGTATTACAGAATTGTATTCCTGAAATCTATGTAACTTTACTAACAATTAATGAACTTTAATTTTAAGAAAAGAATGAAACAAGGGAAGGGAATTTAGTATGATGCTTTCTTGCAGTATGAGGGATGCTCTTTTAGGTAGGAGGATCAGGAGTATCTTTTCTGAGAGGAAAACATTTCTTCAGAGACCTCCACAAAGGAGCAAGCAATTCAAAGACATAAAAAGGAATGTGTTTCAAGTAGAAATGTGTACACCATCAAGCTTTCTCTACTAATTGTGAATCAAGTCCACATGGAGTGTTTTTTGTTTGTTTGTTTTATTTATTTTGTAAATACCTTGTTTTATTTTTTTGTAAATGCACAACTTTGTTCTTGTAGAATCTGTATATTCACTTATTTTGTTTTCAACAAATATTCGTGAAGCTGCTACTATGTATACATCAATGGATCTGTAATAAATTGCAAAAATAGTCACCATTCTTTCCCTCATAGAGGTTTTGTGAGGCTGATTTCCCCCTCTTTAGTTTTCAACATACACATTGCGTATATTACTATTAATTGCAATGGTGTCCCAGTACAACCTGATTTAGCCTAACAGTGCTTGGCAAAGGAAGTATAAATTGGTGCAACCACTGTAGAGAAAAATCTGGCACTACTTAGACAAACATAATATTATACGTATTTTATTGACCAGCAATAATTTCCTTGAATAATATGTCAAAGAAATCTTCACACAGATCCACATGGGGAAATCAATGCAGTGTTATTTGTGATAGTAGTGAGCAGGAAGCAACCTGAATGTCCCTTACTCCAAAAGTGGATAGATAATCTATGGTAGACATATCATGGAATATAATGCAGTAGTTAAAAACAGGATAAGATGTAATTTACTTTACTTTCACAGAACAATCTTAGCATAAGTGTTCTAAAGCTGACATGATAACTCCATGGTTTTCAGCACTTCAGATCATTCTATTACTATTATCTGCTACCCTGAAAATTTAGTTTCTATCTTGTGGCTTAAAATGCCTACTCTACTCCTACCACTTGTCTAAATTCCAGTCAGCAGAAGAGAAGATAGAGAGATAACGTTTTTATTTCCTCTCATAGGATTTGCGTATGCCACTTCCATTTACAACCCATTGGCTAGAACCAGACTTTATGGCAACATTCAGTTGCAAAGGAAGCTCACGTAAGTAATATTTAGCAGAATATTACAGGTCCAGCTAAGCTTTTATTATTATAGAGAAAGTGTAGAATGGTTATCGAGTGAACAATTCCTGCTATGTGCCTAGCATGAGGAATTTTACATTCTCTTTTTCATACTAGGTCTTTGAAACCTGATGTATTTCACACTGACAGCTTATCTTAATTTGGACTAGCCACATTTCAAGTGCCCAATACACACGTGTGTAGTCCTTATCACATAAAGCAGCACATCACTATATAGAACTTATCAATTTACTCCTAGGATCTTAATCCATTCTCCACAACTGTAATTGCTTTGGTGGTTTCTGTTGCCTACTAAGGTCTCCAAAATATTCCATTTTATAGTCACTTATTGGGCATTCATTTAGCCATAATACTTATGTTAGCACTTTCCTGCACCAAAAGCAAACTTCTAACCAAGCAAGAAACATCTCCTTTTGATTTCTCTAAATTGAAAACCAAATCTAAAACAAGACAAATAGAAAACTACACCACCACTCCAAAAAAAAAAAACAAAGAAAATAACGTATTGAACATATATCATTTCATGCATAAATTGTGACTTATAATTTGATTTTTGCTTCAATACCTCATAAACCATTTTTGTACATTTATTACTTCACATATGTTCACTTATCTAAGAAAATATATTTTGCCAAAAATACAAGGGCATGAAGTTTGTGTAATCTACGCTTTTATTGTCATTTTTTGATCAATTAATAATAAGGAGAGGATCTGACAATATGTAGAGTATGTGGAACACTGATGAGCAATTAAGAAAGTTTGAAGCCAACTGAGACTTGTTTGATAAAATCAATTATTTTGAAGAACACTATTTTTTAAATTATTTTAAGTTCCCTTCATAGGGTAAAGTTAAACCCTATGAATAACATGGGGATCATTCATGCAGTGATTCTTACTGAAAAGATCAAATTTAACTATAAATAATTAAGATTTAGAGGGAAATTGACACAAATACAAGCAGCCATACTTCTCTGGGAGTTTTTACAAGAGTAGAAGAATGTTACGTTTATTTCAAGGAAAGATGCCTTATCAATTCTAGGGGTGTTTTCTCCTTCAAATGTTGCTCACAATGAGCTGCAGTGAGCTATCCACAAACTTCGGTGTTCCTAGTTTCCTTCATGACGACTTTGTGTGTGTGTGTGTGTGTGTGTGTGTGTGTGTGTAATTTTATGTTGTATTTTTTTTAAATTAAAGTTTACTTGGGTGACAATGGTTAATAAAGTTGCATAGGTTTCAGGTGTACAATTCTGAATCATCTATCTGATGATGTAATACATCATCTATATATCACATTGTGTGTTCACCACCCAAAGTCAGTTCTCCTTCCATAACCATATATTTTATGTAAGGAGAACTGACTCTGGAATACTATTCTGCCATAAGAAAACATGAAATATTGTCATGACTACTTTTAAGATAATTTACTGGGAGGAAACGTACAGTGTGCGACCAAGAAACAAAGTATATTTTTACATAGTTAACTGACCTATTTGATAATTGAATTTCCCAAAATCTGTCTTCATTAGCAAATACTAATTGATAATACAAGTCCTACACTGTACATAGAGAGGGTTTTACTGCTAAAGTTAATTATAAGATTTTACACATTCCAGCCTATGTCCTTTATTATGTATTGTCCATCAACACAGGTTTGACTCTGAAGTTGAGTAGTTCTGCCTTTTACGTACCATAGAAAGTATGTCATAAACCATGCAGGATGATAGCACAGTCATTGTGTGATATTTCCCATTATAATATAATTATTAAATGCCATTTTAGATCATTTAATTTTATCAATATAATCCTTTTTTTTTTTTGCTACGAAATGAAAGGTTTTATTTGCAACTGACACAACTTCATAAAAAAACAACACTATTCAAAATCTAATATAGGCTAGTTAAACATTTTTTGTGTGAAAAATATGGGTAATATGCCTGTTTTAAAATAATTCAAACGTATAATAAAATAACTAATTTTGACAAAGTGTTTCATTTTTTAAATAATTTATTTCTTTTCCATTACAGTTGACATACAATATTATATTAGTTTTAAGTGTACAACATAGTGATTAGACATTTATTTAATTTAATAAGTTATAAGCCTGAAAAATCTAGTACCCATCTGACACCATCACAGTTATTACAATATTATTGAATATATTCTTTAAACTATACTTCACATCCTCGTGAGTATTTTGTAACAACCAATTTGTACTTCTTAATTCCTTCTCCTTTATCACTCATCCCTCAAACCCCTGCCATCTGGCAACCCTTAAAATCTTCTCTGTATTTATGACTCTGTTAATGTTTTGTTTGTTTGTTTATTTGTCCAAAAGATGCAGAGATGATTGTCCGGCTAGGTATTATTTTCAGGGAAATACGTTACTTGTTTGAATATACTGTCTGCTCTCTTTCTTCTCCTTCTGCCATGCCAATTATTTGTACATTGTCCTTTCTGATGGAGTCAGAAAATTCTTGTAGAGTTGTTTCATTTCCTTTAAATCTCAAGTCTCTGTCTTCTTCAATCTGTGTCATTTCCAGATTTCTATCTTCTTTTTCACTGAGCCTTTTCTCCATCTGGTCAGCTCTATTACGTAAGCCAGCTATTTCATTCTTCTTTTCTTTTATTGAGTTCTTAATCTCCAGTAATTCTATTTCAGTCCTTTTTTAAAAATTCAATCTCTTTGGTAAAATGTTCATTTTGTTCTTTGATTGTGTTTCTGAGTTTATTAAACTGCCTCTCTGTTTTTTCTTGCATCTCATTGAATTTTTTTCAGACGACAATCCTGAATTCTCTGTCATTTAAGTCACATATTTCCATGTCTTTAAGTTCATTTTCTGGAGACTTTTCATTTTCTTTCTGAGATGCCTTGTTATCTTGGTTATTCATGACAATCAGTGAATTATTATTTATTTTCCTAGGCATCTACAGGAGTGGGTTATGCAACAGGTCAGTAGGAAGAGGTCTTCCCTTTGCTTTCCAGTAGGTGTTGGTAGAATGCTGTATTTTCTTTCCAACTGCAGCCTTTAATTCTCTCTCACACTGTAGTGTTATATTTTCTCTTCATTGTTTCAGCTTTACATACAATGGGGAATTCCCTGGATGGTAGGCTCTTTCTCTGTGAGCATGTTGCCTGGGTCTCAGGGCACCTGCTCTGTTGGGGGATGTGGAAAGCTTCTGAGTTCTGAAGCTCTCCCTGCACCAGATTCAGGACCTATGTGTTTCAGTGGCTCTGTTTAACCTTGGAGGGATCTGCTCAGATACGTGGAGACAGAGGCAGGGTGGGTTGAGGGAGGTGGCTCAGAGCAATGACGGCAATGACCAGCACAGCCAGTCCTGTACCCAAGGCTGCCACCCCTTTGCTGGAACTAGTTAGGCTAGGAGTCCATGGTGGTGGGCCACAATTCTCAGAACTGCGAATGTTCTGTTTTTGTTTTTTGTTTCTTGTTTTTTGTTTTTTTTATCTGACACTGCTACTTTTCTGTTTCTAGCACTGGTCAGGTAGGTGTGGGCTAACTCTGGGAGGGTGAAAAGGCCTGGCTAGGCTCTGTGCCTAAGTCTTCCATCCTTTGCTCAGAAGTGAGGCCTTAAGCTGCTCTTTTCACCCTTCTTCACTCAGTCATTTCTCTGAGGTCTCTGCCATGAGCATCGGGTACAGCCATGTTACATGCTGATCCCTCAGGCAAGACTGAGGACCATAAGGGGAGCACTGGCACTCCAAGTTCTTTCCTCCCCCATGACAATGGAGCTCCAGAATACAGGGAGCTTGGAACTCCAAGCTAGGTCTGTGTCCTGTGCCTGCGTGACCTATGTCTCTGCACTTCCTGCTTCCCTCTTCCCCTGCTCACCCAATTTGCCCACCTTTAGATGTTTTCAGTTGCACATCTCTTAGTCATGACTATCTACTGCACAGGGAGCCCATTTGTGGAATTACAGTTGTTCAATTTGTTGTAAATTCCAGAGGAGATTTCAAGAGGCTCACCTCACACCACCATTTCTATGATGTAAGTCTGAATATCTTTTGATTGGAGCATTTAATCCATTATGTTAAAAGTAACTGTTTTCTCTGTTTTTATCTTAGTGAGTCAAGGGTTTGTCAATTTCGTTAATCTTTCCAAAGAACCAGCTCTTCATCACATTATTTTTTTCTATTGTCTTTTTATTCTCTATTTCATTTAGTTCTGCTTGGATTTTTATTATTTCCTTTCTCTGCTGAACTTGGGATTTCTTTGTTCCTCTTTTTCTACTTCTTTAAAGTTAATGAGAGGTTATTTATTTGGGACTTCACTTATTTCTTGAGATAGGCCTGTAATGATATAGATTCCCCTCATAAACTGCTTTTGCTCCAAAATTTTTGTAGGATGTATTTTCATTCTCATTTGTTTCTATGTGTCTTTTGACCTCTCTTCTAATATCTACTTTGACACAGTCGTTCTTTAAAAGTATGTTGATTAATATCTATGTATTTGTGGGTTTTCCTGCTTTATTTTTGCAGTTGATATCTAATTTCAAAGCCTTGTGATCAGACAATATGTTTGATATGATTTCAGTCTTCTTAAATTTACTGAGGCTAGATTTATGTCCCAATATATGGTCTATACTTGAGAATGTTCCATGTACATTAGAAAAAACTGTATAGTCTGATGTTTTTAGATGAAGTGCTCTATAAATGTAAGTTATGTCCATTTCGTCTAAAGTGTCATTTAGGGCGACTATTTCGTTATGTATTTTCTGTTTGGATGATCTGTGCATAGGTGTCAATGATGTGTTTAAGTCCCCTGGTATAATTGTGTTTTGGTCAATTTCTCCCTTTAGTTTTGTCTTTTTGTTGTATAGTCCCTTTACCATAATGAAATGTCCATCTTTGTCTCTTGTCTTTTTCACCCTGAAGTCTGATTTATCTGATATCAGTATGGAAACACCTGCTTTTCTCTGGATTCTATTTGCTTGGAGTGTCAATTTCTACGCTTTCACTTTGAGACTATGCTTGTCCTTGTAGCTGAGATGTGTCTCTTGGAGACATCATATAGTTGTGCTTAGTTTCTTTATCAAATCTGCTACTCTGTGCCTTTCTATCGGTGACTTCAGGCCATTTACATTTAGGGTGATTATTGATATGTGAAGATTTCCTATCATTCTGTGTTTACTTTTCTGGTAAGACTGTGTCTCCATTGTTCCTTTGCATTTTGTTGTTCTCTATTATTTCTGTGTGGTGCTATTCTATGATTTTCCCATCTCTTTCTTCTTTTGTTACAGTATATATTTCAGTTATGGATTTTTTTATGGTTACTGTTACGTCTATGTAAAAGATAGTTTGATATTTAGAGTATTCCTTTCAGCATGCCTACTTTCTTGATTCCTACATTCTGGTTCAGGCCTTTACTCTCCCTCTTTTTTTTTTACTTTTTCTGTGTTTCAGTTGCCACAAATTGTCCCTGTTGATGGTGGTCGAATAGCCTCCTTTAGTATTTCTTGTAGTGCAGGTCATGTATTAAAAAATTCCCTCAGCTTCTGTATGTCTGGAAATTCTTTATTCCTCCTTCATATGTAAAGGATATCTTTGCTGGGTATGTTATTTTTGGCTCATAATTTCTCTCTTTGAATAGTTTGAATATTTGGTTCCACTCCCTCCTGACTTGTAGAGTTTCTGCTGAATAATCTGATGACAATCTAATGGGCTTTCCTTTGTAGGTTACCGTCTTCTTTTCCCTGGCTGCCTTCAGGATTCTTTCTTTGGTGTTGATTTTTGACAGCTTCAGTGTACTGTGCCTTGGAGAAGGCCTGTTGGGGTTGAGGTAATGAGGTGTTTTATTTGCTTCTTGGATTGGAGGATCCAGTTCTTTCCATAAGTTTGGGAAGTTCTCATCAACTATTTGTTTGAATACACTCTATGCTCCCTTCTCTCTTTCTTCTCCTTCTGGTGTGCCCACTATTCTTATATTGCTCTTTCTGATGGAGTCAGAAAGTTCTTATATAGTTCTTTCATTTTTTTAAGTCTCAAGTCTCTTTCTTCTTCCATCCTTGTCATTTCCAGGTTTCTATGTTTGATATCACTGGTTATGTCCTCGATCCGGTCAACTCTACTACCTAAGCTGGCTATTTCACTCTTGATTTTTTCTATTGAGTTCTTAATCTCCAAAAATTCTATTTGTCTGTTTTTTTTTTTTTTTAAACTTCAATCTCTTTGGTAAAATGTTCATGTTGTCCTTTGATTGATTTTCGGAGTTTATTCAGCTGCCTGCTTATGTTTTCTTGCATCCTGTTGATTTATTTCAGAACTGCAACCTTCAATTCTCTGTCATTTAAGTCACATATTTCCATATCTTTAACTTCATTTTCTGGAGAATTTTCATTTTCTTTCTGAGTAGTCATGTTGCCTTGGTTATTTATGGCAATTATTTTTCTTTATTTTCTTTTTCTAGACATCTACTGGAGTGGGTTCTGCAACACATTGATAAGAAGAGGTCTGTCTTTTGTTTCTCAGTACGTGTTGGTAGAATGTTTTCTTTTCTCTCAGACTACAGACACTAATGTACAAAATCAGATATAAAAAAGGGGAAGTTATCATGGATGGCACAGAAATACAAAAGATCATTCAAGAATATTATGAAGGACTATATGCCACCAAAATCAATAACCAAGAAGAAATGGACAAGTTCTTAGAAACACAAGTCTTCCTAGACTGAACCATGAAGAATTGGAAAATCTAAACAGACTGATCCCCAGTAACGAAATTGAATCAGTCACCCAAAACCTTCCCAGAAGCAAACGTCCTGGAGCAGATGGCTTCACTAGTTAATTCTATGAAACCTTCAAAGAGGATCTAATACCAATCCTGTTCAAAATCTTCCAAAAAATTGAAGAAGAGACAGTGCTCCCTAACTCATTTTATGAGGCCAACATTACCCGCATACTAAAACCAGGTAAGGACAACACAAAAAAAGAAAACTACAGATGAATATCTCTGATGAATACAGACACAAATATCCTAAACAAAATTCTAGCAAATTGAATGCAGCAATGAATTAAAAATATTATTCATCACGACTAACTTGGGTTCACCTCAGGGGCTCAAGGATGATTCAACATATGCAAATCCATCAATGTGATACATCACATAAACAAAATAAAGGACAAAAATCATATGATTACATCAATTGATGCAGCAAAAGCATTTGAGAAGATACAACATACATTTATGATTGAAACAGTTAATAAAATAGTTATAGAAGGAAAATACCTTAACATAATAAAGGTCGTATATGACAAACACTCAGCTAATCTCATAATTAATGGTGAAAAACTGAAGCCCTTAATTCTGCATTCAGAAATACGACAGGGCTTTCCCCTATCTCCTGTTTTTCAACATAGTGTTGGAAGTCCTCGACAGAGCAATCAGGCAAGACAAAGAAATAAAAAGCATCCAAATTGGAAATGAAGAAGTTAAATTGTCACTCTTTGCAAATGACACAATGCTATATATAGAAAAACCTAAAGACTCCACCAAAAAATCTATCAGAAACAATAAACGAATACAGCAAAGTTGCCGGCTACAAAATCAACATACAAAAGTCCATTGCATTCCTGTATATTAACAACCAAATCTCAGAAAAAGAATTAAGAAGAACAATTCCTTTTGTAATAACAACACAAAGAATAAAATATCTAGATATAAACTTAACCAAGCAGGAAAAAGACCTATATGCTGAAAAGTATAAGACATTTTTAAAAGAAATTGAAGAAGACACAAAGAAATGAAAAGACAGTCCATGCTCATGGATTGTAAAACTCAACATAGTTAAAATGGCCATATTACCCAAAGCAATATACAGATTTAGTGCAATCCTCATCAAAATTTTAATGGCATTTTTTAAAGAATTAGAAAAAAATCATCAGATTTGTTTGGAACCACAAAAGACCCCAAACAACCAAAGCAATCTTAAGAAAAAAGAACAATGCTGGAGGTGTCACACTCGCTGACGTTAGCTTGTGCGACAGGGTAAGAATAATCAACACAGCACGGGATTGGCAGAAAAACAGACACAGACCAGTGGAATAGAATTGAGAACCCATAAATAAACCCACATAATTATGGATAGACAATTTTTGACAAAGAAACAAAAACCATACAATGAAGAAAAGACAGCCTCTTTAATAAATGGTGCTGGCACAATTTGAAAGCCACGTTCAAAATAATGAAACTGGACTGTTATCTGACACCATGTACCAATATTAATTCAAAATGGATCAAAGACTTAAGCATAAGACCCAAAACAATAAGTTGCATAGGGGAAAACATAAGTATTAAACTTATGGGCATTGGCTTCAAAGAGCATTTCATGAATTTGACACCAAAGGCAAGGGAAGCAAAAGCTAAAATAAATGAATGGAATTATATCAAACTTAAAAACTTCTGCACAGAAAACGAAACCATCAACAAAGTAAAGAGGCAACTAACTGAATGGGAGAGGATTTTTGCAAACAGTGCCTCTGGTAAGAGATTAATATCCAAAATATGCAAAGAACTCATGCAACTCAACAATGAAAAAACAAACAACCTAATTGAAAAATTGGCAGAGGTCCGGAAGAGACATTTCTCCAAAGAGGGCATACAAATGGCAAATAAACATATGAAAAAATGCTCAACATCACTAATCATCAAAGAAATGCAAATAAAAACCACATTATTTAAGGTGGCCAAAACATGGAAACAACAAAAGTGTCCTTCAATAGACGATTGGATAAAGAAGATGTGGTATATATACACAATTGAATACTATTTTGCCATAAGAAAAGATGAAATAGAATCTTTTGTGACAACGTGGATGGATCTTGAGATTATAAGGCAAAGCGAAATATGTCAGACAGAAAAAGCAGAGAACTATATGATTTCACTGTTATGTGATATATGAAACAAAAACAACAAAAGAACAAGACAAATGAGAAACAAAAACTCATAGACACAGACAATAATTTAGTGTTTACCAGAGGATAAGGGGGGAGGGGATTGGTAGATGAGGGTAAAGGGGATCCAATATATGGTGATGGAAGGAGAACTGGCTCTGGGTGGTGACCACACAATGGGATTTATAGATAATGTAATACAAAATTGTTCACCCAAAATCTGTCACTTTACTAACAATTGTCACTCCAATAAACTTTAATTTAAAAAGTAATTGTTAAAAATGTCTTTATTGCCACTTTATTTTCCATATTTGTTGTCTCTCTGTTTCTTCTTCTTGTTAACGAAGTCCCTTTAACATTTCTTGTAATGCTGGTTTGTTGGTGATGAACTCCATTAGTGGGTTTTTTTTGTTTGTTTGTTTTTTCTGGTAGCTGTTTGTCTGTGCTTCTGTTCTAAATGATAGTTATGCTAAGTACAGTGATCTAGGTAGTAGATCCTTACTTTTCATCACTTTAAACATTCTATGCTAATCCCTTCTGGCCTGCAAAATTACTTTTGAGCAATGGATCAACTGAGAGTCCTACGGGCGCTTCCTTGTAGGTAACTGTTTTCCTCTTACTGCTTTTAAGATTGTCTCTTTGCTTTAACCTGTGGCATTTTAATTATCATGTGTCTTGTGGGTCTTTTTGGGTTCATCTTGTTTGGAACTCTCTGTACTTTCCAGTCTTGAATGTTTATTTCCTTCACCATATTAAGGAAGTTTTCTGTTATTATTTTTCAAATTTGTTTTCAATCCCTTGCTCTCTATGTTTTACTTTTGGTACCCCTATTATGAAAATGTTGGCATGCTTGATATTGTCCCAGAAACCTTTTCAACTATCCCCATTTTTATGGATTGTTTTTCTCTTTTTGCTATTCTAATTGGGTGTTTTCTGCTGCCTTATGTCCTAAATCACTGATTCAGTCCTCTGTTTCATCTAACCTACTGTAGATTTCCTCTAGTGTGTGTGTGTTTTTTTTTTTTAATTTCAGCTATTGTAGTCTTTATTTTGGACTGGTTCTTTTTTATGTTTTCTATCTCTATTTTTATGTTCCCTATCTCCTTGTTGAAGTTCTCCTTGATATCATTTAGTATTTTTGTAACCAATGTTTTGAACTCTAGATTTGGTAGATTGTTTATCTCTTTTTTGTTTAGTTCTTTTTCTGACATTTTGTTCTATTCTTTCATTTGGGATATCTTTCTTTGTCTCCCCATTTTGGCTGCCGCCCTTTCTATTTTTCTATGTATTTGGAAGGGCTGCTATGTCTCCTGGTTTTAGTAGAGTGGCCTTATGTAGCACGTGTCCTATGGTGCCCAGTGGCATAATCTCCAGGTCACGTGAGCCAGGTCCTGCAAGTGTGTGCCTTGTGTGTGTTGCATGTGCCCTCCTGTTGTAGTTGAGCTTTGGTTGTAGTTTGCATGTGAACGGAAGGAATTGACCCTTGGGTACATAGTTTGTGAGGACCAGCCTTGACTACAGTGGTGTAGCAATTGTACAGGACCTTACCCTACAAAGCACTATTCAATTTAGCAGGGCTCTGGTGCCTGCCCAGTCTGCCCTTTGTGTCTATGTACATGGAAGCAGCCAGGTGGTGCTCCTCCTTGATCTGAAGCCAGCCACTGGACACAGTGTTCCCTGGGGCTTCCTGAAATGAGCCACAAAGCTGTCTAAAAATGGCCTGCACCCAGGCTGGGTTTGTAGTTGCCTGGAAGAAGTTAATCTGTGAACGAAGGCTGGTTGTCACTAGTGCTGGTCTTGGGGCTACTTAGTAAGGTGCATGGGTCATGCCAAAGCTAGAAGTTGTTTGTTTGGTGTTTGTCAACCTTTGAGAAATTTTGGAAAAGCCTGCAGAATGAGCCAAGACAGTTTATTTGAATGGAAAAGCCACTGGAAGAGAATTGGGTGGATGCACAAGTTGGGTGAAAAGGGGTCTCAAGGAATCACCAAGATGACATAAATGTTATTAGCCAAGTTGATGGAGACTCAGTTATGGCAGCCACCTGTGTCTGCACACTTGGAAGGGTGGGGTTTAAAAAAGGAACTATATGTCACCCCAATAAATTTAAGTAAAATAAAAAAAGAAAGAAACTATAGCTTCTGTCAGTACTTCTGACTGGAAGAAAGCTGCCAGTCCAGCCCTTGTGTTGGAGCCAGACAATACAGTTCCTCCCCATAAGTCCCTGACAACTTTCAAGCAGCTGCCCCACCACTGGAGCTCAGAGTGACTGAATCTATCAGTGAATAAGTCTCCATGTGTGGAACCTTCAAGAGGAATGCATGGAACTGCAGCTTCCCTTTATCTTATTCAGCCACAATCTCCACTGGTTTTCATAGCCAGAAGTTAAGGGGACTCCTCTTCCTACCACTGAACCCTGGGTTGGGGAGCCTGTTGTTGGGTTGGGACCTTTCACCCCTTAGATGTTTTCTGCAACAAATCCCTCTCAATTTTTAACCACCACATGCTTGTGTGGGATCTGCTTGTTCCGCATCTCTGCCCCTCCTACAAGTCTCATTGTGGCTTATTCTGTTCAGCTAGACTTCAGAAAATTCTCAGTGATGATTGTCCTGTAGTTTGGTTGCAATTATAATGTGATTGTGAGAAGATGTAAGCCCAGCATTTACCTGTTCCACTATCTTGACCAGAAATTTGATAAAATGTTTCTTAAGATGACATTTTGTAAAAAGGAAAGTTAAAGTAATTTAAACACATTTTAGTATATTCAAGTACAAGAAAATGAAAAATTATGTCCTTATGCCTGTTAAGAAAAGTTAATTATTCTGAGAATACTACTAAGACACTGGATTCAAATATCCCTTGAGATACGAATTACCTAAATTTTTATATCTTTAACATTCAGATTTTAAGTTACTTTCTTAAGAAATATTTTAATCAGATGATTCAACTTTATTTTGTTCCCCTGGAAGACAGAGTTCTAAGCAACAAGTGTGTAATACATCCTCATAAAAATACTATGATAACACCCAGGTTCAAAGGTACTTATGACTAGAGAAAGGCTTTACATACCCGGATGTTTTTACTTTTAAATATATTTTGTTTCCTCAGAATAATACACCAACCATAGTAAGACATCCTAAAACATGGAAAGCCATCCTGTTATATAAAATTTGATACAAAAGCTTAGGATAGTATTACCAATTGGATAATTATATAAAACATTAAAACCTTCTATACAACTGTTGAAAATGTAGTTTCAGGTACATGATACATTTTAAAACATATTCCCACAACTTTGCTTTGGAATGTACCAAAAAATGTTCATCTTGGAATATAAATGCAATTAGATGGCCATCATAGGAATGATTTCTGTATTTTCAATGATGCTGACATTGTTCTGTGGTATAATGCTCAGCAAAGTGACAATAAGTGGGCAGCAAGATAAACAACATAGATTCATCACAAACAAGCAACTTAAAAACTTCTAACAACAGTGAACATATAAGTGCTATATGTTTACTCTGGCTTATGTATTGACCGTATACTTAAAAGTATTTTTTCTATAAATGGCAATAACTGTGGCCACTTGTCAGATACAGAATAAGTTATACAGCAAATGAAACAGCAAGAAAATTACAGCATACTTCTAACAGTTTAATAACCTTTGTTTGTGATGACCTTCTGTGATCCGGAACCTTTGTTTTATGTAAAATTGATGTTCTCACTGTCTTTGTCCTTTAGGTTGTTGACATAAAGGTCTGGTTTGGTATACCTTGGAGGGAGTTTTATTTTTAGAGAAATAGATTATTTCTTCTTCCAAAAGTCTTTTCTTCAAGCTTCGTTCTCTTTTCTTGGTGAACTCTTTTAAGGTACTCAACTTTGGCCTGTAACTCTCTTTCAGCTTCTTTCAGTATGGCTTCCTTTTCCTTTACTTGCTGCACAAAAATCTGCTTAATTTCTTCTTACTTCCTCTGACGTTCAAATCAAATTCATTTCTTTTGGCTTTGTAAATCTCTTGAAGACTGAGTGGCTTATTCTCTGAATCCATATCAGTAAAGCCCATTTCCTCCAGTTTGCAAGACCTGTAAAATTCATAGTGCCCAGTGTAGATGAGTTCTCACATATCCTCCAAGTTTGTTCAAATGAGCATTTTCTGGAACTTGACAAAGTCACAGGGGTTTTTATTTCCCACTTGTACAACACCCCAAGTTATTGGCAAGCTTTGACAATCTTATTTCTAATTTTCACTTCATCCACACTTCCTAAAACAGCAAATGCCAAGTGTTCATTCATTGAAGCATTACTTTTAGTAATAGTTTTATCATCTATTGGGAACTGGCATACCTGGAAGCCATTGCTGACCAATTAACTCGAGTTTGGTCTTAAAGTTCTGTAATTCAAGAGTGACATCAAAAACATGGTGGCCTGAGGGTACCCCTTAATCTTGCCCCTTGAATGTACAATAACTGAAGCAGCTATAATTCCACAAAGGATTCCTTACACAGTACAGAAACATGTCTGAGAGATCCATGCATCAAAACACCTGAAAGTGGGTGATTCGGGGCAAACAGGGGATGAGCAAAAGGAGAAGGGCAGAGATGGGGGTCACAGACACAGTCTGGAGCTCACTGTGGTCCTAGGAGAGGGGAAGACTGAGACTGCAGGTGCACTCTCTATGGCCCCAAACAATCCTGCCTTAGTGATCAGCATATAATATGGCTGAACTCAGCAATTGGGGCAGAGAGCTCAGGGCAGAGACCAAAAACAGAAGTGCAAAAATTGTAGTCTAATAGCCCTCACTGTTAGGCAGAATGAAAGCCACAGGGCCTAGCTGCCTCCTCCATTACCCCAGAGCTTGTTTCCCTGACACCCTCCCAGTGCTAGCAGCAGGCCCCAGAAGAAACTGTAACTGAGTCAAATTAAAGAGTACAATATCTATAGCCCTGATAAACTACATAAGTGTTTTTAATTCTTTTATCTATGTTTATGAGTTAAAAGTGTAACCCTAGAAATCAATAATGATATCCATATGCAAAATGATACCCTGGAATACGATAATTGGTTTTGTTGAACTTATGATGAACTTGCAACAATGAAGAATTTTTGGTCTTCTATGTTTTGCATAAATATCATAAATTTGTTCCCAGTACATAAAATTTCTTGTACTGTTTACATCATGTTTAAGAATAAATGTTAAAATTCCTTTATAAAACAAAAAAACAAGTACCTAAATGTAAACAAATAAAATTTTGAATAAAAAAAAATAAAACTATATCTCACATTGTGTGTTCACCACCAGTCATTTAAATAATGTATTACAGAATTGTACACCTGAAATCTATGTTACTTTACTAACAATTGTCACCCCAATAAACTTTAATTAAAAAAATTAAAACAAAAGATTTTTTCCTTCAAAGTTTGGGCCAAAAACATGAGTGCACCTCATACATGGCTAAATACGGTAATCCATCAATTATCATGAATAACCAAGGTAACAAGGCAGCTCAGAAAGAAAATGACAAATTTCCAGAAAATAAACTTAAAGACATGGAAATATGTAACTTAAATGACAGAGAATTCAAGATTGCAGTTCTGAAAAAAATTCAAGGAGATGCAAGAAAACTCAGGCAGTTTAATGAACTCAGAAATCAAATCAATGAACAAAATGTGTACTTTACCAAAGAGACTGAAACTTAAAAAAAGAACCAACTAGAAATTCTGAAGGTGAAGAACTCAATAAAAAGACGAAGAATGAAATGACGAGCTTAGGAAATACAGCTGACCAGATGGAGGAAGGAATTTGCCATATTGAAGATAGAAATCTGGAAATAATGAAGATGGAAAAAGAGAGCGAATTGCAAGTTAAAAAAAAATGAAAGAACTCTACAAGAAGTATCTGATTCCATCAGAAAGAGCAATACAAGAATAATGGGTCTACCAGAAGGAGAAGGAAGGGTGTAGGGCACAGAAAGCCTATTCAAACAAATAGTCAATGAGAACTTCCCAAACCTATGGAAAGAACTGGGTTTTTGAATCTAAGAGGCAAATAGAACACCTAATTACCTCAATGCTAAATGGCTTTCACCAAGGCACATTATGTTGAAGGTGTCAAAAATTAATGACAAAGGAAGAATTCTCAAGGCAGCCAGGAAAAAGAAGACGGTAACCTACAAATGAAAGCTCATTAGATTATCATGAGATCTCTCAGCAGGAACTCTACAATCTAAAAGTGAAAGGAATCAAATATTGAAACTATCGAAAAAATAAATTACCACCCAAGAATAATCTATCCAGCAAAGTTATCCTTTAGATATGAAGGAGTCATAAAGACCTTTGCAGATATACGTAAGCTGAGGGAATTTTCCACCACGAGTCCTGCATTACAGGAAATACTGAAGGATGTTATTCTACCTGAAACAAAAAGAGGAAAGGATACAGTACTATGAGTAAGATTACTAACGGACAGACTGAAGGAGGAAATGACTCCCCTCCACAAAACAGAGCACTATACACTTAAACATAACATAAGGGGTAAAGGAGATTAAAAAGTGAAAAAAAAGAGAAAAAAAACAAGAAAAATACAATTTTCTAGTGGAACTCAGAAATGAGCTCACAGCATAAATAGGGATAATTTATGACAACAAAATATAGAAGGGGAGTGGGCAAACGTCTGAATTTGCAAATGGGAATGGAGATAAGATGGATGCTGGAGAAAAAAAGACTACAGTCTATATGAAATATTCTTTTACATAAACTTAATGATAACCAACCCTCAAAAAGAAAATCAAAACTGAGATATATAACATAAAAAGAGGGAAAAATCATAGAATATGATTACTCTAAAATAACAGACAGAAACACAAAAGCAAGGAAACAATGGAGACAGTGAGATATCAGAAAACAAAAGATAAAGTGACTGTAGGAAATCCTCATATGTCAATAATCACCCTAAATACAAATGGCCTGAAGTCACCAATGAGAGGGCACAGAGCAGCAGACTTGATCAAAACCCAACAATATGTTGCCTTCAATAGACACATCTCAGATGCAAGGACAAATATAGACTGAAAGTGAAAGGGTGGAAAAAGATAATCCAAGCAAATGGTATCCAGAGAAAAGAGGGTATAGCCATACTTATATTTCGCAAAACATATTTCAAACAAGGTAATATGAGACATAGGTGGACATTTCATAATGAAAAAAAGAACAATACAACATGAAGACGTACTCATAACATTTATTAATATATATGCTTCCTGCTCCCAATCAGAGAGTACCAAAATATATAAAGCATCTCATAACAGAACTAAATGGAGAAAGTGACAAAAACGCAACTATAGTAGGGGACGTAAATATACCATTTACAGTTATGGATAGATCATTCAAACATAAAATCAATAAGGAAATATCAGCCTTAAATGACACATTAGACCAAATGGACATAATTGACAATTACAGAGCTTTTCAACACCAGACTGTACATTCTTTTCTCATAAACATGGAACACTTTCAAGGATAGAACTTATGTTGGGACATAAAACAATCTTTAGCAAATTTAAGACTGAAATCATACCAAGCATATTCTCTTATCACAGTGCTTTGAAATTCTCCAATTTCAACTGCAAAAAGAAAGCAGGAAAACCACAAATATGTGGAGATTAAACAACATGCTACTAAAGAACAATTGAGTCAGAGAAAAAAAAAAGAGATCAAAAGATACATAGAAACAAATGAGAATGAAAATACATTGTATCAAAATTATTGGGATACTGTGAAAGCATATTAAGAGGGAAATTTATATCATTGTAGGGCTATCTCAAGAAACAAGAAAAAACCCTAAGAAACAACATAACATTCGTCTTAAATAACCAAAAAAGAACAAATGAAACAAAATTTGCATAAGGAAGGAAATAATAAAAATTAGGGTAGATTTAATAAAATGGAGGAAAAAAAGACAATAGGAAAAATTAATTCAATAAGAGCTGGCTCTTTGAAAAAATTACTAAAATTGGCAAAACCCTGGCTGGACTAAGAAAAAAAGTGAAAAGACACAAACAAAATCAGAAATGAAAGGGATTTCCAGTCAAGATGGCAGAGTAGGTAAACACTATGCTCAACTCCTCTTAAGACCACATCAATTACAGGTAAACTAGAGAATAATCATTATTGAGAAGAACCTATGTTCTTGCTGAACAGAGGGCTTACAGCTATGGACATACAGAAGAAGCCATCTCAAGTCAGGCTAGAGGGGCATTGACATGGACCGGACTTGTCACACACCAGTGTCACACACACCAGTGTGTGACCATTAAAATCAGGAGGGATAACTCAGTTGTGGAGGTACCCCTGGAGGCATGAGGGGTCCCAGCCCCATACTAGTCTCCCCAGCCCAGAGTTCCAGTGCCAGGAAGAAAACTCTTCATAACTCCATAACTTCTGGTTGTGAAAACCAGCACAGATTGTGGCTGAGTAAGATAGAGGCTGGCTGGAGTCTCAGGCGCTCCTCTTAAAGGGACATCACATGGACTTAACTTGATGATGGCCTCACTCACTCTGAGCTCCAGTGCTGGAGCAGTGGCTCAAAAGGTGCCAGGGACTTATGAGGAGGAACTGAATTGTCTGACTCAGGGTGAGGGTTAGAGGGGCAGTGTTCTCCTGGACAGGGGTGCTGGCAGAAACCATTGTTTCTTTCTTGAGGCCTCCCATCACCCTGTGTGCATATGCTGGCAGAGGCTCTATCTCAGTCTCCATAAAATTGGCTATTACCTTTTTTGATTCCTGGAGACCCCACCCCATCCAATATTCAGGCACACCCAAGCCACTTTGAGTGGCTTTTCTGTACAAACAACCTGTTCTTAGCTCATGCTGTGGATTTTATAAAATCACCCAAAGGTTCACAAAACCCAAATAAGCAGCATCTGGCTTCAGGATGTCCCGTATCTCTGGCTGAGCAGCCCTAAGCTTGGCACTAGAGATAGCAGCCTTTGTTTGCAGCTTGAACTCTCAAGGTGCCTCTAAGCCCAGTGCAGATGGTGACCTTCTGCAGATTGCTTTGTGGCAGAGCACAGGTTACAGCTAAACTTGGCCTGTAGTGGATCCCTCCCAGGAGGCCCCAGGGCTGGCACACCTTGTAGCCAGCTTTGGACCAAGCCAAAACATCACCTGACTACCTTCAAGGATGATACACCCAAAGGTCAAACTGGGCAGACACCAGAGCCCCACTAAAGTGAACCGTGCTCTAAAGATCAGCCACTGCTCAACAGCTCTTCCATTTTAATCATAGCCAGTACTCACAATCAATCAGAATAAGGCTCAATCCCTCCCACTGAAATGCAAACAACAACCAAAGCTCAAATGTAACAGATCACACACAACCTATGACTGACCTGGATCACCTGGCTCTGGTGACAAGGGAAACTGCACCACTGGGTCCCACAGGACACCTATAATACAAGGACGCTCCTCTAAGACTGGGAGGCTTAGCAGCCCTATCTCATACATAGAAACAAACACAAGGAGGCAGCCAAAATGGGGAGACAAAGAAACATGTCCCAAATAAAAGAACAGAACAAAGCTCTAGGAAAGAAACTAAACAAAACGGAGAAAAGCAATTTACCAGGCACAAAGTTACAAACATTGATTATTCAGATGCTCAGTTATCTCTGGGAGAACTTCAAAAAAGAGATAAGAAACATAAAAATGGAGAGAGAAATCATAAAAAAAGAATCATAAAAAATAAAGAATACAATAACTGAAATTAATACATTAGCGGTAGGTTAGATGAAGCAGAGAATCAAAACAGCGATTTAGAAGATAACAGAAAATACCCAATCAGAACAGGAAAAAGAAAAAAAAATGCAAAAATAAGTCAAGGGAGTTTAAGGGGCCTCTGGGACATCAAGCAGTACAATTTTTGCATCATAGAGATACCAGAATGAGAAGAGAGAGAGCCAGGAATGGAAAACCTATTTGAAGAAATAATGACAGAAAACTTCCCTAACCTGCTGAAGGAAATGAATATTCAAGCCCAGGAAGGACAGAGTCTCAAAAAAGGGTGAACCCAGAGAGGTCCACAACAAGACACATCATAATTAAAATGCCAAAGTTTAAAGACAAAGGAAAAATTTTAAAAGTAACAAGAGAAAAGCAGTTACTTAAATTCAAGACTCTCTGCTGACTTCTCATCAGAAACTTTGCAGGCCAGGTTTTTCACAAAATATTAAAAATGGTGTAAAGCAAGGAACTACAATCAACACTACTCTACCCAGCAAAGGTATAATTTAGAATCAAAGCACATATAAAGAGCTTCCCAGACAATAATAAAACTAAAGGAATCCATCACCACCAGACTAGTATTACAAGAAATGTTAGAGGGACTTCTTTAAGAATAAGAGGGAAAAAGATAAAATGTATAGATAATAAAATGGCACTAACTATATGTCTATCAACAAATACTCTTTTTATTTATTGGGTGACAATTGTTAGTAAAATTACACAGATTTCGGGTGTACAATTCTGTATTACATCATCTATAAATCCCATTGTGTGTTCACCACCCACAGTCAGTTCTCCTTCCATCACCATATATTTGATCCCCCTTACCCTCATCTCACACCCCCCACCCCCCTTACCCTCTGGTAACCACGAAACTATTGTCTGTGTCTATGAGTTTCTCTTTCTCATTTGTTTGTCTTGTTCTTTTGTTGTTTTTGGTTCATATACCACATATCAGTGAAATCATATGGTTCTCTGCTTTTTCTGTCTGACTTATTTCGCTTAGAATTATACTCTCAAGATCCATCCATGTTCCTATATCACTATATCACAAATGTTCCTATATCTTCTTTTCTTACTGCTGAATAGTGTTCCATTGTGTGTGTGTATATATATATATATATATATATATATATATATATATATATATATATATATATATATATACATATATATATATATATATATATATATATATATATATATATATATATATATATATACCACACATTCTTTACCCACTTATCTATCGAAGGACATTTTGGTTGTTTCTGTCTTGGCCACCGGAAACAAAGCTGCAATGAACATTGGAGCACACGTGTCTTTATGGATAAAGGTTTTTAGATTTTTTGGATAGATACCTAGGAGAGGGATCGCTGGGTCATATGATAATTCTATTCATAATATTTTGAGAAACCTCCACACTGCCTTCCACAACAGCTGCACCAGTCTGCATTCCACCAACAGTGTATGAGGGTTCCGTTTTCTCCACAGCCTCTCCAACACGTGTTACTATTTGTCTTCTTGACATAGCCATTCTGACTGGGGTGAGGTGATATCTCATTGTGGTTTTTATTTGCATTTCTCTGATGATTAGTGATGTTGAACGTTTTTTCATATGTCTATTTGCCATTTGCATGTCCTCTTTAGAGAAATCTCTTCAGGTCGTCTGTCCCATTTCCAATTGGGTTGTTTGATTTTTTATTGTTGGGTTTCACGAGTTCCTTGTATATTTTGAATAGTAGCCCCTTATTGGAGGCAATGTTTGCAAAAATTTTCTCCCATTCAGTGGTTTGCTTCTTCATTTTATCGAAGGTTTCTTTTCCTGTACGGAAGCTTTTAAGTATCACATAGTCCCATTAGTTTATTTTAGATTTTACTTCTGTTGCCTTTGGAGTCAAATTCATAAAATGCTCTTTGAACCCAAGGTCCATAAGTTTAGTACCTATGTTTCCTTCTATGCAGTTTATTGTGCCAGGTCTTATGCTTATATCTTTGATCCATTTTGAATTAATTTTGGTACATTGTGACAGATAGCAGTCCAGTTTCATTCTTTTTCACGTGCTTATCCAATTCTGCCAGCACCATTTATTGAAGAGGCTGTGTTTTCTCCATTGCATGTTTTTACTTTGTCAAAATTATCTGTCCATATTTATTTGCTTTTATTTTTGGGTTCTCAATTCTATTCCATTGGTCTATGTGTCTGTTTTTCTGACAATACCATTTTGATTATTGTAGCCCTGTAGTACAAGCTAAAGTCAGGGACTGTGATACCTCCAGTATTGTTGTTTTTACTTCAGATTGCTTTGGCTATTCAGGGTCTTTTGTGGTTCCAAATAAATCAGATGATTTTTTTCTTGTATTTCTTTAAAACATGCCATTGGGTTTTTGATGGAGATTGCAATAAACCTGTATATCGCTTTGCGTAATATGGCCATTTTAACTATGTTGATTCTTCCAATCCATGGGCACAGAATGTCTTTCCATTTCTATGTGTCTTCTTCAATTTCTTTCAAAAATGTCTTATAGTTTTCAGCATATAGGTCTTTCATATCTTTGTTTAAGTTTATTCCTAGGTACTTTATTCTTTTCGCTGCAATTGCAAAAGGAATTGTTTTCTTGTATTTCTTTTTCTGAGATTTCTTTGTTAGTATATAGGGATGCAGTGGACTTTTTTTTTTAATTAATTAATTTATTTATTAGTTTCAGGTGTACAAAACAAGGTAATACTTAGACGTTCATCATTTATATCCCTCATACTGTGAACCCCCCTCCCCTCATCCACTATCCCTCCGACCTCACACTGAACCATCACATTATATATATAAAATTATAGTTGGCATTCATTAATGTTTAGCTTCTGATGTACAATGCCATGATCAGGTATCCACAGTATCGCTGAGGTGGTCTCCCAAATAGGACGCATGTGGACTTTTGTACGTTGATTTTGTAGCCAGCAACTCTACTGTATTTGTTGATTGTATATAATAGCTTTTTGGTGGAGTCTTCAGGGTTTTCTATATATAACATCATATCATCTGCAAAGAGTGATAATTTAACTTCTTCATTGCCAATTTGGATGCCTTTTATTTCTTTCGCCTGCCTGATTGCTCTGGCAAGGACTTGCAACACGATGTGAAAAGCACAGGTGATAGAGGACAGCCCTGTCGTGTTCCTGAACGTAGAGCAAAGGGCTTCAGTTTTTCACTATTAATTATGAGTTTAGCTGAAAGTTTGTCGTATATGGCCTTTGTTATGTCAAGGTATTTTCCTTCTATACTTATTTTATTAAGTGTTTTAGTCGTAAATGGGTGTTTTATCTTGTCAAAAGCTTTTGCTGCATCAATTGATGTAATCATATGATTTTTGTCCTTTATTTTGCTTATGTGATGTATCACATTGATGGATTTGCAGATGTTGAACCATATTTGTACCCCGAGCGTGAACCCAACTTGGTCAGGATGAATATTCTTTTGAATGCATTGTTGTATTCAATTTGCTAGGGTTTAGTTTAAGATTTTTGCATCTGTATTCATCAGAGATATGGGTCTGTGCTTTTCTTTTTTTGTGTTGTCCTTACAAGGTTTTGGTATCAGGGTACTGTTGGCCTCATAAAATTAGTTAGGGAGTACCGTCTCTTCTTCAATTTTTTGGAAGGGTTTGAACAGAATTGTTATTAGATCCTCTTTGAAGTTTTGGTAGAATTCACTAGTCAAGACATATGGTCCCATCTTGCCTTTGGGAAGGTTTTAGATGACAGATTCAATTTCGTTACTGGTGATCAGTCTGTTTCATTGTTTCAGTTCTTCATGGTTCAGCCTAGGAAGGCTATATGATTTTAAAAATTTGTCCATTTCATCTAGGTTATTGAATTTGATGGCATATAGTCCTTCATAGTATTCTTGAATGATCCTTTGTATTTCTGTGGTGTCCGTGATAACTTCCCCTTTCTCATTTCTGATTTTGTTAATCTGTTTCTTCTTTTATTACTATATATATATATATATATATATATATATATATATATATATATATATCAGTTCTGGATTTTTTTCAGTGGTTACCCTGAAGTCTATGAAAAAAACGTTTTATATTTAGAGTATTCCATTTTCTTTAGCAAGCTTACATTCTTTATTTTAATATTCCAATTCAGGCCTTTACTCTCCCTTTTTAATGTTTTGGTTGCCACAAATCATCCCTCTTGATGGTTGTCAAATAGCCTCCTTTAGTATTTATTGTAGTGCAGGTCGTGCGTTAGAAAATTCCCTCAGCTTCTGTATGTCTGGAAAGGTCTTTATTCCTCCTTCATATCTAAAGGATATCTTTGCTGGATATATTATTCTTGGATCATAATTTCTCTCTTTTCAATAGTGTGCATATTTGGTTCCACTCCCTCCTGGCTTGTAGAGTTTCTGCTGAAAAATCTGATGATAATCTAATGGGCTTTCCTTTGTAGGTTACCATCTTCTTTTCCCTGGCTGCCTTGAGGATATTTTCTGTGTCGTTTATTTTAGACAACTTCAATACAATGTTCCTTGTAGAAGGCCTGTTGGGATTGAGGTAATTCGGTGTTCTATTTGCTTCTTGGATTCGAGGATCCACTTCTGTCCACAAGTTTGGGAAGTTCTCATCAACAATTTGTTTGAATATATTCGCTGTTCCTTTCTCCCTTTCTTCTCCTTCTGGTATGTCCATTATGCTTATACTACCCTTTCTGATGGAGTCAGAAAGTTCTTGTAGAGTTCTTTCATTTCTTTTAAGTCTCAAATCTCTTTCTTCTTCCATCTGTGTAATTTCCAGGTTTCTATCTTCGATGTCACTGATTTTTTCCTCCATCTGGTCAACTCTACTACCTAAGCTGGTTATTTCATTCTTCATTTCTTCTATTGGGTTCTTATTCTCCAGAAATTCTATTTGGTTATTTTTTTAAATTTCAATCTCTTTTGCATAATGCTCATGTTGTTCTTTGATTGTGTTTCTGAGCTTATTAAACTGCCTTTCTGTGTTTTCTTGCAACTCGTTGAGTTATTTCAGAACTGCAGTCTTGAATTCTCTGTCATTTAAGTCACATATTTCCATACCTTTAATTTCCTTTTCTGGAGACTTTTCA
This sequence comes from Rhinolophus hipposideros, assembly GCF_964194185.1. NCBI lineage: Eukaryota > Metazoa > Chordata > Mammalia > Chiroptera > Rhinolophidae > Rhinolophus > Rhinolophus hipposideros. The sequence goes on from NC_138046.1 coordinate 30,734,686, forward strand.
CTTTCTTTCTGAGCTGTCTTGTTGCCTTGGTTAATGATGGCAATTACTCATTTAATATTTCTCTTTCTAGACATCTACTGAGTGGCTTCTGCAACAGGTTGATAGGAGGAGGTCTTTCTTTTGTTTTCCAGTATTTATTAGTAGAATGGTTTAGTTTCTCTCTGACTGCAGCCTTTTTTTTTCTCTCTCTCTCTCACACAGTAGTGCTATGTTTTCTCTGCAGCATTCTAGCTTCTCACACATTCGGGGGATTCCCTGGGAGACCGGCTTCTCCTGTGTTAATAGTTCACCTGGGTCACAGGGCACAGTGTCCGTGTGGGTACTGGGAGAGCTTTTGAAGTATCAAAGCTCTTCCTGCACCAGATTCAGAGCCTGTATGTTTCAGCAGTTCTGTTTACTTCTGCAGGTATCCACCCAGATAGGTGGGGCCCGGGGAGGTGTGACTTGTGAGAGATGGCCCAGAGCAATGGTTGAGACCACCACCACAGCTGGTCCTTCTTCCACAGCTTCCTCCCCTTTGCCGGAACTAGTTGGACTGTGAATCTGTGTCTGTGGTTCACAGTTCTCAGAACAGCAAATATTATTTTCTTTTGATCTGACACTGCTACTGTTCCGCTTCTAGCACTGAGCAGGTGAGGGCGGATCATTCTTGGAGGGTAGGTAGGGGGCGGCTAATCTCAGTGCCTAAGGCTTCCTTTCTCTTTTCCATAATGAGGGCTTAAACCACCGTTTTCAGCCTTTTTCCCTCAGTCTTTTCTCTGATGTCTCTTCTGTGAGCGTTGGATTCAGCCATGTTATATGCTGTCCCCTCAGCCCTTTGGGCCGTAAGCGGAGCCCTAGAAGTCCGAGTTCTTCCCTCTCCCGCAGCTGTGGTATTTTTAGGATGCAGCGAGCTTGGGGTACTGAGCTAGTTCTGCGTCCTGCAGCAGCGTGGTTCTCTCAGCATTTCTCCTGTCCCACCTCCCCCGCTCACGAGATTCTCCCGCCTTTACGTGAATTCAGTAGTGGGCCTCTTTGTCTTGCCTGTCTGCTGTTCAGGGAGTCCTTTTTGGAGTCATTGTTGTTCGATTAGTTGTAAATTCCAGGGGTGCTTTACAGAGGCTCACCTCACCCCACCATTTTGATGATGTTATTCTACCCCAAAACACTTTAAGTAAAAAAGAAAGAAAAAAAAGGAAGGAAGGAAGGAAGGAAGGAAGGAAGGAAGGAAGAAGGAAGGAAGGAAGGAAGGAGAAAGAAAGAGAGAGAGAGAGAGAGACAGAGAGAGAGAGAGAGAGAGAGAGAGAGAGAGAGAGAGAGAGAGAGAAAGAAAGAAAGAAAGAAAGAAAGAAAGAAAGAAAGAAAGAAAGAAAGAAAGAAAGAAAGAAAGAAAGAAAGAAAGAAAGAAAGAAAGAAAGAAAGAAAGAAAGAAAGAAAGAAAGAAAGAAAGGTACAATTTGGGCCTGGAGCTAATAAAGGTCAAGTGGAAATTATATGTACTAAGTCTTTGCTCATCATATGAATGAATTCATATTTTTGGTATTTTCTTTCTTCTGTATGTATAGACATTTCAAGATTAAATATACATGTTAAAAATCATTTGGTTTATAAAGAAATGGATGAGATTATTTAGTTTATCCACCTAATTATCTATTCCTACCATTATGTATTTTTTTAATCTAAAGCCAAAAATATAGCACTCTTTCTGAAAATATTTTTATTGCTTTTAAGAGTTATATTTCTGTAAAATGTTGATGATGATGGTTGCATTATTTTCATTCAATTTTGAGAACAAAATGAGTAGCTTGGCCAGCTTTTATTGTAACAACTTGAATGTAAAATGTATTTCCATACTTTTAAATAACGGTTTTGGTTACACTGTGATTTTTGATTTTCAATCAAAAATATGTATTTGCTGAGATTATTGAGTGTCTTCTATATTGTGCATTGACTCCTAAGAAATGTTTGCAATTCTACAAGGGCTTTACGGAAAGTAACATAATAATTAGAAATAGGTTTAAAATATTACTCTTTATATGCAGTGTTAGTTCACATAAATTATGTTGGAACACTATCATAGCATGCTCCCCTATTTTCTAGTACAGTTATATCAAAGGCCATATCTAAAGTAGTTATAATTTATCTTTATTGATTCTTCTGATAAACAGTTTTACAATTATTTTGACTACAAATATAATTATTCATACTTGGAAAAATAATAGTTTCTTTATCAACCTAACTGGAGCCCTGAAACTCTATACCGTGATGTGAAAAAAATACAAACGTTTGTCTGAAACAAGAAATTTTGAAAAAAATAAAAATATTAGGATGATATAATTTGGATTTTAGGTCTAATAATTAAATTTCATATTTAAGTGGTATGATATCAGTTTGATTTACTAACTGCTATGCACCACGAAACATGAGTTTTTAAATTTATGTGTGATTTTTTAAATATAATTTTGCAGGTCTTACTTTTTAATAAACAGTAAAACATCAGTAAATCTGATTAATAAAGTTGATAAGCACTGTACTTATGTATGATTTCCAATTACAAGGGAAGCATGAGTTATATTTATAAAAAGTTATTGAAATGATTTAGAAAAACATGTATGAATTTATTTTAATGAAATTCTGACAGAGTTAAAGTTCCTCTAAATAGTGGAATCATATTATTAGACATGTGCAAGCTTGAAACTAATTATATGTATTTTAATGATGGAGATAAAAGTGTTATTATCCAGTTGCTTGATGTGTAGGTAATCAGATTTTTAATGGATGGCTGTTCTACTTTCATCTTTTATGATTACAGAAACATGTATGATTATAGGAACTTCAATCCTCACCTTTATAAAAGTAGAAAATAAATTACTATCATTACCAACCATTTATTCAACACATATTTACTAAGTACCTACACTTCACAACAAACTCTGTTTGTGACATAGTGATAATGAAAACAAGACCCTGACCCACAAAAGGGTCATGGTCTGATAGGGTAGAAATATATATACACTAATAATTGTACTGTAATATTATATGTCTAATAATTAAGTGTGTATAAAGACCTGACAATATAGTTAATATTGTTATATTGCTATTGTTGCTTTGATTTAAATGTCTGAATAATATAACTAACTTTCAAAATATCAGACTGTCAAATAGAATGAGATTATTTTACTCACATTGCACCATTTTCCGGGAATTTTTTAAATGAATTGAGTTCTTACTATGTGCAAAGAAATTAGAGAATTCTTTTACTTTTATCTAAAATTGTGACCTTGCTTGAGGGAGAAAAATAAAGCCAGATAATCTTATGATTTTCCTGTATTTTCTTTATCATTCTATAGCAATCAATCTGTGTTTTCCTTCCATGATCCACATTCTCTATCTTGTGCACTTTTCTTCCTAATGTTGAGAAAGTTTTTAAACCCTGTTGATTTAAGCAACTTAACAATAGCAAGTTGTGTAAAGAGCACATTGTGCATAACCTTGGTTAGGTCTTATTTATAAAAAATAATCACAGGAGTAATAGCACTATTATAATAAGATCTCTGAGTGATTTTTGAACAAGGCGCATCCTGTGGCAAATGATTATGACATTAAAATATAAATCTGAAACTATTTCCTAAGAATTATTCAAGAAATCAGCAAGGCAGGCACGCTGTCATTACAAATATATTGAGTAAGACTGGTTTGTCCCATATAAATATATATATATATATATATATATATATATATATATATATATATATATATATATATCTGATTAGTAAATATATAATATATATTTGTCCCATATATATATATATATATATATATATATATATATATCCCATATATATATATATATACACACACACACATATCCCATATATATATATATATATCCCATATATATATCCCATATATACATCATATATATATCATATATATATATATACATATATATATATGTATCTTCTTAGCCACTGTCCTCCACTAAGTTAAATTGGCAACAAGAGCCATTAGTCAATTAGGCAATGTAAGAAAGTCTCAACTAAAGAACTGCTATTTGTGAGGATGCTTTAAAACTCTTGGGATATATTTATTTTTTAATCAGATATCTAGAAAAGGTAAGTTTCAAGGAAAGAAGCAAAAATATAGCAGTAAAAAGATGGAAAAGAAGCTGTTTGTGGCACCTATGATGGAGAATCTATTTATTTTACAAAACCTCCTGATATCCTAATTTGAGCACTACTGTGAGGGATTAATGTCCTTCAATAATTCAGGATGACTATAAAGGCCCATCAAAGCATTTCCCTAAATAAAAGAACACATCATTTAAAATAAAACATTCCATTCTCTTAGAAGATAGAAGTGGATACAGTGTTTCCTTCCTTTCAGGAAACTTAACCAGCAACTTAAACTAATGTCACCTGTCAGGCTGAGAAGTCTTTTCTATGTGGAGAACTTTGGCTTCACATTAATATAAGCCAGTGTCAATAAATGCTTAACAAATGTGCTACTATTACTCCATCCCATTTCTAAGCCTAACACCTATCATTAATCATGACAGTTATTTCCTCAGAGTCAAGATGAAGCCTTAGAATACTTTTCAGCCCAATATTTCCAGTAGCAAATGCTTAGAGGTTGTACTTGATAGGAAGCTTATTTTCACCCCAGGAGCAAGATAACCTCAAGAGAAAACAACTATTCCATGGAAGAGCCAAGATTTAACATACGTTTATCAGACTCCGAGCTTGTCTTTTTTTCCCAGTTTTATTGAGATGTAATTAACATATGACATTGTATTAGTTTAAGCTGGGAGACATAATGGTTTGATATATGTGTATATTGCAAAACAATTACCACAATAAATGGAGTTAACATCCATTACTTCAAATGCTACAAATGTTTTTTTTTCTTATGGTGATAAATTTTAAGATCTACTCCCATAGCAACTTTCAAATATACAATACAGTATTGTTAACTGTAGTCACCATGCTGTACATTGTATCTCCAGGACATGTTTATTTTGTAACTGGAAGTTTGTACCTTTTGACCACCTTCATCCATTTCATCCACTTTTTACACCCTGCCTCTGGCAACCACAAATCTGCTCCCTGTTTCTATGAGTGTTTTTGTTTTGCTTTTTTTTTTTTTTTTTTAGATTCCACATATATGTGAGATCATATGATATTCGTCTTTCTTTGTCTGAACTATTTCATGTAGTATAGTGCCCTCAAGATCAGTCCATATTATCACAAATGGCAGAATTTCCATCCTTTCTATGCATTAATAATATTCCATTTTTAAACATATACAACATTTTCTTTATCCATTCATCCCTCCATGGATACTTAGGTTATTTCATTATTTTGGCTATTTTAAATAATGCTACAATGAATATGGGGAGTGCAGATATCTTTTTGAATTAGTGTTTTCATTTCCTTTGGGCAAGTACCCAGAAGTGGAATTGCTAGATCATATGGTAGTTCTATTTTTAATTTATTGAGGAACCTCCATACTGTACCAATTTACATTTCCACCAACAGTGCACAAGGGTTACCTTTTTACTACATCCTTGCTAACAGTTGTCATTTCTTGTCTTTTTGATAGTAGCTATTTTAACAGGTGCGAGGTGATATTTAATTGTGGTTTATTTGACGATTATTGATAATGAACACTTTTTCATATACCAGTTGATTATTTGTATGTCTTTGGAAAAACTACTTATCCAGTTCCTCTGCCTACCTTTTTTTATTAGTTTCAGGTGGAATACAATGTAATAGTTAGACATTTACACCCCTCACAAAGTGATAACTCCTTCCCTCAATCTACTACCCCTCTAAAATCACATATAGCTGTTAGAATTCCATTGACTTTATTCCCTAAGCTGTACTCCACTCCCTTTGACTAATATGTGTGTGTGTGTGTGTGTGTATGTATATGTAATATACATACATTTTAGTTGACATTCAGCATTATTCAGCTACAGCTTCAGGTGTACAGGGGATATGAAAGACAGTTTGGGGAATATAATCAATAGTGTTGTAAAGATTTTGTAAGGTGTCAGATGGGCACTTGTCTTATTAGGGAGACTATTTCATGGAAGGTTTATATGCCTGTCCATTCCTCTGCCCACTTTTTAATTGGATTGTTTGTTCTATTGCTATTGAGTTGTTTGAGTTTTTTTTTATATATATATTTTGGATATTAACCCCTTGTCAGATGAATAGTTTGCAAATATTTTCTCCCATTCTGTAGTTTGCCTTTTCATTTTATTGATGGTTTCTTTTGCTGTGCAGAAGGTTTTTAGCAAAAATGTTGATCTATAGTCAAAACTAGACAGTCCAGAAGGAAACATTGATCCAGCAAAGTGTACCAAACTTGAAATTTTATATTTACAGACTAATATTTTGGACTTATACTAAGCAGGTTTTTAATCTTGTCAAATATGAATATCCATTAAAAATTAATAAGTTAAACCTTATTATTCAATCTTAGTATAAGTGGATTAATTAATTAGTTTTGTTTTTTTTTTAGAATAGTGTTCTTGAATCAAATGAAGGATGAAGAGAGCATGAGGTCACTGAATTAGAGGACTAATTTGACCACGAGCTGGTATCTTCAAATGGTGAGAAGTCCACAGATAATTTTTTTTTAAAATCTGGACGAGGCTTGTAAAACAAGAGCCAGCACTAACCTCAATAAACCCAAACCTAGAAGATTAACTGAATGTGTAACTGTTCTTCCAGCTTCCTGGGATGATACAATAAAGCTGTGGTTTCCATTTTATTTTGATGGTTTAATTTTGGGTGGTGGGGGGCCATACAGTAGCACTATGAAATTACATCACTTTTACTCTTTGTCCCAATATTTTACATTCTTTCCTAATCCTCCTACCTCTCTACTAGTCATCCATCATATTAGTGTGTCTTCTGGGAGTAATAAATTACCTCCCTGTGAATCATCATGTTTACTTCTTAGGTCCTGATCCCTGTCACACTTCCACTGATCATGGCATTGCCTCCTGTGTCCCAGGAAAGCCTGTAAAGCTGGTCTGACAAGTGTCTCAGCAAAGGTTAAGATAGAACACATTTAATTAAGACTCTCAGAAGAAGAGTCCCACAGGCATGTCTAAATACTTGCTAATGTGAAATGCAATTATTGGGATATTATGGAAATCAGAAGCAAGCAAATGGACAAATTTGTGTGTCAGGAATTATAACATACCATATAATTAGTGACTACCTTGTAAGATTGAGTTAGAATATTACAAAGAACAAGTTACTACTTAACCTAAAGAATCTTAAAAATAGAGAACGTGGTCAATGATTTATAAAAGGACATGCTTCAGTAGAAAGGATTCCAATGTTTTTTGGAAAATGTAGTAAAATTATCTGAAACAGTTGTTCAGTATGTTCATACCAGACCTTGATACTAAAGGAAATATATTTCGGTGGAGAGAAATAAGCTCAAAACAGGGTATATTTCTTTGATTCTCATAGGGAAGAAAGATATACTCCACCAAAGCCATGCATGTGAGAGAACTTTACTGTGATCATTAATATATTAGATAGGAGGAGGAAGAAACTACTCTCCCATCCTCACATGAAGGATTTCCTTATACAAACTTGAAAACAGTCTCAGGTCTAGAGAATGAAGGAACAGACTAACAAGAGTTGAAGAATATTAAATTGTATTTTTTCCCATTTGACTAGTACAGACTTAGGTATTTGCTTCCTAATGTTTAGTAGTATATTTTTGCACCTGCCAAAATGAGACATATAAAACAATGTATTCATTCGCCAAGTAAAATGTTAAAAGACATTAACTAGATTATCTAAAACAATTTGCATGTATTTATTTTTCAAACCACAGCTCGATGAATCTGTTTTTCCTTATCTTCCTCCCCCCACTCAGCACTCTCCTCAACATACATTCACTTCCTTGAAGCAAAGCATTTGTATAAGCTGCTTTCGGTATTTTATAAAATCAGAAGTAGTATTTCCAGTCCACCTTTTGTAGTTGTTTGACCTTGCTGCTATTATGAACATAAAGTTTTATTCTTGGTAGAACTGTTGGTAATATGAGAAGCTACCAGTCAATTTTACAGATGCTACAAATACTTCAATTCACTACAAAGTTAACAGTATCATAGTAAATCTCACATTATGGGTTCTATTTTCAATAATTGACATAGGGGCAAGCATTATTTAGGCCCATCTCTTTCAAGTAGTTGGAATCATGGGTGAGAAGAACCCAGAATATCAATCTGAGACATTAGTGACATCATAATAAGTGTCACAGCCTGAATTTTCAGGATCCAGCTTAGGCAGTGTAAAATATTGTCATTCAGTACAGAGCTGACGTGTATTTAGGAGAGGCATGGGCATAGTGGATAGATCTTGAGATTATTGTGCTAAGTGAAACAAGTCAGACAGAAAAAGTTGAGAACCATATGATTCCACTGATATGTGGTATATAGAACTGAAAACAGCAAAGGAACAAGGCAAACAAATGAAAAAACAAAAACTCATAGACACAGACAATAGTTTAGTGGTTACCAGTGGATTAGGGGAGAAGGGGGTGGTAGATGGGAGTAAAAGGGATCAAATATATAGTGATGGAAGGAGAACTGACTCTGGGTGGTGAACACACAATGGGATATATAGATGATGTATCAGAGAATTGTACACCTGAAACCTATGTAATTTTACTAACCATTGTCACACCAATAAACTTTAATTGAAAAAAAAAAGAATCTTGGTTATTAAAAGATTGGTAATTACTATTATCTCTCTCTCTCTCTCTCTCTCTCTCTCTCTCTCTCTCTCTCTCTCTCTCACACACACACACACACACACACACTCACACACACACACACACATGCACACAAAGAGGCAATAAGCAGCATCTTTAAAAAAGTGAGGGCCTTCTTAAAAATTTTGGGGATAGAGTTAGCATAGGAGATTTCTAAATGAAATTGTGTTTCTGTCTGATGAGTTAATGAGTAGACAAAAGAATATAATTGTGTTGTCCAGCAACATCTCCTCCAGGAGTCTAGAAAGAGCACCAAGTGATTCCAAAACACAGGGAAGTCTTTTGCTTTGGGAACAGTGACTATTTCTTTATTTCCAAAAGCAAGTAGAGGAGGAAAGAGACATGGATGCTGATATCTCAGAAAAGAATGCTTGATTCTAATCCAGAATATAAGATAAACTGTTCAAAATCAATTTATTCTTTGCAAAGTTTAGCCCCCAAGTGCCGCCACTATCAGGATCTGCTTGAATATTCTGCATAGGGGTTGCTTAAGTGTTTTCATCCATCTTTTTTTGAAAAAATATTAGTAAGGCATTTTTGTCTGAGTGTTTCTCCTTTCAGTCATGTTAGTAATGTTTCTTCCTTCTTGTTCTTTCTTTAAAATAAATAAATAAGTTAAAAAAAAACATCTTTCCAAATAGCAACTTTTCACTTCCTATTTCACACCAAGGCTCTTGTTAATAAAAATTGATTTTTATGTAGATTACATAGGAGAGTCAAGTACTTCTTGGCATGTGGTAAGTTATTTCCGATTATAGCCTCAGAGAAAGATTAATCTCTAGATATATGCATAGAATTACATGGAAATGTTAATGTTAAAATTGAAATGCTACCAGGAGAACTTCATTCAAACTGAATGTGATTAACTAACACCTTCCTGTGTCAAATACCATAGACAGTGATTACAATACTATTGACTACATTCCCTGTACTATACTTTATATCCCTGTGACTCTTTGGTAACTACCAATTTGTACTTCTTAATCCCTTCCCCTTTTCCACCCAGCTTCCAAACCCACTTCCTTTCTGGCAACCATTAAAATATTCCCTGTACCTATGAGTTTGTTTCTGTTTTGTGTGTTCATTTATTTTGTTCTTTAGATTTCACATATGAAGGGAAATCATATGGTATTTGTCTTTCTCTGTCTGACTTATTTCATTTAGCATAATACTTGCTAGGTCCATCCCTGTTGCTGCAAATGGTAAAATTTCATTCTTTTTTATGGAAGAGCAATATTCTATTATATATAATATTATATATACACACACACACACACACAATATACATATACAACATATATATATATACATATATATACATATATATATATAGTTATATATATATATATATATATATATATATATATATATATATATATATATATCACTTCTTCTTTATTCATCTATTGATGGACACTTAAGTTGCTTCCATATCTTTGCTATTGTAAATAATGCTGCAATGAAGATATGAATGCATGTATCTTTTCTAATTAGTGGTTTGGGTCTCTTTGGATAAATATCCAGAAGTGGGATTAGTGGGTCCTTCTTTGTCTCTTGTTGTAGCCTTTGTTTTAAAGTTTATCATCTCTGGTATAAGTATTCCTACCCCAGCCTTTTCTGTTTGTTTGTTTCTATTTCCATGAAATATCTTTTTACATCCCTTTAGTTTCAGTGTGTCTTTTGATCTGAAGTGGCCCACTTGCAGGCAGCCTATGCAAGGGTCTTATTTTCTCATCCATTCAGCCACCCTATGTTTTTTTTTATTGGAGCATTTAATCCATTTACATTGAAAGTAATTATTGATAAATATGTAGGTATTGTCATTTTATTATTCATGATTTTTAAATCTTTTCCCCTTCCTCTCCCTCCTCCTCTCTTCTTCTTCTCCTTCTCATTCTTCTTCAAGAAGTACTTTTAACACTTCTTGTAATACTGGTTTGGTGGTGATGAACTCTTTTAGGTTTGTCTTGTCAGGAAGCTCTTTATCCGACCTTTGATTCTAAATGATAGCTTTGCTGGGTAGAGTAATCTTGGTTGTAGGTTCATGCTTTTTATCATTTTCAACATTTCAAGAAAATCCTTCAGGCCTGCAAAGTTTATGTTGAGAAATCAGCTGACAGTCTTATTGGAGCTCCGTTGTAGGTGACTAACTGCTTTTCTCTTGCTGCTTTTAGTTGAGTCTTGGTTGCTGTTGGCATGTCAGTCAGAGGGATTCACTTTGAGGCTGATTAGCTGTGAGGACTGTAACTACAGTGGAGGAACTGTTGTGCAGGGGCTGACCCTATGGAGCAGGATTAGCTTTAGTGGGGCTCTGATGCCCATCTTGTCCACCTTCTATATGTGTCATTTGTGGAGATGGTTGGGTGGTGCTCTGGTGTGGTCTGGAGCTAGACACCAAGAATTTTGGTTCTGGAGCTTTTTCAGAGGGACTCTGTTGTAGCCCAAGTTCAGCCTTTATCTGTGCCCTGCCTGGCACCACTTCATATGAACTACAAAGTGATCCGTAGTTGTTTTTCTTTTGTTCTAAGCTTGGAGATGCCTGGGAGAGGCTATGATTTGGAAAGAGACTGGCTTCTGATTGTGTCAGGCTTGGGGATGCTTACCAAGTGGTATGGGGCACTCCAAAGCCATTTGTTGCGTGTTTGTGGTTTGTAAAAATTTGATTTTATGAAACTCTGCAGCATGAGCCAAGATAGGTCTGTTATATTAAAATGTCACTGGAAGTGGCTTGCGTGGGAACACAACTTGGGTAGGGCAGGGTCTCAGGGAATTACTAGGGTGGTGTTGAATGGTGTTAGCTAGGTTGATGGAGACTCAGATGGCATCCACCTGCATATGCAGGCTGGGCTCTGGCAGGGCTCAAAATAGGAACAATGGCTTACTCCAGTACTTCAGCCTGGGAGAAATCTGCCCCTTCAGCCCTCATTCTGCAGCCAGACAATTCAATTTATCCTCATATATCCCTGGCGCTCTTCAAGCTACTGCTTTAGCACTGGAGCTCAGAGGGAGTGAGTCCACCAGTGAGTAAATCTATGCACCTGGACTTTAAAAGGAAAGCCTGGAACTCCATCAGCCCTCCATCTCACTCAACCATGACGTCTTGTTTTCTCAGCCAGAAGATATCACACTCTTCTTCCTGGCATTGGAACCCTGGTCTGCGAAAACTGGTGAGGGGCTGGGACCCCTCTCTCCTTAGGGAAGGACCTCTGTAGCAGAGATATCTCTGCCCATTTTAACCACCACAAGTGGGTATTTGGACCAGCCTGTTCCACATCTCCCCTCCCCACCAGTCTCGATGTGGCTTCTTCTGTATATCCTTAGTTATTGGATGTCTGTTCAGGTAGACTTCAGGCAATTTTCAATGTTAATTGTTCTGTAGTTTAGTTGTAATTTTTATGTGGTCATGGGAGGGTCCAAGCACAGCATTTACTTATTCTGCCGTCATGACTGATTTATAGTCTACATTTTTTTAACTGAAAATGCTAGGTGGATTGATGAATGTTCAATCATAATTCATTAATTTAAATTGTATATTACTAAGTAAACAGGAGAGACCTTAAAGGGAAGACTCAGTCTTCACATATCACCACTTTAGCTTTATCACTTCTAGCATTTGCCACGAGGTGTAATTCCCATCCATTTACATTATTATTTTTTTCTTTCCTTCTCTCTTCTTACCTAGGATTCACCTTTTCTTACTGTTTGACTTTTTTCTAGTTTCTTTTTTTCTTTCCCTCTCCTCACTTCTCAACCTTCTTCCTCAAAAAATGACATTTTTAAATAATATATAAAATGTTTTTAAAATGAACTTCGAAAATAAAATTTATTTAATTTTCCCACTAAAAATGTAATGCATGTTTGTCACATAAATTTGTAAAACACATAAAAGATAAACATTATTAATAATTTTACTAATGGAAATATCTTGCATTATTTCTTCCATATTTTTGATATGATAAAAACAGGAACAATCATTTGAAATCATACTCTCTATATGAATTTTTCCTGGAAATGTGAAGGTTTTTTCAAATGAAAATTGCCATTATTGCTTCCTAACCTCTAAAGCTTGCATGTCCAAAGTTGTTTTATTTATCTGAAAGCATAAACTTGAGGGCAGTATTTTTTCTCTCCTTAAATAAATTTTATCCATTATTTAATCAAAATTTAAGTATTGTGTTTGTATGGCTGTAGGAGAAGAAAGGGAAGGTAAGGCTGTGAGTCACATAATGCATTTGTTGTATTTTCTAAACCAATTTACATTTTATTCTAATGTCATATTGCCATCCTTTCTTTAGAATTTATGGATCTTTTAAAGTAAAGTAAATAGTAAAATACTCTAATTGTTCTTCCCACATAGATAAACATTTTTTGTGTGAGGCAGTTTTTGATATGGATAGATAGATAGATAGATAAATAATTTGCTTTATTAAGGTATGTATTGAAAGGATTCAATAATAACTATCTATATTTGGTGTTCAGATTATGGTTATTCACTGAGATATGACAGAGGGTCATTATATTTAATTTGGTACAGCTGACTTAGAAGACTTTTAAAAGCAGAGTTTGTCCCTATATCAGTGGTTAGGTGATTAGTTTTTAAAAAAAAAAAATATTCCTCATCTCAGTTTAATGTCATCTTCCACAAGATTGCCCCTTGTTTGACTCTGATATCAGAATTATTTTTCCATCAGAAGACCGAAATAGGGTTTGGAACACAATGATGTACTCTTCATTTCAGCCACTGGTTACCATGCCTCTTTGTGTTTTGACCTTAATCTTGTCTCTCATCTTCCATATGTTTGGCTCAATGGGTTATTGAGCTCCATACTGTCTTTCTCATATCCTGTTACAGATTTTTCTTTTCCTGACCAAAGCAATAATGAAAATGGTTCTGGGATTTTTTACTAGACATTACTTCCAACTTCTACGTATATCAGAAAATAGCTTTACTTTTGTTATATCTTATGTCTTAGTATTTCTCTGAACTTAGTTTGCAGTTTTGAATGTCTGCAGTGCACTTAAAGCTTACTTTCTTAGAATAAGGATGTTTGCCAAGTGGATCTTCTGCTGGTTCTGAATAAGAGTTGTAGCTACGGACCCAAGATCACTAGTGGAATAGGTTGTCTGAAGTCTTATAGACAGGGGTTAACTTGTTTTATAACTTCTCTCACTGTAACCCCAGGACCAGGAGAAAACTTTAGTTTGGAAATTTTCAAACACTTCTTACTAAGAGCTCCTTCAAGTAACAAATAATCAATCTTTTAAATTAGCATTTTCTGTTCGATGAAACATTGATTCTCATTTCAGCATTTTACTTGGCCTCTCTTGCCTCTCTCCTCATAATACTTGGGACCAGTTCTTTGGTTTACTCTTTATGTCACTGGGGCACCCTTTTATCCTCTACCTTCTCACATGCCTTATTCAAATTGCCTGCCTACAAGAAAACGCTGCTTCTATGTATGCAGCCATGGTCTACTAATCATCTCTGAGTCTGGCTCCCTTCCTTGGGAATTTGTCTCTCTTTCTGAGACAATCCTCTGATTTTTCTGACTCCTTTTAATCTGCAGTCCATGGTGGCTCCAACATACCAGGGCGGATTAGGCCTGGGACTGGTCTCAGACTGATCGTGCAGGTGAAGTCAATTTGGTCTCTATGTTTACATCATCTATTCACCTCCTATGGACCGTCTTCCAGGAACCCCTTCTTCCTTCCAGGTTTTTTGTCTGACGTTTCTAAGCAATCTGAGGCCCTTTTCTGAAAAGGTCCTAATACCATTTCACAAGGTCCCGCATCCTCCATCTTGCCAGCTAGTTTTCCTTGGACTGGAATCTCCTGTTCTTATCTAAACCCCAACATGCCAGAGGGTTGAGGCCAATAGATATTGGAGACTGCCTAGATCCACCCTGGGGATGCCTGGGTATCACTGGCCAGAATGCCAGCTCCAGGGGATGCCCTGTTCCATAGATTGGCCTTCTAGATTCTTTGTTTCCAGTTCCAGGCACCATGAAAAAATTACAGACCTCAGGTAGCCTAAATTGGATGAAGCTTATCATCTTTTGCAATAAGGCCTGTACCCAATATAAACTGGGGGATGAGGTAAACTGGCCTGAAAATGGAACCCTAAATTTGAACACAATACTCCAACTGTACCTCTTCTGTAAATGATAAGAAAAATAGAGGTTTTATATGTGCAGGACTTCATGGCTCACTATCAAGACCCAGAAATCAGGACTTTGTTATGCTAATGCTCACCTTGCTGTACCACCTGGAGATAATACTGACCTCCTTGATGACCTCCTTTTATGGGGATGCCATTGTTTTGACAGGGAGAGGATCCAACCGGATAACTAGGTCCTGGGTTGGGAGACCCAGCTTCCCCAGCTTCCTTCTCACCCCGGAAAAGAGCCCTCTAGGCCCTATCCTCAATATAACCAATAAGGAACCTGGGATGTCTCTGGCTCCAAAGGGAATGGGGGACTCCCAAACCCATAATGATCTTATCCAAAGAGGACTAAAGGGGCCTGGGATTCCTGGTAACTCCTCATGAAAGACATCTCATGACTGCAGGAGAATCCCAGGTGACCCTTGATTCACACAGGTAAGAAAATGATTTTTTTTTTAAATTGATACAGGAGCCACATACTTGGTCTTCACGTATCACACAGGATTCTTAACTTTACCCTGGCAACTCTTACTACCATAAAGCTATCTAGGATTACCAGCTAGATACACCTGTCTAGACTCATGCCTTATCTCTTCCTAGCAACAAGATTTCCTCCACAGACTCAGAATACAGCCTATTGGAGATCTTGAGCATCTCATCAGGGGGCTTCTTGAGCCAGATATTCATACAAAAAGGAGAACAGGTTAACTACTAGAGTTCTTTAGACCCAAAATTATCTTCCATAATGAAGTTTTTTCTATTTTACTCATCTGGGAATTATCTACTACAAAAGGATGATGGGAAACTAATACTCTTGCAAATTTTTATAATATAATGTCAAAGGGCAATAACCTCTCTAACTGCTGTATGTCTCAAAAACAACACCAAGGTAATGATATACCTCCTCAATTTTAGCCTGTTAGCTTTAACCTAAACCTAACCTATATATCAGGTAGCTGAAAAGGCTTTTAGAAAACGAATTCCTTCATAGTTAACCACCCAGAGGTACACCAAGGATACTGATGCACTGAACTTACTTCAGTTGCTAACCACAGTAACCATTAGGGAGTAGGGACCTATAGATGCTCTGCTTTAGGTAAACCTTGTGCATGTGGCTGGTTTAATCAATGTTAAAATGTAACCAGGTTAGGGGGATTCATTCCACATTTAATTTATCCAGTAACATTTGATATCTTAGTCGCCTGCTGGCCTAAGGAAACACACTGGTGCCCCTTGTCAATAATTCCTCCTAAACATACTTGCTCCTATTGGCAAGGATGAGAAAAAATAACTTCGTAACTTGTCTATTCCCTACCTAAAAGCAACAGGGCCCCAACTTGGCCCAGAGACCCTCAATTACAAGGAGGACTTCTCTACCCCCAGAGCAATGGGACCCTAAAATGGGGACCACAGTTACTAGACTGGTTTAACTCCACCTTCTCTTGCCAGGCATGTACTCTCCTGAGTACTTATACCTCTGTGGATATTCTAAAAACATGTTACCCCATCTAGGACACCCTAATGGAATTTTTCATCAACCGTTCTAGCCCTAACCTACCCTTGCATTGAACTACCTTTGCAGTTCTTTGGCTAATGTACACTTGGACTTCTAGGTCCTCAAAGAATAAGTCACCATTCATAATATCACCAGCCCCTGAACCAGAAGAGCAATAGGACTCATTCTGGCTGATGTTAGGGGCTACCATTTGTCTAGCAGCCCCTTGGGGAGGATTTAACTATAATGAGATCACTTTAAGAAATCTAACAAAAAATATAGCTGAACTGGGCAGATGAACTGGGGACACCCTCCAAACTTACAACACTCGCTCGATTCACTTGAAAATGTAGTCTTTGCAACTAAATAGCTCTTGATTACCATTAGCTGAACAAGGGGGTGTATGCATGGTTATTTACAAAACTTGCTCCACCTATATCAATACTACTGATCAGAAAAGTTTCATCTGGCAGGCCAGGATCCATGACCTGGGCCTGAACTTTACCTAATTTTAATGTCATTATAATTTTATTTACATTGCAGTTACTGTGACCCCCGTAAGGCACCTGACACCATGACAGTTCCAGAGGAACTAAATAAGGACAAAAAGGAAGGAAATGGAGATCTCATCCCTAGAAAAGAGGAGACAGGATGATGTGCCTGAATTCCTGCCCCTAAGAGAGATAAAAACCCTAATCAGGACCTTCTTGGGGTGACTTGATCTCTGAGTTTGCCCATACTTGCTTCTGAAGTGTGTAATTTTGCTATAATAAACTCCAAGCAATTTCCTAAAATAATAATAATGAATTAATTAAAAATAAAATAAATACTCCTTAGTTCTAAATAATGTAATCATTCCAATTTCCTCTTGCTTTCCAGGAACTCATATTTCAACCAGTTGTTACATGATCTTTCAATATATGTGTATGGATCATGAAATAACAGAAACAGAAAACTACCAATAATATACTCTAAACAAATCTAGAGATCATCCCTACCTATCATGTTAATTGCAATCATTAGGATCCTTAAAGGAAATTCTCTCATTGGAACTGCAGAGTACTGGTCATGCCCAAGAAAGCATGTAACTGCAAATAGGCTTATGCACCCATCATAATAGAAGTGGAGTAGGGATGCTGTGTATATGAGATGGGAAAACTTACCTAAGTGATTGAAGTTTATAATATCAAATTGCAACAAACTATAACTAAAATATGGGAGGAGATAACATTTACTTTTGTTATTTTCTACCCAGATGTCTGGTTATACTTAAGTTACCAAGTACCCTTTTTCTAAGAATATTCTTTCCCTAACAAGCTAAAAATGAATCAAAACACTCATTCTTTATCTGAAATATTTGTCTTAACATGTCAATTTTTTCTGATAATGTAAGGTATGTATCACTGCTTTCAGTGCCCATCAGTGGGGGAGATTCAGGGTGACTTTGTTATTTGTACCACTAAGTATAGGGATCAGTTGCACAAAGGAGTTCATTTATTTATAGTCAATCTGCAGTTTACAGGCAGTGAACTTCTGATTGTAAACCTCTGTAACTGGTGCATTATTCAGTAATAGTTCCATTTTCATTTTGCAGTTATTGTCTATAATGACATTAGATTTTTAGCTCCATTTTCTTAAAAAAAATAATATACTTTGAAAATTTAATAATGACTAATACAATGCTCTGACATTACCCAGATTGAATCATATTACTTTTAAAAATATATTTTTATGTACAAACTCCAGTCAATGGAATATTTTGTGGTTTTAAACAATATTCTGCATATGTAATAAACAATTTACCTTCTAACTAGGAATGAATGCCCATTCTATTCTATACAGTGCTCCCTTTCCAGACCCAAGTGTGTTTAGTTTCATCTACACTTTAGTTCAAAAAAGAAACCTATGAAATTACTATATAAAATTCAATACATGATTATTATAAACATGCTTCTCAAATTCTGAATTTCAGAAATAGTACATTCAATATATGTCTCTCTTTTCAAAATTTTGTCTAATATACAAATACTTTATGCACAAAGTGCATTCGTTTAAGTTATAAGTAACATACTTCAAACTCTGAGGATGCAAATAACTATTATCCATTTTAATTAGCCAGAAGCAGATTGTTAGTCCATGCCACATACTGTCCTTGAAGATAGTCTGAGTAAAAAAAATAAAATAAAATAATAAAATGAGGCTTTCTAAATTACCTAGTTTCCTGTACAAATTTGTATACTCTCTGCACAAGAATTCATTCATATTGGTTAAATCAAGAGTGGCATCACTGAGGTGATGTGCAATGCTCTTTCTTACACACGTGCATACATGCACACACACACAGACACACACAAATACACAAATTAGTATTTATTCTCTGTTCCCCAAACTTATTAAATTGACAATTATTAAGTTAAAATCATTTAAATATTTGAAATTACAATAATAGTTGTGCAGTTTCTTAAAAAGAATAAGTTGTTCAAAAAACCACAGGGCATTTAGAGATCTTGAACAGAATACTAGAGGAATGGAGGAAGGAATGAAGGAAGGAAGGAAGGAAGGAAGGAAGGAAGGAAGGAAGGAAGGAAGGAAGGAAGGAAGGAAGGAAGGAAGGAAGGAAGGAAGGAAAGAAGAAAAGAAAAAAGGAAGAGAGGGAGAAGGAAAGTAAAAGTAAGCAAAACGGACAAATTGGTTTATTTCATAATTTTTGCTAGGACCAGATTTAGAGATGGGGTATAACTGATATATTCAAGCCATTACCTCTTTTGAATTGTGTATGATTTTTCAGTCTGTAGGACCATAATTGAAACCCAGAGCATGCACTAAAATACTACATTTTAAAGTAACCTTGAAGAGTTCATTTGTTTTTGTTTGCTTTGCTTGTTTATTTGTTTTTATATCTGAAGATAGCAGATGGCATTCCACAATTTAGTGTTTTCTGTGTTTTGTTTGTTGGTTGGTTTAGGAAAAAATACTTTCTGATCTAATTGGACATTTCCAGCTCTAATGCTTCCGTGAGTTAAACTTCAGCTACATTTCAGTTAAAGAATGAAAATTTAGCTTCGTTTTTCAATTTCTTTATTTTCACTGATTTGTTACCACTAAAATGTCCTTTTAAATGTACTTTTAGTATTTTAATTATCATTAAGATAACCAACAAGCTGTTAAAATATAGAGCAGTGTACAATATTTTTTTTAATTAATTTTATTGGGGTGACAATTGTTAGTAAATTTACATAGATTTCAGGTGTACAATTCTGTATTACATCGTCTATAAATCCCATTGTGTGTTCACCACCCAGAGTCAGTTCTCCTTCCATCACCATATATTTGATCCCCTTTACCCTCATCACCCACCCCCCCACCCCCTTACCCTCTGGTAACCACTAAATTATTGTCTGTGTCTATGAGTTTTTGTTTCTCATTTGTTTGTCTTGTTCTTTTTGGTTTATATACCACATATCAGTGAAATCATACGGTTCTCTGCTTTTTCTGTCTGACTTGTTTCACTTAGCATTACTCTCTCGAGATCCATCCATGTTGTCACAAATGTTCCTATATCATCTTTCCTTAACGCCGAATAGTATTCCATTGTGTATATGTACCACAACTTCTTTATCCATTCATCTATCGAAGGACATTTTTGTTGTTTCCATGTCTTGGCCACCGTAAACAAAGCTGCAATGAACATTGGCGTACACGTGTCTCTATAGAGAAATGCTTTTATATTTTTGGGGTAGATACCCAGGAGAGCGATTGCTGGGTCATATGGTAATTCTATTCGTAATTTCTTGAGGAACCTCCACACTGCCTTCCATAGCGGCTGCAGCAGTCTGCATTCCCACCAACAGTGTATGAGAGTTCCTTTTTCTCCACAGCCTCTCCAACACTTGTTACTATTTGTTTTGTTGATGAAAGCCATTCTGACTGGGGTGAGGTGATATCTCATTGTGGTTTTCATTTGCATTTCTCTGATGATTAGCGATGTTGAGCATTTTTTCATATGTCTGTTTGCCATTTGTATATCCTCTTTGGAGAAATGTCTCTTCAGGTCCTCTGTCCATTTTTCAATTGGGTTGTTTGTTTTTTTGTTGTTGAGTTTCATGAGTTCCTTGTATATTTTGGATATTAGCCCCTTATCAGAGGAACTGTTTGCGAAAATCTTCTCCCATTCAGTTGGTTGCCTCATTATTTTGTCAATAGTTTCTTTTGCTGTGCAGAAGCTTTTCAGTTTCATATAATCCCATTTGTTTATTTTAGTTTTTACTTCCATTGCCTTTGGAGTCAAATTCATAAAATGCTCTTTGAACCCAAGGTCCATAAGTTTAGTACCTATGTTTTCTTCAATGCAGTTTATTGTGTCAGGTCTTATGCTTAAGTCTTTGATCCATTTTGAATTAATTTTGGTACATGGTGACAGGTAGCAGTCCAGTTTCATTCTTTTGCACGTAGCTATCCAATTCTGCCAGCACCATTTATTGAAGAGGCTGTCTTTCCTCCATTGTATGTTTTTAGCGTCTTTGTCAAAAATTATCTGTCCATATTTATGTGGTTTTATTTCTGGGTTCTCAATTCTATTCCATTGGTCTATGTGTCTGTTTTTCTGCCAATACCAAGCTGTTTTGATTATTGTAGCCCTGTAGTACAAGGAAAAATCAGGGAGTGTGATACCTCCAGTATTGTTCTTTTTTTTTTAATATTGCTTTGGCTATTCGGGGTCTTTTGTGGTTCCAAACAAATCTGATGATTTTTTGTTCTATTTCTTTAAAAAATGCCATTGGGATTTTAATGGGGATTGCATTAAACCTGTATATGGCTTTGGGTAATATGGCCATTTTAACTATGTTGATTTTTCCAATCCATGAGCACGGAATGTCTTTCCATTTCTTTGTGTCTTCTTCAATTTCTTTCAAAAATGTCTTATAGTTTTCAGCATATAAATCCTTCACTTCCTTGGTTAAGTTTATTCCTAGGTATTTTATTCTTTTTGCTGCAATTGCAAAAGGAATTGTTTTTCTATCACTTTTTCTGAGATTTCATTGTTGGTATATAGGAAAGCAATGGACTTTTGTACGTTGATTTTGTAGCCAGCAACTTTACTGTATTCATTGATTGTTTCTAATAGCTTTTTGGTGGAGTCTTTAGGGTTTTCTATGTATAGCATCATGTCATCTGCAAAGAGTGACAATTTAACTTCTCCATTCCCAATTTGGATGCCTTTTATTTCTTTCTCTTGCCTGATAGCTCTGGCGAGGACTTCCAACACTATGTTGAAAAGCAGAGGTGATAGGGGACAACCTTGTCGTGTTCCTGAATGTAGAGCAAAGGGCTTCAGCTTTTCACCATTAATTATGAGGTTAGCTGAGAGCTTGTCGTATATGGCCTTTATTATGTTGAGTTATTTTCCTTCTATACCAATTTTAGTAAGTGTTTTAATCATAAATGGATGTTGTATCTTATCAAATGCTTTTTCTGCATCAATTGATAGAATCATATGATTTTTGTCCTTTATTTTGTTTATTTGATGTATCACATTGATGATTTGCGAATGTTGAACCATCCTTGTGCCCCGGGGATGAACCCCACTTGGTCGTGATGAATAATCTTTTTAATGCATTGTTGTATTCGATTTGCTAGAATTTTGTTTAGGATTTTTGCATCTGTATTCATCAGAGATATAGGTCTGTAGTTTTCTTTTTTTGTGTTGTCCTTACCAGGTTTTGGTATCAGGGTAATGTTGGCCTCATAAAATGAGTTAGGGAGTACTGACTCTTCTTCAATTTTTTGGAAGAGTTTGAGCAGGATTGGTATTAGATCCTCTTTGAAGGTTTGGTAGAATTCACTGGTGAAGCTATCTGGTCCAGGACTTTTGATTTTGGGAAGGTTTTTGATGACTGATTCAATTTCGTTACTGGTGATCGGCCTGTTAAGATTTTCCAGTTCTTCATGATTCAGCCTTGGAAGGCTATATGTTTCTAAGAACTTGTCCATTTCTTCTGAGTTATTAAATTTGGTGGCATATAGTCCTTCATAGTATTCTTGGATAATCCTTTGTATTTCTGTGGTGTCCGTGATAACTTCCCCTTTTTCATTTCTGATTTTGTTAATTAGTGTCTTCTCTCTTTTGATCTTAGTGAGTCTAGCCAAGGGTTTGTCGATTTTGTTAATATTTTCAAAGAACCAGCTTTTTGTCACATTAATTTTTTCTATTGTCTTTTTGTTCTCTATTTCATTTAGTTCTGCTCTGATTTTTGTTATTTCCTTTCTTCTGCTGACCTTGGGTTTCGCTTGTTCTTCTTTTTCTAGTTTTTTAAGGTGTAACATGAGGTTATTTATTTGGGATTTTTCTTGTTTCTTGAGATAGGCCTGTAATGATATAAATTTCCCTCTTAAAACTGCTTTCGCGGCATCCCAAAAATTTTGGTAGGATGTATTTTCATTGTCATTTGTTTCTATGTATCTTTTGAGCTCTTCTCTAATTTCTTCTTTGACCCAGTCGTTCTTTAAAAGTATGTTGTTTAATCTCCATGTATTTGTGTTTTTTCCTGCTTTCTTTTTGCAGTTGATATCCAATTTCAAAGCTTTGTGATCAGAGAATATGCTTGGTATGATTTCAATCTTCTTAAATTTGCTAAGGCTGGTTTTGTGTCCCAACATATGGTCTATCCTTGAGAATGTTCCATGTACACTAGAAAAGAATGTATAGTCTGATGTTTTAGGATGAAGTGCTCTATATATGTCAATTATGTCCAATTCATCTAATGTGTCATTAAGGCCTGCGATTTCGTTATTTATCTTCTGTTTGGATGATCTATCCATAGCTGTCAATGATGTATTTAAGTCCCCTAGTATGATTGTGTTTTGGTCAATTTCTCCCTTTAGTTCTGTTAGTAGTTGATTGGTATATTTTGGTGCTCCCTGATTGGGGGCATAAATATTGATGACTGTTATGTCTTCTTGTTGTATAGTCCCCTTTACCATTATGAAATGTCCATCTTTGTCTCTTGTTATCTTTTTCACCCTGTAGTCTGTTTCATCGGAAATCATTATGGCTACACCTGATTTTTTCTGGGTACCATTTGCTTGAAGTGTCAATTTCCACCCTTTCACTTTGAGTCTATGCTTGTCCTTGTAGCTGAGATGTGTCTCTTTTTTTTTTTTTTTTTTTTTTTTAATTAATTTTATTGGGGTGACAATTGTCAGTAAATTTACATAGATTACAGGTGTACAATTCTGTATTACATCGTCTATAAATCCCATTGTGTGTTCACCACCCAGAGTCAGTTCTCCTTCCATCACCATATATTTGATCCCCTTTACCCTCATCACCCACCCCCCACCCCCTTACCCTCTGGTAACCACTAAATTATTGTCTGTGTCTATGAGTTTTTGTTTCTCATTTGTTTGTCTTGTTCTTTTTGGTTTATATACCACATATCAGTGAAATCATAGGGTTCTCTGCTTTTTCTGTCTGACTTGTTTCACTTAGCATTATTCTCTCGAGATCCATCCATGTTGTCACAAATGTTCCTATATCATCTTTCCTTAACGCCGAATAGTATTCCATTGTGTATATGTACCACAACTTCTTTATCCATTCATCTATCGAAGGACACTTTGGTTGTTTCCATGTCTTGGCCACCGTAAACAAAGCTGCAATGAACATTGGCGTACACGTGTCTCTATAGAGAAATGCTTTTATATTTTTGGGGTAGATACCCAGGAGAGCGATTGCTGGGTCATATGGTAATTCTATTCGTAATTTCTTGAGGAACCTCCACACTGCCTTCCATAGCGGCTGCACCAGTCTGCATTCCCACCAACAGTGTATGAGAGTTCCTTTTTCTCCACAGCCTCTCCAACACTTGTTACTATTTGTTTTGTTGATGAAAGCCATTCTGACTGGGGTGAGGTGATATCTCATTGTGGTTTTCATTTGCATTTCTCTGATGATTAGCGATGTTGAGCATTTTTTCATATGTCTATTTGCCATTTGTATATCCTCTTTGGAGAAATGTCTCTTCAGGTCCTCTGTCCATTTTTCAATTGGGTTGTTTGTTTTTTTGTTGTTGAGTTTCATGAGTTCCTTGTATATTTTGGATATTAGCCCCTTATCAGAGGAACTGTTTGCGAAAATCTTCTCCCATTCAGTTGGTTGCCTCATTATTTTGTCAATAGTTTCTTTTGCTGTGCAGAAGCTTTTCAGTTTCATATAATCCCATTTGTTTATTTTAGTTTTTACTTCCATTGCCTTTGGAGTCAAATTCATAAAATGCTCTTTGAACCCAAGGTCCATAAGTTTAGCACCTATGTTTTCTTCAATGCAGTTTATTGTGTCAGGTCTTATGCTTAAGTCTTTGATCCATTTTGAATTAATTTTGGTACATGGTGACAGATAGCAGTCCAGTTTCATTCTTTTGCACGTAGCTATCCAATTCTGCCAGCACCATTTATTGAAGAGGCTGTCTTTCGTCCATTGTATGTTTTTAGCTTCTTTGTCAAAAATTATCTGTCCATATTTATGTGGTTTTATTTCTGGGTTCTCAATTCTATTCCATTGGTCTATGTGTCTGTTTTTCTGCCAATACCAAGCTGTTTTGATTATTGTAGCCCTGTAGTACAAGGAAAAATCAGGGAGTGTGATACCTCCAGTATTGTTCTTTTTTTTTAATATTGCTTTGGCTATTCGGGGTCTTTTGTGGTTCCAAACAAATCTGATGATTTTTTGTTCTATTTCTTTAAAAAATGCCATTGGGATTTTAATGGGGATTGCATTAAATCTGTATATGGCTTTGGGTAATATGGCCATTTTAACTATGTTGATTCTTCCAACCCATGAGCATGGAATGTCTTTCCATTTCTTTGTGTCTTCTTCAATTTCTTTCAAAAATGTCTTATAGTTTTCAGCATATAAATCCTTCACATCCTTGGTTAAGTTTATTCCTAGGTATTTTATTCTTTTTGCTGCAATTGCAAAAGGAATTGTTTTTTCTATCTCTTTTTCTGAGATTTCATTGTTGGTATACAGGAAAGCAATGGACTTTTGTACGTTGATTTTGTAGCCAGCAACTTTACTATATTCATTGATTGTTTCTAATATCTTTTTGGTGGAGTCTTTAGGGTTTTCTATGTATAGCATCATGTCATCTGCAAAGAGTGACAATTTAACTTCTTCATTCCCAATTTGAATGCCTTTTATTTCTTTCTCTTGCCTGATAGCTCTGGCGAGGACTTCCAACACTATGTTGAAAAGCAGAGGTGATAGGGGACAACCTTGTCGTGTTCCTGAACGTAGAGCAAAGGGCTTCAGCTTTTCACCATTAATTATGAGGTTAGCTGAGGGCTTGTCATATATGGCCTTTATTATGTTGAGGTATTTTCCTTCTATACCAATTTTAGTAAGTGTTTTAATCATAAATGGATGTTGTATCTTATCAAATGCTTTTTCTGCATCAATTGATAGAATCATATGATTTTTGTCCTTTATTTTGTTTATGTGATGTATCACATTGATGGATTTGCGAATGTTGAACCATCCTTGTGCCCCGGGGATGAACCCCACTTGGTCGTGATGAATAATCTTTTTAATGCATTGTTGTATTCGATTTGCTAGAATTTTGTTTAGGATTTTAGCATCTGTATTCATCAGAGATATAGGTCTGTAGTTTTCTTTTTTTGTGTTGTCCTTACCAGGTTTTGGTATCAGGGTAATGTTGGCCTCATAAAATGAGTTAGGGAGTACTGACTCTTCTTCAATTTTTTGGAAGAGTTTGAGCAGGATTGGTATTAGATCCTCTTTGAAGGTTTGGTAGAATTCACTGGTGAAGCCATCTGGTCCAGGACTTTTGATTTTGGGAAGGTTTTTGATGACTGATTCAATTTCCTTACTGGTGATCGGCCTGTTAAGATTTTCCAGTTCTTCCTGATTCAGCCTTGGAAGGCTATATGTTTCTAAGAACTTGTCCATTTCTTCTAAGTTATTAAATTTGGTGGCATATAGTCCTTCATAGTATTCTTGGATAATCCTTTGTATTTCTGTGGTGTCCGTGATAACTTCCCCTTTTTCATTTCTGATTTTGTTAATTAGTGTCTTCTCTCTTTTTATCTTAGTGAGTCTAGCCAAGGGTTTGTCGATTTTGTTAATCTTTTCAAAGAACCAGCTTTTTGTCACATTTATTTTTTCTATTGTCTTTTTGTTCTCTATTTCATTTAGTTCTGCTCTGATTTTTGTTATTTCCTTTCTTCTGCTGACCTTGGGTTTCGCTTGTTCTTCTTTTTCTAGTTTTTTAAGGTGTAACATGAGGTTATTTATTTGGGATTTTTCTTGTTTCTTGAGATAGGCCTGTAATGATATAAATTTCCCTCTTAAAACTGCTTTCGCGGCATCCCAAAAATTTTGGTAGGATGTATTTTCATTGTCATTTGTTTCTATGTATCTTTTGAGCTCTCCTCTAATTTCTTCTTTGACCCAGTCGTTCTTTAAAAGTATGTTGTTTAATCTCCATGTATTTGTGTTTTTTCCTGCTTTCTTTTTGCAGTTGATATCCAATTTCAAAGCTTTGTGATCAGAGAATATGCTTGGTATGATTTCAATCTTCTTAAATTTGCTGAGGCTGATTTTGTGTCCCAATATATGGTCTATCCTTGAGAATGTTCCATGTACACTAGAAAAGAATGTATAGTCTGATGTTTTAGGATGAAGTGCTCTATATATGTCAATTATGTCCAATTCATCTAATGTGTCATTTAGGGCTGCGATTTCGTTATTTATCTTCTGTTTGGATGATCTATCCATAGCTGTCAATGATGTATTTAAGTCCCCTAGTATAATTGTGTTTTGGTCAATTTCTCCCTTTAGTTCTGTTAGTAGTTGCTTGGTATATTTCGGTGCTCCCTGATTGGGGGCATAAATATTGATGACTGTTATGTCTTCTTGTTGTATAGTCCCCTTTACCATTATGAAATGTCCATCTTTGTCTCTTGTTATCTTTTTCACCCTGAAGTCTGTTTCATCGGAAATCATTATGGCTACACCTGATTTTTTCTGGGTACCATTTGCTTGAAGTGTCAATTTCCACCCTTTCACTTTGAGTCTATGCTTGTCCTTGTAGCTGAGATGTGTCTCTTGTAGGCAGCATATGGTTGGGTTTAGTTTTTTGATCCAATCTGCTACTCTGTGTCTCTTTATTGGTGAGTTCAGTCCATTTACATTTAGGGTGATTATTGATATGTGAGGATTTCCTGTCATTCTGTCTTTAGTTTTCTGGTAAGGCTGTGTCTCCATTGTTTCTTTGCGTTTTTGTTGTTGTCTGTTATTTCTGTGTGGTAGTATTCTATGATGTTTCCCTATGTTTCTTCTTTTATTACAGTATATATTTCAGATTTGGATGTTTTTTGAGTGGTTACCCTTGAGTTTATGTAAAAGAAAGTTTGATATTTAGAGTATTCCAGTTTCTTCAGTACGCTTACTTTCTCTATTCCCATATTCCAGTTCAGGCCTTTACGCTCCCCCTTTTTATGTTTCGGTTGCCACAAGTTGTCCCTGTTGATGGTGGTCTAATAGCCTCCTTTAGTATTTCTTGTAGTGCAGGTCGTGTATTAGAAAATTCCCTCAGCTTCTGGATGTCTGGAAAGGTCTTTATTCCTCCTTCATATCTAAAGGAGATCTTTGCTGGATATATTATTCTTGGCTCATGATTTCTCTCTTTCAATAGTTTGAATATTTGGTTCCATTCCCTCCTAGCTTGTAGAGTTTCTGCTGAAAAATCTGATGATAATCTAATGGGCTTTCCTTTGTAAGTTACCGTCTTCTTTTCCCTGGCTGCCTTGAGGATTCTTTCTTTATCATTGATTTTAGACAGCTTCAATACAATGTGCCTTGGTGAAGGCCTGTTGGGATTGAGGTAATTAGGTGTTCTATTTGCTTCTTGGATTCGAGGATCCAGTTCTGTCCACAAGTTTGGGAAGTTCTCATCGACGATTTGTTTGAATATATTCTCTGTTCCCTTCCCTCTTTCTTCTCCTTCTGGTATACCCATTATTCTTATATTGCTCTTTCTGATGGAGTCAGAAAGTTCTTGTAGAGTTCTTTCATTTCTTTTAAGTCTCAAGTCTCTTTCTTCTTCCCTCTGTGTAAATTCCAGGTTCCTTTATTCGATGTCACTGATTCTTTCCTCCATCTGGTCAACTCTACTACCTAAGCTGGATATTTTATTGTTAATTTCTTCTATTGAGTTCTTAATCTCCAGAAATTCTATTTGGTTATTTTTCAAGATTTCAATCTCTTTTGTAAAATGCTCATGGTGTTCTTTGATTGTGTTTCTGAGTTCATTAAACTGCCTTTCTGTGTTTTCTTGCATCTCGTTCAGTTTTTTCAGAATTGCGATGTTGAATTCTCTGTCATTTAAATCACAAAGGTTCATATCTCTAAGTTCCTTTTCTGGAGACTTTTCACTTTCTTTCTGAGCTATCTTGTTGCCTTGGTTATTCATGGCAATCACTGATTTACTATTTCTCTTCCTAGACATCTACAGGAGTGTCTTCTGCAACAGGTTGATAGGTATGCGAAGAACTTTTGGAGTTCCAAAGCTCTTTCTGCACCAGATTCAGAGCCCGTTTGTTTCAGCAGTTCTGTTTACTCCTGCAGGGATCCGCCCAGATAGGTGGGGCCAGGGGCATGGTGAGTTGTGAGAGGTGGCCCTGAGCAATGGCGGCGACCACCACCACAGCCAGTCCTGCTTCCACAGCTCCCTCCCCTTTGCCGGAACTAGTTGAGCTGCGAATCTGTGTCTGCGGTCCACAGTTCTCAGAGCAGCAAATATTCTGTCCTGTGATCCGACACTGCTACTTTATCGCTTCTAGCACCGGGCATGTGGGGGCGGGGCGAGCTCTGGGAGGGTAGGGAGGGGGCGGCTAGTCTCCGTGCCTAAGGCTTCCGGTCTCCGCTCGGCAGTGAGGGCTTAAACCACCGATTTCAGCCCTCTTCCCTCAGTCTTTGCTCCGAGGTCTGCCGTGAGCGAGCGTTGGGTTCAGCGGTTTTGTATGCTGCCCCCTCAGCCCTGTGGGCCGTAAGCGGAGCCCTAGCAGTCCGAGTCCTTCCCTCTCCCGCAGCTGCGGAAGATCCGGGCGCAGCGGGCTCCGAGCACTGAGCTAGGTCTGTGTCCTGCGCCCGCGCGGCTCGTCTTCGCACTTCTCCTCTCCCTCCTCCCCCGCTCGCGCGATTCACCCACCTGGAGGTGAATTCAGTAGTCGGCCTCTTCGTCTTGCCTGTCTGCTGTGCAAGGAGTCCTTTGTGGAGTTATTGTTGTCCGATTCGTTGTAAATTCCAGGGGAGCGTTACAGAGATTCACCTCACGCCGCCATTTTTTTTTTATCCCAGAATATTTTTTTAATTAAAGTTTATTGGGTTGACAATTGTTAGTAAAGTTATATAGGTTTCAGGTGTACAATTCTGTAATACATCATCTATATATCACATTGTGTGTTCACCACCCAGAGTCAGTTCTGTTTCCATCACCAAATATTTGATCCCCTTTACTCTCACCTACCACACCCTTGCCCCTTATCCTCTGGTAACCACTAAACTATTGTCTGTGTTTATGAGTTTTTGTTTCTTCATTTGTTTCTCTTGTTCTTTTGTTTCTTTCAGCTTCATATCCCACAATTCAGTGAAATCATATGGTTCTCAACTTTTTCTATCTTATTTATTTCACTTTGCATACTAATCTCAAGATCCATCCACGTTGTCACAAATGATTCCATCTCATCCTTTCTTATGGCAGAATAGTATTCTATTGTGTATATATACCACAACTTCTTTATCCATTCATCTATCGAAGGACACTTTGGTTGTTTCCATGTCTTGACCACCTTTAAAAAAAGCTACAATGAACTTTGGAGCCCATGTGTCTTTATGTATAAATGTTTTCAGATTTTTTTAGGTAGATACCCAGGAGAGGAATTGCTGGGTCATATGGTAATTCTATTTGTAATTTTTTGAGGAACCTCCACACTGCCTTCCATAGTGGCTGCATCAGTCTGCTTTCCCACCAACTGTATGAGGATTCCTTTTTCTCCACAGCCTCTCTAACAGTTGTTATTATTTGTCTTGTTCATGATAGCCATTCTAACTTGTGTGAGGTGATATCTCATTGTGGTTTTTATTTGCATTTCTCTGATGATTAGTGATGTTGAGCATCATTTCATGTCTATTGGTCATCTGTGTGTCCTCTTTGGAGAAATGTTTATTCAGGTATTCTGCCCATTACTAAATTGGATTGTTTGTCTTTTCTTCAGTCCACTATATCATGCTGTCTCTCCCCATTTTCCTAAACCTTTGCAAACTGTTAAGTCTCTTTCCTACCATTCATTCCTCTTCTAAGTAAAACAGTCAAACCAAAGGAAGAAAAAAATTAGCCTCAGAGGTTGACATTTATTATCCAGTACCATAATTCCCCAAATAATGGAGAGTACTAAGAGATTGCCTCCTTTGTTTTTCCTGCACTGCTTTTACCAACTGTAATTCTTACCATGCAGCTTTTCTCGACTGAAGACATATTACTTGGGAGGAGTAACACAAAACTATTATTACCAATTAACAATCAAAGTATCTCTTCAGATTAGGTAAATGTATTCATTTTCTATTACTACTTAACACATCACCATAAATCTGTTGACTTAATACAGCACAACTTTATTATCTTACAATTCCGGTAAGTCAGAATACAGGATTAATTGACTTAGATCTACTCAAGGTGTCACCAGGTGTAAGTCAGTGTTCACAAGGGGCTGCAAGTTCAACTGAAACTTGAGATCCTCTACTAAGCTTACATGGCTATTGGCAGAATTCAGTTCTTGGAATGTAGAACAAAATCCCCATTTTCCTGCATGCTGTCAGCTGGGGGTCATCTCATCTCTTTGAGGTGAACAACCATTCCCTTCCTCATGGAAGGGACAATATGACAGTTTTTTTTTTCCCTTCAAAGCCTATGGGAAAATATCTCACTTGCTTTAAATCTCTAGTTTCAAGAAGAGCAGTCTCTTTTTTGGCTCATCCGACTCAGTCAGGCCCACTCTGAATAATTTTCCCTTTGATTAACTCAAAAGTCAACAGATATGGGACATTGACTATAACAACAAAATCCTTTCAACTTGGTTATATAATATGGTCTAACCACAAGGGTAAAATCCATCATATTTCCAGTTCTTCCCAACTCAGAGGGAAAGGTATTATACATGGTATATATACCAGGGGCAGAAACCTTGGGTGTCTTCTCAGAATTTCTCAGAATTCTACTAACCACTATAAATATTTACCCAGCAATCAGGAGATGACAAGCAGAGGGTGACTAAAGGGAAAAGATTAATAGCATTCATATGTTTAGGGAAGGTGGCCCTGAGAAGAAACATTACCTGCTGACGCTTATAACCAATACCAACCAGGCTTTAAAAAACTTTGGCTCTTTTGTGTATCTTCTCTAAGTTCTTAGCCTAATTGCATTAAATGAATACTTACTAAAAAAATGTTTATAAGTACCTACTATGTACTTTCACAAATTTATTTTATTTAACACCTGCAAAGTCTTGGAAGTAAACATGTTTTTATCATTTTAAGAGATTATGCTCAAAGTAATATATAACCACCTAAAGAGAGTAAAGTTAGACTTGAATGCATGTCTTATGCTTGTAATTCCCCTACATTTCTAATAAACCAAGTTTCCTCAACTTATTTGCTCTGCCTAAAGGGATTCACTAGCACAGTTAGTGTACTACCAGCATATGATGTGATTCTTGTCCTCATAGAATATAACAGGCAATTGGCCATATAGCTATCTCAGAAAAAAAAAAAAACATATATACTAGTGCAAAATAGTTTAAGAATAGGTAGAAAGTGAGGGAGTGGATTATGTAATAAAAATGGTGGCATGAGGTGAGCCTCTTGAAATCTCCCCTAAAATTTACAACAAATTGAATAGCTATAATTCTACAAAGGACTCCCTACACAATAGACAGACAAGACTAAGAGGCATGCAACTGAAATTAACTAAAGATGGGCAAATTGGGTGAGTGTGGGAGGAGGGAAGCAGTAAGTATGGAGATGCAGGCCCTGCGGGCACAGGATGCAGACAGGAGCTCCGGGTTCCGAGCTTGCTGCATTCTGGAACTACCCATGGGAGAGGGAAGAACTCTGACTGCTAGTGCTCTGCTTATGGCCCACAGTTACACCTGAGGGATCAGCATATAACATGGCTGAACCCAATGCTCACAGCAGAGACCTCGGAGCAAAGACTGAGGGAAGAAGGGTGAAAAGAGTGGTTTAAGGCCTCACTGCTGAGAAGAGAAAGGAAGTTTAGGCAATGAGCCCCCCCTTCCACCTCCACACCATCCCAGAGCTCGTCCCACACCAACTGTCCCAGTGCTAGAAGCAGAATGGTAACAATGTCTGATCAAATTAATAGAATGATTGTAGTGTTGAGAACTGTAGCATGTAGCTACTGACTTGCAGCCCAACTAGTTCCAATGAAGGGGAGGGAGACACTGGTGCAGGATTGGCTGTGGAAGTGGTCGCTGCCATTGCTCTGGGCCACCTCTCACAACCCACCCCACCCCTGTCCCCACCTATCTGTGTTGATCCCTGCAGAGGTAAACAGAGCTGCTGAAACACACAGGCTCTGAATCTGGTGCAGGAAGAGCTTTGGAAATTCAGAAGTTCTCCATATCCACCCAAGGAAGCAGTGCCCTGTGACCCAGGCCAAATGTTCACAGAGGAGAAGCCCTGCTTCCAGGGCATCCCCTCACTGTGTGAGAAGACAGAAAAGAGCAGAGAAAACATAACACTAAAGTGTGTGAGAGAATAAAAGGCTGCAGTTGGAGAGAAAATAAAACATTCTACCAACACCTACAGAAAAACAAAAGAAAGACCTCTTTCTATGTACCTGTTGCAGAACCCACTCCTATAGATGCCTGGAAAGAGAAATAATAAATCATTGATTGCTATGGATAACCAAAGTAAAAATGTCTCCAGAAAATGGACTTAAAAACATGGAAATATGTGACTTAAATGACAGAGAATTCAAGATTGTAGTTATAAATAAATAAAAATAAATAAATAAATAAACAAATAAATAAGTAAATAAACTCAAGATGCAAGAAAATTCAGAGAAGCATTTTAATGAATTCAGAAGCACAATCATAGAAACAGAAGAAACATTTTATCAAAGACATTGAAATTTTTTTAAAAAGAACCAAATAGAATTTCTGGAGATTAAGAACTCAACAAAAGAAATGAAGAATGAAACACACAGCTCAGGTAGTAGAGTTGACCACATGGAGGAAAAAAACAGTGACATCAAAGATAGATACAAACCTGGAAATGACACAGATAGAAGAAGAGAGAGACTTCAGAGTTAAAAGAAATGAAATAATTCTACAAGAACTTTCTGATTCCGTCAGAAAGTGGAATATAAGAATAATGGGTACATCAGAAGAAGAAGAAGAAACGGAGAAGTAAACAGAGAATATATTCAAACAAATAGTCAAAGAGAACTTCTCAAACTTGTGGAAAGAACTGAATCCTCAAACCAAGAAGCTAAGAGAACACCTAATTACCTCACCGCATCAGACCTTCTTCAAGGCATATTGTATTGTAGCTGTCAAAATTAATGACAAAATTAATAATAAAGAATCCTCAAGGCAGCTAGGGAAAAGAAGATGGTAACCTACAAAGGAAAACCCATTAAATTATCATCAGATTTTTCAGAAGAAACTCTACAAGTCAGGAGGGAGTGAACCAAATATTGAAACTATTGAAAGAGAGAAATTAT
This sequence comes from Rhinolophus hipposideros, assembly GCF_964194185.1. Lineage (NCBI taxonomy): Eukaryota > Metazoa > Chordata > Mammalia > Chiroptera > Rhinolophidae > Rhinolophus > Rhinolophus hipposideros. Next base: position 30,768,953 of record NC_138046.1, read on the forward strand.
GAGCCAACAATAATATATCCAGCAAATATATCCTTTAGATATAAAGGAGTAATAAAGACCTTTCCAGACATACAGAAGCTGGGGGAATTTTCTAACACACGACCTACATTACAAGAAATACTTAAAGAGGCTATTCGACCAACATAAATAGGCATAATTTGTGACAACAAAAACATTGAATGGTGGAAAATAAAGACCTGAATTGGAATACAAAAATGGAGAGGGCAAGCATACTGAAGAATATGGATACTCTAAATATGAAACTTTATTTTACATAAACTTCATGGTAACCACATACACACAAAATTCAGAACTGAAATTTATACCATAATAAAAAAAGAAACAGAGCAAAAAAACATAGAATACCACCACACTGAAATAACAGACAGCAACAGAAATGCAAAGAAACAATGGAGACACAGTCACCAGAAAATAATGGACAGCAACAAAGCACAAAGAAACAATGGAGACACAGTCTTACCAGATAAGGAAACATAGAATGATAGGAAATCTTCATATATCAATAATCACCCTAAATGTAAATGGACTGAACTCACCATTAAAAAGACACAGAGTAGCAGATTGGATCAAAAAACTAAACCCAACCATATGCTACATCCAAGAGATACATCTCAGGTACCAGGACAAGCATAGACTCAAAGTGAAAGGGTGGAAATTGACACTCCAAGCAAATGGTATCCAGAGAAAAGTAGTTGTAGCCATACTGATATCAGATGAAACAGACTTCAGGGTGGAAAAGGTAACAAGAGACAAAGAAGGACATTGTATAATGATGAAGAGGGCTATACAATAAGAAAACATAACAGTCATCAGTACTCATGCCCAACATGAGGGAACAACAAAATATAAAAGGAAACTACTCACAGAATTAAAAGGAGAAATTGACCAAAACAAAATTATAATAGGGGACCTAAAAACATCATTTACAGCTATCGATAGATCATCCAAAAAAATAATAAAAAGAAATATCAGCCCTAAAAGACACATTAGATGAAATGGACATAATTGACGTTTACAGAGCACTTCATCCTAGAACATCGGACTATACATTATTTTCTACTGTACATGGAACATTCCCAAGGATAGACCATACATAGGGACACAAAACGAGCCTCAGGAAATTTAAAAGATTGAAATCATACCACATGGCTTTGAAATTGGATATCAACTTCAAGAGGAAAACAGAAAAAAAAAAACAAGAAAAAAAAAAACTACAAATATGGGGAGATTAAACAACATACTTTTAAAGAACTACTGGTTCAAAGAAGAAATAAGAAAAGTGATAAAAAGATACATAGAAACAAATAAGAATGAAAATACATCCTACCAAAATTTTTTGGATGCAGTGAAAGCAGTTTTAAGAGGAAAATTTATATCGTTACAGGCCTATCTCAAGAAACAAAAACAATCCCAAATAAATAACCTCAAGTTACACCTTAAAGAAGTAGATAAAGAAGAACAAGTGAAACCCAAAGTCAGTAGAAGAAAGATATAATAAAAATCAGAGCTGAACTAAATGATATAGAGAACAAAAAAACAGTAGAAAAAATAAATGCAACAAAGAGCTGGTTCTTTGAAAAGATTAATAAAATTGACAAAATCTTGGCTAGACACATTAAAATAAAAAGACAAAAGGCAGAAATAAACAGAATCAGAAATGAAAGCGGGGAAGTTATCACGGATGCCACAGAAATACCAAGGATTATCCAAGAATATTATGAAGAACTGTATGCTACCAAATTCAATAACCTAGAAGAAATGTGCAAGTTCTTAGAAACATACAGTCTTCCTAGGCTGAATAATGAAGAATTGGAAAATCTAAATAGACCGATCACCAGTAAGGAAATTGAATCCGTCATCTGAAACCTTCCCAAAAAGAAAAGTCCAGGACCAGATTGCTCCACCAGTGAATTCTACCCAACATTTAAAGAGAATCTAATTCCTGTCCTACTCAAAATCTTCCAAAAAATTGAAGAAGAAGCAACACTCCCTAACTTATTTTAGGAAGCCAGCATTACCCTGATACCAAAATCTGGTAAGGATAATACAAAAAAACAAAATTACATACCAATATCTCTAATGAATACAGATGCAAAATATTTAAACAAAATTCTAGCATATCAAATGCAACTATGCATTAAAAAGATTATGCATCACGACCAAATGGGGTTCACTGCAGGAGCAGGAGGCTCATTCAACATACACAAATACATCAATGTCATACACCACATAAACAAAGTAAAAAAACAAAAACCATATGATTATTTCAAAAGATGCAGAAAAAGCATTTGAGAAAATAACCACTTATGATTAAAACACTTGATAAAATAGGTATATAAGGAAAATACCTTAACACTATAAAACCCATATATGAAAAACACTTAGCTAATATCATAATTAATGGTAAAACATTGAAGCCCTTTGCTCTGCATTCAGGAACACGATAGGGCTGTCCCCTATCACTTCTGCTATTTAACATAGTATTGGAAGTCCTAGCCAGAGCATTAGGGAAGAGAAAAAAAAAAAAAAGGTATCCAAATTGGGAATGAAGAAGTTAAACTGTCACTCTTTGCAGATGACATAATGCAATATATAGAAAACCCTAAAGAATACACCAAAAAGCTATTAGAAACAATAAACAAATACAGTAAAGTTGCCAGCTACAAAATCAATGTACAAAAGTCCATTGCATTCCTATGTACTAACAATGAAATGCCAGAAAAGAAATTTAAAAAGGATACAATTTATTTTCAATTGCAACAAAAATAATAAAATACATGTTAATGAACTTAACCAAGGATATGAAAGACTTACATACTGAAAAATATAAGACATTTTTTAAAGAAATTGAAGAAGACACAAAGAAATGGAAAGACATTCTGTGCTCATGGATTGAAAGAATCAACATAGCTAAAATGGCCATATTACGCAAAGCAATATAGAGATTTAGTGCCACCCCCATCAAAATTCCAGTGGCATTTTTTAAAGAAGAACAAAAAAATCATCAGATTTGTATTGAACCACAAAAGACTTGAAAAAGCCAAAGCAATCCTAAGGAAAAAGAACAGTTTTTGAGGTATCACACTCCCTGACTTCAGCTTGGGCTACCGGGCATCAATCATCAAAACAGTGTTTTATTGGCAGAAAAACAGACACAAAGACCAATGGAATAGAATGGAGAACTCAGAAATAAACCCAAATAAATATGGACCAATAATTTTTGAGAAAGAAACTGGAAGCATACAGTGGAGAAAATTCATCCTCTTTAATAAATGCTCCTGGGAGGTTTGGAAAGCCCCATGCTAAAGAATGAAACTATACTGGTATCTGTTAACATGTACCAAAATTAATTCAAAATTGATTAAAGACCTAAACGTAAGACCTGAAACAATGAAATGCACAGAAGAAAACATAGGTTCTAACATTATGGAGCTTTGGTTCAAAGAGCATTTTATGAATTTGACTCCAAAGGCAAGGGAAGTAAAAGCTAAAATAAATTAATGGGCCTATATCTAACTAAAAAGCTTCTATCCAGCAAAGAAACAACCAACCAAATAAAGAGGCTACCAACAAAACAGGAGAAGGTTTTTGCAAACAACACCATCTATAAGGGGCTAATATCCAACACATATTAGGAACACATACAAGTCAACAACAACAAAAAAACAACAACAAAAATCCAATTAAAAATTGGGCAGAGGACCTGAAGAGACATTTCTCGAAAGAGGACCTACAATTGGCCAATAGACATATGAAAAGATGTTCAACATCACTTATCAACAGAGAAATGCAATTCAAAACCACAATGATATATCACCTCACCCCAGTCAGAATGGCTATCACCAACAATACAAATAGTAACAAGTGTTGGAGAGGCTGTGGAGAAAAAGGAACCTTCATACACTGTTGGTGGGAATGAAATTCGGTGCAGCTATTATGGGAGGCATTGTGGAGCTCCTCAAAATATTAAGAATAGAATTACCGTATGATGCAACAATCCCTCCCGTGGGTATCTATCCAAAAAATCTGAAAACATTTATCCATAAAAATATATGTACTCTGATGTTCGTTGCAGCTTGATTTACAGTGGCCAAGACATGGAAACAATCAAAGTGTCCTTCAATAATGAATGGATAAAGAAGATGTGGTATATATACACCAAGGAATACTATTCATCCATAAGAAAAGATGAAATAGTGCCATTTGCCAAAACACGAATGGATCTTGAGATTATAATGCTAAGCGAAATAAGTCAGACTGAAAAATTAGAGAACCATATAATTTCACTGATATGTGGTATATAAAACTGAAAACAATGAAAGAACAAGACAAATAAATGAAGAAACAAACAAAAACTCACAGACATAGACAATAGTTTAGTGGTTACCAGAGGATAAAAGGGTGTATCGATAAGTATTATCGATTGCTGTGCACAGACTTAATTTCAAGGCCCGATACGCAAGACACACCACCACAAGCCGCGATGAAGAGGTTAAAGAGTTTTATTACAAAGTGAAAGTAAGTAAGACAAGACAGAGATTAGGGGAATATATTATCTAACTACTAACAAGCAAGGAGGCAATTCATCATACCACCAGGGCCCAGTCAATTAGAGTCGCAGAAGCAGCAACGGCCTTTTCATCAGCAAGGGCGAAACATCCTGCACAGAAACAGGACCGGTCATTTATCAGCACCGGCAAAACATCATACGTAGAAACTGTACCGGCCCTTCATCAGCGTGGGCAAAATCCCAGTCAAGTAAAGTCATCAGCACGGGTGAAATATCTTTCAGCAGCCGAGGCGGCCCGGGTAACAATTGTGCCTGCCTCGGTTTTCTGGAGTTTTGAGGACTTCACTAACAACAGTAGCAAGGAGCCAATAAGCATTCCTATTAGCAACACAAGGAACTGGTCTCGGATCTGGCTAGGAGCCGGGGTCAGTCCTTGGTATGAGATTAGATGTAGAGGAGCTCGGCCCATCTGCGCTAGGAGAAGGCCAGGCTTCACATTCTGTAAATATTGTCTTGGTCCTTGGGAGGGTAGCCAATCCTTCCAAGGCCAAGCACGTATCCCAACCACTGTGAGAGTTTACATCCCCAAATGTTCCCAGGCAGACCTTCATATATTCTATTCCTTACAGGGGCGAGGGTGGTGATAGGTGAGGGTAAATGGGATCAAATATATGGTGATGGAAAGAGAACTGATGGTGAACACATAATGTGAGATGTAGATGATTTATTACAGAATCGTACACCTGAAATCCATGTAACTTTAGTAACAATTGTTACCCCAACAAACTTTAATTAAAAAAAAGAAGTGCAATAAGTCAGACAGAAAAAGCAGAGAACCATATGATTTCACTGATATGTGGTATATAAACCAAAAACAACAAAAGAACAAGACAAGCAAATGAGAAAGAAAAACTCATAGACACAGACAATAATTTAGTGGTTACCAGAGGGTAAGGGGATGGGTGGTGGGTGACGAGGGAAAGGGGGATCAAATATATGGTGATGGAAGGAGAACTGACTCTGGATGGTGAACACACAATGGGATTTATAGATGATGTAATACAGAATTGTACACCTGAAATCTATGTAAATTTACTAACAATTGTCACCCCAATAAATTTAATTAAAAAAAGAAGTGCAAAGTGAATACCAGGTAAGTCACAGACATGTACGTAGTTCTGTAGGATACAAAGCAAACCTTTGTTATAGCTTTCATTATTCTCTTCTTACCTTTCTGCTTCCCCACTACATCATGAGCTAATTGAAGATAGAGAGTGGATTAAATTCTGCTTTGTATTCACAAAAGTTAGCACAGAACTTGGTACATAATAACATAGTAGGTTTTCTATTAGCATTTGTTAAAATTAATTATCTTTTTTACAGAGTAATTTGTATTTGCTGTAATTATATTAATTGTTATTGAGCATGTCCTTTTATACCAAGGAATTTTTAAGGAGTTTTAGTTGGTATTTAGAAAGAAGATTTAAAATCTAGAATGAAGTTGTATTCAGAAGAAAAAAATAAGAACAGGAAATACATACATACATATATATACATATATACATGTATATATATATATATATGTGTGTGTATATATATATATATATATATATATATTCTGACAATTAAGTTTGCAAACTCGTTGTACAGATGTTGTTAACTTTTTTTATATTGGAGGAATAATTCATTATGAATTGTACCAACTGTACAAACAGTTAACCAAGTTTACTATTTTGGAAGTGCTGAAAAGGCTGCATGCAAAAGTTAGATGACTTGAACTTTTCCCCAACAATTCATGGCTCGTGCATCATGACAATGTTTGTGTGGGAGTTTTTAGCTAGTAAACAAATAACTGTATTGGAATACCCTCCCTACTCACTTTATCTGGTCCCCAATGACTTTTTTCTTTACCCAAAGGTAAAGGAAATATTGACGGGATGACATTTTGATGACATTCAGGACATCAAGGGTAATACGATGACAGCTCTAATGGCCATTCCAGAAAAAGAGTACCAAAATTGCTTTGAAGGGTGGACTAGGAACAGGCATTGGTGCATAGCTTTCCAAGGGAAGTACTTCAAAGGTGACCATAGTGATATTCAACAATGAGGTATGTAATGCTTTTTCTAGGATGAGTTTGTGAACTTAATTATCTGAGCTCGTATATCTGTTTAATTTTCATTCTGCCTTACCTTAGATATTAATGAACCGAAGATAACTAAAATGAGGTCTCTGTCCTTATAGTCTTGTGGGAGAGAGAGCAACAAATAGAAATTATGGTAAAACGTGAGCAGTATGCCTAGAGTGTCCGCTGTGGTAGCTTGAGAAAGAAGTGCTAGCTCTGTTTGGAAGAGTGTGAACAAATGTGTTTCTGTCAGCCCTGTGTCAGGAGTTAACAGAAAATGACATTGTCACTAACTACATTAGCATGGGTTGAGGTTTATTTGAGAACAATGAAAGTATATTCCCTTACGTTTCAGTTTCTAAAACAATGGAACCAAAATTAGAAATTAAATGCTGAATACACATAAGAAAATATTCATTCAATTAGATGAAAGTTTCTTCAAATGGTTCAGTTTTATTACTGCTGTGGAGAACAGAGTAATGTAAAAATGGTGAATTTCTCATATATCAAGTGTACATGTATAATTTAGTACATAGTATTATGTATATAAATAAATAATTTTATATACCAAAGGATATTAAAGATTTTATAGTAATCTGAGCACTCATTACTTAAATATTTCCATGTTAAATGACAAAATTGTAAAACTGCAACCCCTGCTAATTGCAATTTTTCAAAGTGTTTTATATGGGAATATCTTTAGTAAAGAAGGTTATGTAAATTCTGTGATAAAAGTAAAATCAGGTATTTTGCTAACTGTGAATATGAGTATGACAGAAGAAGGATGACACATAAATAAGTGCACATAATTTTACTGATCCTTATGAGGCATCTCTATTCTATTCTGTAAATATTTTTACTTTGTAATTAATTATTTTGTGAAGTTATTTTCTTCTAAAAGCCAAAAGTAGATATTTCTTTTTCCCCCTTTCGACATTCATCATTTTCATCTTATCAAATAATTATTTCCAGAATAGTCAGAGACAAAGCAGCATACTTTGTACACACTAAGTGTGGCTGTTATTGCTGTAATATAAACAATAAATGTGTCTTTCCATATCGTTTACAGAAAGAAATATTTAAAAATTACCTTTGGATGTAATGAATTTGGTTTGACTCAATAAAGCCCTGAGTAAAATGTATACTGTTCCTTCTTTGAAGCTTTAATGAGTTGTTTAAATAAATTCACTCAGAAAGGTTGTATTATTTGGAATTATAACAAAACTCAAGAAGAGTTTTTACTCCCCACTTAACCTAACATCTACCATGCTACCTGAGAATTCTCAAAAAAAATATTTGGTGTAGTGAATAAAAGAATGAATAAATGCCTTCTTGGCTGACTAATCCATAGTGGGCTTTGCGTTTGTTTTAAAAGCCAGGGGTATTTTGGACATACCTCAAGGTATGGTATTTTAACCACATCTCAAGGTTAGAAGTTAAGTTAATGGAGGCTAAATACTTATTCTAACACAGCATACTAGGCCATTATACTGACCATTTCCATTTCTATTATTTATTTCCTATGTTCTTCATTTCTCAAAATGTTTCTGACATTTAAGAGCACTAGGAGCATAGAATATCAGATCTATGCTAGCTTATATCCCACAGACCAAGGAACAAATGAGAGGGTTACACCAACTCTAAAATATGTCAATTGTAATTATAAATTTGGGATAAAAAAATGACCACCAGGCAAGTGTGTCGACCCAATAGACAAACTATTGAGATGTGGAAGAGAAATTTATTTATTACCTGTCCCTTATATGCACCCCTCCTCCCACATACACACAATTTAGACAGGAATCTATGCTAACACTTTTGGTCTTTGGGTATCAATACCAACTTATACCTCGATCCCAACAGTTCTTTTTTTTTAAATTTATTTATTGGGGTGACAATTGTTAATGAAATTACATAATTTCAGGTGTACAATTCCGTATTACATCATCAATAAATCCCATTGTGTGTTCGCCACCCAGAGTCAGTTCTCCTTCCATCACCATATATTTGATCCCCCTTACCCTCATCTCCCTCCCCCCACCCCCCTTACCCTCTGGTAACCACTAAACTATTGTCTGTGTCTATGAGTTCTTGTTTCTCATTTGTTTGTCTTGTTTTTGGTTTATATACCACATATCAGTGAAATCATAGGGTTCTCTGCTTTTTCCCAACATTTCTTTAAATGTTAAATAGGACTCTTTCCCCCATGTACAATTACAATAGCAAGTGGTCACAGGTCCATTCAGAGAAGGACTGGGGAATCAATACCACATACTTGTTCTGTGTCAGAGTTCTTCCTCATGGATATCCAGTATTCCCTTCAGTCAATAGGTCTTGGCCTGAGAATTGGCTCACTCTTCAAAACTAGGATCATAACTTATATTGAAGCAGCTGGATTCAGCCTCATAATATCCATACTTGATTTTTTGGTGTGTGTTTAGATTGGTCCACACACTCTTTGACTGCCCATCTATATTGCCCCTGGGAATACTGTGTTTTATTAGTCATCTGTGTAGCTCACTGCAGGTCAGGTCCTATAAGCTACCATTTAAACTCTGCCTCTTATTACAATATCATATCCACCTTACTTCTGATGGTTCCTTACCACTACTTAGCATCTATTAATTTTGGATTCTATCATATTCATTGATATCAAGGTTAGTTCTATAAACAGTATCTCCTATTCTCCGTGCTGGACTTCAGGGACAGCCAAAAATAAGCTTCATTTTTTTAAAATTAAAATTTATTGGGGTGACATGGTTAGTAAAATTACATAGGTTTCAAGTGTACAGTTCTGTAATACATCATGTATATATCACATTGTGTGTTCACCATCCAGAATCAGTTCTCTTTCCATCACCATATATTTGACCCCCTTTATCCTCATCTACCACTCCCCTTCCCCCTTACCCTCTGGTAACCATTAAACTATTGTCTATGTCTATGAATTTTGTTTTTTTTAATTTATTTTTTATTAGTTTCAGGAGTACAAAACAATGTAATTAGACATTTAAATGTAGTTAGACATTTAAACTCCTCATAAAGTGATAAACTACCTCCCCAAGCTACTACCCTCTGACATTTTATATAGCAGTTACAATACCATCGACTATCTTTCCTATGTTGTACTCCACATCCCATGACTATAAATAACTATATATTTAGCTATAGTTGACATTCAATATTACTCTACTTTAGTTTCAGATGTATAGTGCATTGGTCAGACATCTACACAGTCTATGATGTATTCCCCCTGATATTTCCAGTGCCCATCTGGCAACTTACATCTTCCTTATAACATTGTTGATTATATTTCCCATACTGTATTAACTACCAATTTGTATTTCTTAATGCCTTCACCTTTTTCACCCTACCCCCAACCCCATTCCCATGTATCACCCTGATAGACCTAGTAACTATCTGGCACCATACCTAGTTATTACAATATTATTGACTATATTCCTTATGCTATACTCTACATCCCCATGACTACTGTATAACAAACAATTTGTACTTTTTTTTTTTAATTTTATGCTGTCAGGGCCTAGTCAGAGCCTCGTACATAGTAGGCATTCAATAAATGTTTGCTGACTGGTTGGACAAGTGACTCTGAATAAGTGCATAAATTCTCAAAGAGGTTTGTGACCCAGTGGTCTAGGAGGAAGAATATGAAAACGTAGGCAATTGCATATAATTGCATTCACAGTGGCAAGACAAAACACATTTGCTGAACACATGAATGTTGCAGCAGCCCCTTTTCAGCTCTCACAGACCCTCTTAAAGCACTGAAGGGCCAATGGCAAAACAAGACTTGAGCACAAGGAGGAGTGGGGCACTGATGATGGCACTTTTGTGGCTTACGCATTCTCAGAGAGGAGAGAAGGTGCCTCCACCAGGACACTCTGGGATCCCTGTTGGAAGGTTTAACATTGGTTTCACCCCAGTTTCTGTGGAACTCTCAGGACTGAGCAGTTTCATAGGACACGGGACTGTCAGTGCTAAAACCGGGGCAGTTCTGGGCAAACTGGGATGGTGGATCACCCTAGCAAAAGCTCAGACAGAAAGGAGCTCCAGGGGAGGCCCTGCCAGGGGGGCATGGAACCAGGGCAGCTCAAGTGACAAGACGGAACAGAGTCCCTGTGCTCCCATCCAGGCTTCCTCAGTCCTGCTGGTTCCACCTGATTCATCTTGTCAAAGTCCAAGGAAGGCCTCAGCCGCCAGGGATCCTCACCGTGGCGCCGCTTGACTCCAGCTTTGCGGGCATCCAGATCGGAAGGCTGTGAGTGGCTTCAGGGAAGGTTACGCAGGCCTCGAGGTCGCCAGGGCAGTTCTGGGGAGGATGCGGGGGAGCTACGGGCAGAGGGCAAGAAGCGGCTTTCCTGTGGGCCCAGGCTGGGCGACAGGGAAAAGCGGCGCTGGGGTGGGCAAGGTGACAGGGACTCGGCATCACTCTCCCAGGAGCCACTTTGGGGGGAGGCAGCGCAGGGTTGAGGGGATTTTTGGGCCAGGGCTAGGCTAAAGAAAGGAGGGCTGTAGGGTCTGTGGGCTGGGGCACATTGAAAAGAGGCACTGGGATCTTGGAGGAACCTGAGGCTGGAGACCCTCTTCAGGGGGCTCTGGTGAGGCACCTGTGGCCCACCCCTTCCACCATGGCCCCGGTGCTTGATGGGGGTCCACCGCATGGAGGGGGCAGGCCGCCACACCGGCTGCCAGCGAGACAGGTCCACGGGCACTGAGAGTGAGCGGCAGTGCCTCTTGGATGGAGGGGAGGGGAGCACAGGAAGTTTCTCTGGGTCTGGGGACTCAGGGCTTAGGACTTGGGAGAGGGGCTGTTCCGGTGGGGAACTTCCCCACTGGGTGGTCTGAGGTGCAGGCTCAAACCTGAGGGGTGGTAGCTGAGGTTCAGGCTGTCCTGGACCGCGGCACAGGAACAGCCGGACAGGCCCCTCCAGGAAGCACCTTAGGCACACGCTGGAAACGGTTCCCACAGTTGGAGATGTCTGCATGATCAGGCAAAGGCAGACTGATGCTGAAGCGTGTGCATTTCAGCTCATGCAGAGTCTGCTTCTGTAGCTGCTCAGTGATCAGGGTTATCATGATTCTCCCCAGGATTTGACTTGCACACTTTGAAGCAAATGATGCATGTCTTCCTTGTCGTTCTTCCAGACCTCACTCGTGAGCCGTCTTCTGCCACTGCAGCACTATTCTAGCGCCACTGGGACTTCCCTCTCCAGTCATGCCTGCTCAGTCGCGGGTCCTTCAGCTCCCAAGACGGCGGCTGGAGCAGCTCTGAGCCTCCAATTTGTACTTCTTAATCTCTCCCCCTTTCACCCATCTTCAACCCCCCTCCCACCTTAAAGAATTCCCTCTAAGATTCCTTGTAATACTTGTTTGGCGGTGATGAACTCCTTCAGCTTTTTCTTGTCTGGGAAGCTCCTTATCTGGCCTTCAATTCTAAATGACAGCTTTGCTGGGTAGAGCAATCTTCGTTGTATGTGATTGCTTTTCATGACTTGGAATATTTCCTGCTATTCCCTTCTTGTCTGTTGAGAAACCAGCTGACAGTCTTATGGGAGCTCCCTTGCAGGTAACTAACTGCTTTTCTCTTGCTGATTTAAAGATTCTATCTTTGTATTTTACCTCTGACATTTTAATTATAATGTGTCTTGGTGTTGGCCTCTTTGGGTTTATTTTGTTTGGGACTCTGCACTTCTTGGGCTTGTATGTCTATTTCCTTCACCAGGTTAGGGAAGTTTTCCGTCATTATTTCTTCAAATAGGTTTTCGATTCCTTGCTTTCTCTCTTCTCCTTCTGGTACCCCTATAATGCGAATGTTGGCGTGCTTGATATTGTCCTGGAAGCCCCTTAAACACTCCTCAATTTTGGGGATTCTTTTTTCTTCTTACTTTTCTGCTTGGGTGTTTTCTGCTACCTTATCTTCTACATCGCTGGTTCGATCCTCTGCTTCATCTAATCTACTGTTGATTCTCTGTAATATATTCTTCATTTCTGTTATTGTATCTTTTACTTCTGGCTGGTTATTTTTGATGGTTTTCATCTCCATTTTTATGCTTCTTATCTTTCTGTTGCAGTTCTCCCTGAGGTTATCGAGCATTCTTATACTAGTGTTTAGAACTCTGTGTCTGTTAGATTGATTATCTCAATTTCACTTAGTTGTTTTTCTAGAACATTGTTCTGTTCTTTTATTTGGGACATGTTTCTTTGTTTCCCCATTTTCACTGTCTCCTTGTGTTTGTTTCTATGTATTAGGTAGGGCTGCTGTATCTTACCATCTTAGTAGAGTGGCCTTATGTAGTAGGTGTGCTGTGGATTTCAGAGGTGCAGTCTTTCTGATCACCTGCACCATGCGTTCCAGGTGTGCGGTGTGTGCCCTCCTCTTGTAGTTGAGCCTTGGTTGATAATTGCACAACAGTGGGAGGGACTAACCATGGGCTCACTAGTTGTGAGGACTGGCCTAGACTACAGCAGAAGAGTTGTGCAGGGGCTGATCCTACGGAATAGGATCTGCCTCAGCAGGACTCTGGTGCCTGCCCAATCTGTCCCTTAGGTGTGTCATACTTGGAGGTGCCTGGGTGATGCTCAAGCTCAACTTGAAGCTGGCCACTGGGGACACCAGCCCCAGGACCACTTTGGAGGGGATCCACTGTAGGTCTACTTCAGCCACAGCCTGTGCCCCATATGGGGCCACCCAGTGGGTGCCAGAAAGAAATCCATAGATGGCTGCCACCCATACTACGCTTAGAAGCACCTTGAGAGGTCAAGCCAAGAACCAACACTAGCTGCCACTAGTGCCAGCTTAGGGCTGCTCAGCCAGAGATACAGGACACACTCAAGCCAGATGCTGCTAGTCTGGGTTCCACAAAAGGTTGAGAGACCCAACGAAAGTCCGAAGTTTGAGCTAATGCAGGCGGTCTGCATAAAAAAGCCACTGGAAACAGCCTGGGTGTGCCTGAAAATTGGGCAGGGCTGGGTCTTGAATTGCCAGGGCATGGCAAATGAATGGCAGAGACTCAGATATGGTGGCTGCCTGTGTCATTACACTGGGAACGGGGACAGCTCAGCAAAGAAACAGTGGCCTCCACCAGCTCCCCTATCTAGGAGAAAGCTGCCTCTCCAGCCCCCATCCCAAGCCAGACAACTCAGTTCCCTGCCCTATGTCCCTGCCGCCTTTCAAGCTACTGCCCTAGTGCTGGTGCTCAGAGCAATCGATTGTATTGGTGGGTAAGACCCCATGCAGTCCCTTTAAGCAGAGCACCTGTGAGTGCAGCCACACTATGTCTCACCAAGTCACAATGCCCGCTGGTTTTCACAACAAAAAAAATATGGGGACTTCTCTCCCCACCACTGGAACCCTGGGCTAGTATGGGACTGGGATCTCTCATTCCTCTGGGGGATGGGGGTACCCTCACAGCTGAAATATCCCTCTTGATCTTTTTTTTCTTTATATTAAAGTTTATTGAGACTACAATTGTTAGTAAAGTTACATAGATTTCAGGTGTACAATTCTGTAATACATTATCTATATCTCACATTGTGTGTTCACCACCCAGAGTCAGTTCTCCTGATCTTTAATGGTTACATGTGGGTGTGGGACCAGCCTTTTCTGCATCTCTGCTCTTCCAACCAGTCTGGAGGTGGATTCTTCTGCATGTCTTAGTTGAAAGACTTCAGTTCTGCTTGATTTTAGGTGATTCTCAATAATGGTTGTTTTGTAGATTAGTTCTAATTTTGATGTGCCATCTTGATTTTCTCCTGCCTATGAGATTTTGTTTCTTCATCTGTCTTGTTCCTTTGTTGCTTTCAGTTTTATATTTCACATGTCAGTGAAATCATATGATTTTTGACTTTTTCTGTGTGACGTATTTCACTTAGCATAATAATCTCAACATGCATCCATGTTGTCACAAATGGCAATATTTCCTCTTTTCTTATGGCAAAATAGTATCCCATTATGTATACATACCACATCTTCTTTATCCAATTATCTATCAAAGGACACTTTCGTTGTTTCCTGACTTGGCTGTCCCGACCCGCAGGACACTACACGAGGGACCCCGAAGCACCTAGAAGGGAGGAAAATGGGAGACACAAAGACCGGAGACAAGACAGGAGTTCTGATCAAGTCTCACTTTATTGCAGCTCAATCAGGGATTATATACATTATTTTGCTGGGTGGAGGGGCATTAACATAAGAAGGGTTGCTACAAGCTAGCAGTCTTAAGCCATCCGGACACACCCTACAGGATGTGGGTGTTATCTAAAGTAACTTTTTCTATCTCATGCTTCTCAGTTATGTGATGGTGCCTTATAGGCACCCACCCCCTACACTTGGCCATCATAAATAAAGCTGCAATGAACATCAGCGCACAAATATCTTTATGCATAAATGTTTTTAGATGTTTTGGATAGATACCCAGAAGAGGGATTGTTGGGTCATATGGAATTCTATTCTAATTTTTTCCTGGAATCTCCACACTGTCTTCCATAGCATCCACACCAATCTGCATTCCCGCCAACAGTGTATGATGGTTCCTTTTTCTCTAAGCCTTTCCAGCACTTTTAACAATACTTGTGCCCCAACACCAGCGCATTCCTTACCACTTTTGTCAATGGAGTGTCTCCTAGGACTACCTAAAAAATAGAGCCACCTGGAAGATTATCTAGACTCACATATTATATCCCCATCAGCATGCCCAATTTTGAGTCTTTAATTCCGTCTTCCACTGTTTTTCCAGGTAAATAAGTCCTGCCATCTTTACTTCACTTTGTGAGAACTACCACTTTTTCCAAGCCTACAAGAGACCACCTAGAAGTGCAGTAGTATCATTTCCTATTGTCTTTATCAAGATATTAAACCCTGTGTTGCAAGAGAGTGACTTTATCCTAACACATTCTTCCTTATCCAACTTCATTGTTGTGCGGGGTGTCCGGCGGGGTCTCTGCTCCTGCTCCCCACATAAGAATGCAGGACATGGTGAGGCCAAAAAGGAACACCCACGGAGCCATAGGTAGGGAAGTCATACCACTATGGTCTCACTGGAGGCTGGGTTTACACGACGTGTGGCCTGCTGTCCGCTTTGCTGCCAACCGACCAACTCTCCTTGACTCTCCTTACTCTCCTTCAGTCTCCTCCTTCACTCTCCTCGGCTCCCCTCCATAGCCGCGGCAGTTATATCAGTGGCCAATGCCTTAATCACTACAGCTGATGGCCAACCAGCCACAGCTGACCGCCATCCACTATCTGAGCCAGCACCTCTCCACATGAGGCCGAGAGCCTGGAAACTGCTTTCTGGGGCTCTGTCCCCACATTCATATTTTGTCTTACTTAAACCAGCACACTTGGGATCCATATATATATATATATATATATATATATATATATATATATATATATAATATATTATATATTATATAATATTATATGTTATATAATATTATATAATATTATATATTATATAATATATTAATATTAATAATATATATTATATAATATATATTATATATATGTATACACATATGTATATATGTAATCTTCTGAGTTCATTCTGGTACATGTTGGCTAGCTCTGGCAGTAGTTGCAGTGTATAGCCATATAGCCCCTCTTCTTCTTTAGAAGGTGCAGCACTTTCTACACTGGTGTATGTTGTAACTTAATTAATTATTGGCATGTTAGCCAGTAGGTGTGGAGGTAGATCCTGAAGCAGCAGTTTTGGTCTTTGAGTGCACAGTTCCCTTGATTGTCTTTAAGCAAGGTGGTGAGCTTCCTCCAACATGGAAATATAGCTATTTTTGTAGACCAGTAGGGTTCAAAAGTGATATGGAGATATGAAATTTTCAAATGCACCAATGCAGATGTCTCCATCCTGTTTTCAGAGTACAACCTTTCCCAATCAGGGCCCTGACTTTGGCATATCAGACCTGCCCAGGATGAGAATTCAGTCTTCCCTGGAGTGGTGATAACTCTAATAAGTAAGTACTGGGCCTGATTCTTACCATTTTCTACCCCCCAGATTCAGGAGATGAGAGTTTCTTTATATGCTGCTAAGGAAATTCTCAGGCTTTCATACTTCATTTTATATTGCTTATTAATCATCCTTACCCTTTCATTGTCTTTTTCCAGTGTATAAATTACCCCTAGCACAAGCATCTGGCTGAAAAGTTCTTATAACTTTTCTCCCTCACCATTCCTCCTAAAAATACTTTCAAGTACCTGGAATATCACGCCTTCCAGGACATTACCTTCCCTCAGTATTTCATCCCAGCTCATCACCGATGAAGTTTTTAAGTGTTTATACAACAACCCCATGCCAGAATCTGTCAGTTATTCATGTACTACCAGATATCCAGCACAGTTTTGAGTCTTTTCCTTGGAAACTTCCTAATATCAACTCTTTTATGTTAGGTTCCTCAGAAAACAGACTCTGACTCTCTGAATTGCTTGCAGGAGGTTTATTTGGTAACAATTTATGAGAGGAGAGAGAAGTAGGAATAGACAGAGGGAGAAGCAAAACTGTGAGGAAGTTGCAACAGTGGCCTCAACTGATCCTATAGGGAAGTCTGGAGCAGGAATGACCCTTAAGAGTTCCTCTGCATTAAGACAAGAAAATCAGGCCTTTATGTTCCATTACTGAAAAGTTATTGGATGTGACTTTCCAAGGAGTAAATAAGACTTTCAGTAAGACAACTCTTTCACAAAGGGCAAGTCATAGAAAGTGATTCAGGTGAAATCCATTAGTAACAAACCCCTCCAAACAGCTGGGGTCATTCATTACTGCCTGTTCCTTAGGAGAGACTTTGGCAGATTACCATAGCAAACACTACACTTTCCCAGAGAAGATTTGCAATTTTTCTGGGTCTTTCTGGAAGCTTTAGGCTTTAACACAATGGAATAACTTATGATGGTGATTCTAAGATTTGGGGTAACTTAAAAAAAAAGGAGCTTTCAGAACAGGTGGTATACTTGGCAGTTCTTAAATAGGTTAGGGTGTCGTGCTCAGGTTTGAAGCTGGCCAGCATTCCTACCAGTTGTCTACATTATACAAACCCCAATATCGCTGTCACACGGGGCGACCTGCCGGGTCTCCTGTCCTGCTTCCCACATAAGAATGCAGGATATGGTGAGGCCAAAAAGGAACACCCACGGAGCCATAAGTAGGGGAGTCATACCACTATACTCTCGCTGGCAGCTGGGTTGGAGACACAGGAAGCAAAATCCACAGAATCTGCAATCCACACTCCGCCACACTCTGCTACTTGCTAGCTCAGCCACCACCTTCTTGCTAGCTCCCATTTTCTGCTAGCGCCAGTTATACTAGTGGCCAGTGTCTCACTGGTACAGCTGATGGCCATCCAATTACAGTTGATCGCCATTTACTACCCGTGTGAGCACCTCTCCACGTAAGGCCGAGAGCCTGGAAACTGCACTCCTGGCTCTGTCCCCACAATTGTGTAAAGTATAATACAAACCTGTGGTCGCCATGTGTAGCATTTACATTGGTTTTGACTTGAATTTATATAAGAGTCTCTGCTGGAAAATAGGGCCCTGATCCTGATCATTTGTGCTCCAAAGAGCTCCCTTGCCTAGCCTTCCACACTCAGATAACAGTGCTTAAAACCATGCATCAGGTCATCTTAATGCATTTTTTTCTGCCATTTCAGCTTATAGTTGCCATATTTCAACTCACCATACAATAGTTGCTAGCTGCATGTAATGATTTTCCTAAGAAATGATTATTAAAATGCCTGAGGGAAGAGATATTTTTTTAACCACAGAAAGTGTGGGGACAGAGCCCCAGAAAGCAGTTTCCAGGCTCTTGGCCTCACGTGGAAAGGGGCTGGTTCAGGTAGTAAATGGCCATCAGCTGTGGCTAGTTGTCCATCAGCTGTAACCAATGAGCCATTGGCCACTAATATAACTGCTGCGGCTACGCTAGCAGGAAAATGGGGGCTATCAAGAAGATGGTGGCTGAGCTAGCAGGAGTGGATTGCAGAGAGTTGGATGCCACCAGTGAGACTATAGTGGTATGACTCCCCTACTTATGGCTCCGTGGGTGTTCCTTTTTGGCCTCACCATATCCTGCATTCTTATGTGGGGAGAGGGACCAGAGACCCGGCCTGACACCCTGCATGACACCCTGCATGACAAATAGTGCAGGGAGCAGGTTACGGTGCCGGTCAAAGCTCTCCAAAGTGCGGTAGAGCAGTTTATGCCTATGAACATTCAGTCTCAGCAAGACCAGGAGGAGCAGCTGCCAGAGAGCTGGACCCCCGTGGAGGAGTGGAAAGACGTGGATGGTTCTCCAACCATCAAAGGCCGGAGAAAGCAAGGATCCTTGAGGCCCTTTGAGCTGGGAAGTGCTTGCTGAGGCAGCCTGGATGCAGGACTTGTAGTCCTAGGAGGAAACGCTTGCTGAGTCCTCCGTGGGAGATGAGGGTGAGGTCAAGATCGTCCCTCACCCCCAGCACAGCCCTGGCAAATGACTATGGACTATGGAGAATTGCCTTCTATTCCTGATTTAATGTACAGCTTGACTGTTTGGGAACATACCACCATGTAGTGGAACTGGCGGATGTTTGCTTCTGTGGCTTGACCGGCTGCCATCGAGAATATGTAAGCACCTTGACTGTGAGCTGCTGTTGTTCCAGCATGGTACCCTGAGAGGCCCAGAGAGAGTGGCAGTGCCCTGAGAACCTTGGCTCTGCCCATAGAGAGTGGCGGTGCCCTGAAAACCCTGGCTGAGTCCAGGAAGTCTGGCTGTGCCCAGAGAGAGTAGCAGTGCCCTGAGAGCCCTGGCTGAGTCCAGGAAGTCTGGCTGTGTCCAGAAGAACTGGAGGTGCCCTGAGAAACCCTGGCTCTGTCTGGGGAGACTGGGGGTACCCTAAGAAGCCCAGGAAGTCTGGCTGTGCCCAGAAGCACTGGTGGTGCCCTGATAAACCCTGGCTGTGTCAGAGAGCCTGGCTGTGTCCAGGATATTGCATTCACCTCCAGGCTCCTCACACTGGGCCCCTCACAGAAGACTCTTGTTGCGTAGATTGTGAGGCAAGACCCTGTAGGGGTGGAGTGTGGGGACAGAGACCCAGAATGCAGTTTCCACGCTCTCGGCCTCATGTGGAAAGGTGCTGGCTCACGTAGTAAATTGCTATCAACTGTGACTGGATGGCCATCAGCTGTAGCTAGCTGGCCTTCAGCTGTAACCAGTGAGCCATTGGCCCCTAATATAACTGCTGTGGCTACACTAGCAGGAAAATGGGGGTTAGCAAGATATGGTGGCTGAGCTAGCAAGAGCGGATTGCAGAGAGGCAGATGCCGCCAGTGAGACTATAGTGGTCTGACTCCCCTACTTATGGCTCCATGGGTGTTCCTTTTTGGCCTCACCATATCCTGCGTTCTTATGTGGGGAGCGGGAGCAGAGATCCCGCAGGAGACCCCGCACGACAGAAAGATTGATAGGCTAGACTTACTATGCTCCTTCTGAGTTGAATATGTAATTAAGGAATTAGTTTTGTCCTTTAATGGAGCAAGATGATCTACCTTCTCTTAAGAACAAGAGGGAAGATGGAAATAGAAGCTACTTTTAATGTGTGTGTACTTTAATTTTTTATATCTATTTTTCTTTATTTTTTATTAGTTCAAATAATATCTCACAAATATTAAATAATTTTTTTAAATCTTCACTATGGCAGTATGGTTATTCAAGTGAAAAATTAGCACTTTAAGGGACTTCCAAGCCCAGAATGAAATGTTTGTTATAATATTTCATCACCGTTTAATTGGATTCACTTTCAAGTCAGTCTCCTTTCAGGCAAAATTACCACATGTAATTAGCTTACAAAGAGAGTTGCTCTAGCCAAATTAGGCTGTCATTTTATGTACAAAGTATATTCTAATGTGAAGGGTCAGAGAACTTCATAATTATAACTGCAAAATTTTCTCTAATGATAATAATATCCTGCCTTTAATGCGACTGAGTTTTACTTTTAACTAAGGTCTAGAAAACCCATAGAAAAATGTATGGTTGAGGAATGAGGTAGGTAGAATTGAGTACTTGTCTGAAACAAACTATCCCTGACCTTCTTCCCTATGAATGATTTTATTCAGAATGGATTGTTATAGATTATTCTTTTTCTTCCTTCATCAGTAGTTTACAAAATCAGTAAACAACAACTACAAAATGTCCACAGCAGTTTAACACAGACTTCCTAAATTCCTGACTTGGTCAAAAATTCCTTGGGAATAACTTACAGAAAGAAATTGAGTATTTTGTGAGAAAAGCAGTGCAAAGCATGGACAAAGCAGTATACGGACAGTTGCAGGGTAACTCTATAAATGGAAATAGTATTTCTGAAACAGATCATATGTTAAGTATGATGTATAAGAAATGAAATAAAAATATTCTTATCAAGGCTATAAAACTTATACTTCTCCAGTCAATAACAGGTAACTCTTCTGAATGTTTTTCCCCTTTGGAGACCTGGAAATAATTGCCGAAAGTATATATTTAATATGGAAAAGGAGGCAACAGAAGTGATCTATATAGTTTGAATGCGAACAAATATATAAATATGAGTGTGACCGGATCCAGTGGAAGCATATTGTGATAGAAATACAGAGTCCCTATAAGAATAAGATATTTATCAGAGAAAATACCTTGGTGACAAATGGATGGAAATTACAGTTTCTCACAATTTATCTCTGCTAAGTAGACCCATGCTGTGAAATTTAAGCAGTATGCTCATGTCCATGATGTCCCTGCTTGTTGAGAGAGCCACACAACTTCAGGTATTTACTTCTGTATTCCATGTATCACTCAGGCACATCTACTTGGTAGAAGCTAGTCATATAAACACACTGGTTAAAAAAGAAAAAAAGAAAAAAAAATACTGGAATTTATTTAAAATTCCACATGTGAAAGGCAACATTAGGAAAACTACTAAAATGGGAAGGGGGTTTGCAAAAGAGATTGAACAGCTACTAATTGTATAGTTCCTCTGGGGTAATAAAGGTGATTTTTAGGTTTACTGTGAACAGAGGGCCCTAGACAACAGCTATGCAAGAGTTCTAGAAAACTAACAGTCTAGATTAAAACGTAAGGAAGAGGACTCCAGGAGGGAGGTGTTTAGGGTAAAAAATGAAATTGATCAATTAACTGATGAGATTGATCACTCTTTAGGCATGACAGGAACCTTAAATTTTCACTGAAGCATTTTGGTAGATCTGATAGGTATGTAGACAATATAGCAAATGAAAACAAATGGACAATGTTCATCTTCAAGGATATATTTAAAGTTTTTCAAAAAAGAAAGAAAAATCATTGTACACTATTTGGCTCAGCATTGAATCATATTTAAATAATCATAATAATGTACACATTTAATGATGACAACAAAAAGTGGTGATGTATTGTGAGAATGCGTGGAAGGGAAGTGGGGGAAATCACCTGAGGAAAGAAGAGTATGAAATAATTTAAGATCACTAAGCCTTCATCATCTTAAATAGAAAGACATATATGTCTATAATTGATAAATTATAAATAAGTAAGTGTATCATTTATAATTTTAAAAGTTGATCCCATAAGAAATTGCAGACAACCTAACTGAGATGGAAGTATCGGTTCCAGGTTTTCTTATAAACCTTACTGTATTGTCTTTTAAAACTACCTGCATGTAACATTTTGGTAAAAATAAAAATATGTTAAAATAGCAAAATCAAAAACACAAATTGATACAAAAAACCATCATAAAATTCTATGATTCTCACACAAGCAGTTACTTATATTTTGATACATGTACTTTTTATAGGTTTTTCCTAAATCTTTTCCTTTCATTACATTAAAAATATTCATGCAAAGTTATATTGTACTTATTATTATAACCATAATTTTTCCATGTTTATCCTGTTTACAATCATCACCTTCAATGGCATGCTATCACATTTAATATATGCCCCGAAATCTACTTAACAATGCATTATTCTTGGTCTTATTCAAGAATATTCATCATTTATATTCACCATTATAAATAATAAAATACTTATTCATTTTTATTCACCATTATAAATAATTCACCAATATAAATAATTTTCACCATTATAAATAGTAAAATAAAGGCCTTTGTACATATTCACTTTAAAAATATATTTTTTTAGTATTTTCCTCAGGGTACATTTCAGTTGTAGGATTAGTGGATTGAAACAGATATGATTTAATAACTGAACTAATGAGAAATATGGGCAATACACATAGTATAGTATCTAACAGAGTTTTTGGTGATTATTAAATATATACTATAGTCTTCAAATAACACAAAATTCCAAACTGCTTTATGAAAGAACAGAACAAATTGGCAAAATCACCAATGATATAAAATTTTAAAAATATACCCCCAAAAAGGTAATATTCATATTCATTCATTAAACAAATATTTGTTGAACACCAATTCCAAGGTCTGACAAATAGGTTCACAAATTCATCCTAGAAAAAGTGCTAAATACCTTATTGCTGAATATCACTATGGTCACCTTTGAAGTACTCCCGTTGGGAAGCTATACACTGACACTTCTGCCTAGTCCACCCTTCAGAGCATTTTTTTTCCAAGTCAAGTTGTTGTCCTTTCAGTCTTAGTTGTGCAGGGTGCAGCTCAGCTCCAGGTCCAGTTGCCATTGCTAGTTGCAGGGGGCAGAGCCCACTATCCCTTGCGGGACTCGAGCAATTGAACTGGCAACCTTGTGGTTGAGAGCCCACTGGCCCATGTGGGAATCGAACCGGCAGCCTTTGGAGTTAGGAACACGGAGCTCTAACCACCTGAGCCACCAGGCCAGCCCCTTCAGAGCAATTTTAAAACTCTTTGTCTGGAATGGCCATCAGAGCTGTCATTGTATTACCCTTGATGTCCTGAATGTCATCAAAAAGTCTTCCTTTCAATATTTCCTTTATCTTTGGATAAAGAAGGAAGTCACTGGGGGCCAGATCAGGTGAGTAGGGAGTGTGTTCCAATACAGTTATTTGTTTACTGGCTAAAAACTCCCTCACAGACATTGCTGTGTGATCTGGTGAATCATTGTGATGCAAGAGCCATGAATTATTGGCAAAAATTTCAGGTCATTTTCACCCAAGTTTTCATGCAGCCTTTTCAGCACTTTCAAATAGAAAACTTGGTTCACTGGTTGGGACATATTCATAATGAATAATCCCTCTGATATCAAAAAAGAGGTTAACAACATCATTTAGACTCTTGATTCGGACTGATGGAAAATTTTTGGTCATGGAGAATTGGCTGATTTCCATTGTGCACTTTGTTTCCTAGTTTCAGGGTTGTATTGGTACACCCATGTTTCATCACCAGTGATAACACAGCCCAAAACGTTATCTTGCCGCTCCAAACAATCTTGGCAAACTTCAATTTTCCTTTGCTTTTTGTTCATTGGTGAGCTCCTTTGGGACCATTTTTGCACACACCTTTCTCATGCCAAGATTTTCAGTTCAGATTTTTCTAACTATCTTTCTGTTGATGTTTACTTGGTCTACTATGCTTCTCACAGTCAGCCAACAATTTTGACACACAATTCAATGAATTTTTGCAATGTTTTAATCAGTTCTGCTTGTGATTGGCTGCCCTGACGTCTCTTCATCAATGCTGCATTCCCTCCTTTCAAAAAAAAAAAAAAGTTTAATACATTTGTGCACTGCTGTTTTCTTCATGGCATTATCTCCATATACTTGGACTAACATGTCCATGATTTCACTTCCACTCTTGCCAAGTTTAACAAGAAATTTAATATTTGTACATTGCTCTAATTCCAGCTCAGACATTCTCATGATGGCACACAAAAACAATAATGAATGTCACTCAGCAAGACACTTCCACATGTTAACACAAACACAGCTGTGAGACACTGATATACAAAGATGATGAAACCTTACTGGGTTGTTTGTACAGTGCTGACAATATAAGTACATGGTGAGAATTTCGTGAATTCAATTGTCAGACCTCATATGTCCCAGGAGCTACTCTAGTTGCTGGGCCAAAAGATTAAGATTCTATATTTAATGGAGCTTACATTGTAATGGGAGGTATAGGTAATAAATATGCAATATGAAACAATATAATATTATAATACTATATGATAATCACTTAAGTACCATGAAAAACTAAACCTGGGTAATGTCATAGAAAATAACTGGTTGGAGATACATGGAACTATTTTGAGTAAGGTGATCAGAGAGATCACTCTAAAGAACAAACATTTGAGCAGAGAGCTGAGTGAATGAGCCATATGGTCAAATGAGGAAAGAATGTTCCAGGCAGAAGTATTTGTAAGTATAATTGTACTAACGTGAAAGATCTAGCTATTCAAGAAATAATGAGGCCAATGTGGTAGTATTGGGAAGGTAGACTGGCCTTGGGAATACTATAATATGAATTGGGAAGGTCGACTTGCTTTGTAGACCAGAGTATTGAGAATAGTATAATATAAATTGGGAAGGTAGACTGGCCTTGTAGACCAGAGTAGAGTTTTGATTTTATTCCAATTTTATAAAGAAGGTATTCCATGATTTTGAGCAAAGCAGTAATATGAACATTTACATTTTCGAAGGATTATGCTAACTATTCTTGAAAATAGACTAAAGATGAGAGATCATCACCAATTGAATTCACATGGTAGAGTAAAAATGGTTAGAAAGGGTCAGGTGAATAAATATTTTGAAGGTAAATCTTATAGAACCTGCTGATGGATCAAATTGGGTTACAACAGAAATTGAGGAATAAATAGATTTTTGCCATGCACAACTGATGACTAATGGTAACATTTAATGAAATTGGAAAGTCTGAGGCATGGGTGGTTTTGAGGCAGGGAAATCAAATAGTTAGTTTTGAATATGTTGTTTAATATTCCGTTTAGACATTCAAGAGAATATGTCAAGGAAGAATAAGTTGCTTTATACACTTATTTGATTACTAGTGATGTTGACTATCTTTTCCATATGGGTTTTTGTGGTCATATTTCTTACTTTGTAATTTATTCTGTTTTATGTCATTTTTATATTGGTGCCTTCTTCATATATTAATTATATTAAGTGAGAATGTCAAAGTAATTTCATATGTGTGGCAAATTGTATATGTTGTTTTATTTTTATATTAGATCTTAAGGACATACAAAATATATTAAGGGATTTTCAATCAAGATGGTGGAGTAGGTAAACGCAGGGCTCACCTCCTCCTAGGACCACAACAATTACAATTAAGCCACAGAACAATCAGTATTGAGAATCATCTCAAGTCCAGCTGAACGGAAGCCCTACAATTATGTACATAAAGAAGAAGCCATCTTGGGACTGATATGAGGGGTAGAGATGCAGAAAGCCCTGGTTCACCACCCACATGTGAACATTAAAAATTTAAAAATTGGGAGGGATATCTTGTCTGTAAATGTTCCCCCACTCCAGAGGAGCAAGGAGTCCTAAACCCATACCAGACTCCCCAGCCCAAGTTTCCAGTACCATGGAGAGAATTCCCATAACTTCTGGCTGTGTAAACCAGTAGAAATTGTGGCTGAGTGAGCTGGAGGGCAGCTGCAGTCTTAGGTGATCCTCTTAAGGGGGCCATGCATGGACTTATCACTGATGGACTCATTTGCTCTGATATCCAGTGCTGGGGCAGCAGCTTGACAGGCATCAGGAACTTATAGGGAGGAACTGAATTGTCTAGCTTCAAGGTAAGGGATGGAGGGGTAGCTTTCTCTCAGACAGAGGAGCTGATAGATGTCATTGTGTCTTTGATGAGCCCTTCTCCTCTCTGTGTGCAGACACAGGCAGATGTCATATCTGAGTCTCCATCAAACTGGCTATCACCTTTCATCTACCCTGCCCTAGTTATGCTCTCAGACCCTGCCCCACCTAACTTTCAGACACAGCCAAGCCAATTCCAGTGGCTTTTCCATTTAAATGTCCTGCCATAGCTCATGGTATGGAGTTTCCTAAAATCTCTCCAATGTTCACAAAATCCAAACAAGCAGCATTTGGTTTTGGTGAGTCCCATATCTCAGGCTGAGCAACATTAAGCCCTGCACTAGTGACAGTCACCTTGGTTCATGGCTTGGCCTCTCAAGGCATCTTCAAGCACAGAATGGGTGGTGGCCATTTATGGATTTCTTTGTGGCTCATGTCAAAAAGCCCTGGGCAGTGCACAGGCTGCAGCTGAACTTAGCTTGCAGCACATTCCCTCCCAGGAGGCCCCTGGTGATGGCAGATCCAGTAGCCAGCTTCAGACTGGGTGAAAGCATCAACCAGCCACCTCCAAGGATGACACACCAAAAGGGCACACTGGACAGACACCAGAGTCCCACTAAAGTGAACACTGCTCTGTAGGGTCAGCCCATGAACAACAGTCCTTTCACTGTAGTCATGTCCAGTCTTCATAACAAATTAGCCTGAGGACCTATCCCTCCAATTGTGCAAACAGCAACCAAGGCTCACTACAACAGTAGGCTACACACAACCCACACAAGTGACACACCTGGAGCACCCAGCTCCAGTGACCACCGAGATTACGACACTGAGTCTCACAGGACACCTACATAAGGGCACTCTATTAAGACTGGGAGGCATAACAGCCCTACCTAACATAAAAATCTACCCAGGGAGGCAGCTCAAGTGGGGTGACAAAGAAACATATCCCAAATGAAAGAACAGAACAAAGCTCCAGAATAAGAACTAAACAAAATGAAGACAAGAAATCTACCAGATGCAGAGTTCCAAACAATAGTTGCAAGGATGCTCAATTATCGCAGGGATAACTTCAACAAAGAGATGGGAAACATAAAAATTGAGATAGAATACATAAAAAAGAACCAGTCTGATATAAAGAATACAATAACTGAAATTAAGAATACACTGAAGGGAATGAACAGTAGATCAGTAGATTAGATGAAGCAGAGAATAGAATCAGTAATTTAGAAGATCAGGTAGCAGAAAACACCCAATCGGAACAGAAAAAAAAATAATAAAGAGGAGTTTAAGAGGCCTCTGGAATAACATCAAGTTTACCATCATTCTCATCATAAGGGTACTGGAAGGAAAAGAGAGAGAACAACGAATTGAAAACCTTTTTGAAGCACTAATAATTAAAACTTCCTTAACATGGCAAAGGAAATAGATATACAAGCACAGAAAGCACTGAGTCCCAACCAAGATGAGCCCAAAGAGGTCCACACCAAGATACATCATAATTAAAATGCCAGAGTTTAAAGACATAGAAAAAAATATTGAAAGCAGTAAGAGAAAAGCAGTTAGTTACCTACAAGGGAGATCCCATAACACTGTCAGCTGATTTCTCAACAGAAACTTTGCAGACCAGAAGAGATTGGCGGAAATACTCAAAATGATGAAAAACAACATCTACAACAAAGAATCCTTACCCAGCAAAGTTATATTAATAATTTAGAATCAGAGGATGGATAAAGAGTTTCCTGGACAATAAAAAAGTAAAGGATTTCCTCACCACCAAACCAATATTACAAGGGATTTTACAGGGATTTCTTTAAGACACGAAAATAAAGAAATATGAATAATAAAATGGCAATACCCACATATTAGTCAACAATTACTTTCAATGTAAGTGGATAAAATTCTCCAATCAAAAGACAGCGTAGCTGAAAGATAAGAAAAACAAACCCTTATATACGCTGCCTACATGTGACTCACCTCAGATCAAAAGACACACGCAGTGATCATGCATCAACATGATTCCTGAGGTGGTCTCCCTAATGAGACAAGTGTCCATCAGATATGCTACAAAATCTTTACAACATTATCGATTACATTCCCCAATACAGCATTAGGAATAGAGACAGTGGAAATGTAATGGCTGTGTACAATGTCAGAGGGGTAGTGGATGAGGGGATGGGTGTTATCACTGTGTGAGGGATATAAATGACAAATGTCTAACTATTAAATTGTTTTTTGCACCTAAAACAAACAAACAAACAAAAGACACATGCAGACTGAAAGTAAAGGCATGGGAAAAAAGATATTGCATGAAAATGTAAATGAAAAAAGCTGTGTTAACAATAATTATACAAGACAAAATAGACTTTAAAACAAAGGCTGTAACAAGTGACACAGAATGACCCAGTAATCCCACTTCTGGACGATTATCCAAAGAAACCCAAAACACTATTTTGAGAGGATGTGTGCATCCACATATTCATTACATCATTGTTTACAATGGCCAAGATATGGAGGCAGCCTGGGTGTATGTCAATGGATGAATGGATAAAAAGTAGGTGGTACATATATAGAATGGAATAATATTGCTTAGCCATGGAAGGGAATGGGTTTTCACCATCTGTGGTGACATGGATGGACCTGAAGGATATTGTGTTGAGTGAAGTATGTCAGACAGTGAAAGACTGATGCAATGTGATTTTGCCTATATGTGGAATCTAAAGAACAAAATAAACAAACAAAACAGAAACAAACTCATAGATACAGAGAACATATTGATGGTTGCCACATGGGGTGGGGGTGGGAATGGGTGAAAAAGAGGAAGGGATTAAGAAATACAAATTGGTTGTCACAAAGTAGTCATGAAGATGTAGGGTATAACATTAATATTGTAATATTAACATGGTGCCAGATGGATATTAGATTTATTGGAGCAATAGGTGGGAGGGGGTTGTGGGGCAGGCTGAAAAAGGTGAAGGCATTAAAAAGTATCAATTGGTAGTTACAAAATAGTCATGGGGATATAAATTAACACATAAAAATATAGTCAATAATATGGTAATAACTGCCTATGGTGCCAAGTGGGTACTAGACTTGTCAGGGGGATCACTTCTTAAATTTTATAAATGTCTAATATCTATGCTGTACATCTGAAATTAATATAAAATAATATTGAATGTCCACTGTATTTGAAAAAAAATAAGAAAAGGGGGAAAAGGTGAAGGGGAATAAAATGTTCAAATTTTGAAGTATAAAACAGATAAATTATGGAGATGTGATGTACACCAAAGGGAACATAGTCAATAATATTCTGGTAGACTTGTACAGTGTCAGATAGTTATTGGAATTATTATGGTAATCTGTTCTTTAGTTATATAAATGTTGAATATCTATGGTTTATACCTGAAACTAACATAGTATTGTATGTTAGCTATGTTTTAATACAAATCTTTAAAAAATATCTTTAGTATAATTTATTCATGGTGGCTAAGATATGGAAACAACCAAAACGTCCTTCCATAGATGCATGGATAAAGAAGTCGTGGTATATATACACAATGGACTAATATTCAGAGGTAAGAAAAGATGAAATAGGACTATTTGTGACAACATGGATGGATCTTGAGATTATCATGCTAAGGGAAATAAGTCAGACAGAAAAAGCAGAGAACCATATAATGTATCAGTTATTTCCATTGCAATTTATTCTATTGCTCTTAAGACATATCCCTTCCAGTGCTTTGATAAATATTTAATTTCACTTAGTTTTTCTAAAGTTATTTAATTTTAATCCATTGGGAATTCACTGGATGTGTGTTATAAACTCACACACACACAGTGTTAACATGAATTATTCTAGAGATTCTTAATAATAAATAAAATGTTAATGCATGTTATTTATTTATATTTGTTATTTCAGATACAAAATTCTGAAGAGAAAACAACAGTTTTCTGTGTCTAATTTGAGCTGTGAATGACCCTTCGTGACTCATGTACATCCCTTGGCTTGATTACTTGCATACAATACTCCCCTCTATTTTTTTTTCTTCAGGTGAATCTCCTGAAAGCAGCTCTCATAAAACATTTGGCATCTCAGACAATCGGTGAAGTGAATCACTTTCACCATAACAGCATCTGTTGTGTTTATTTTACATTTTTAATTCTTGATCTAGAACTTTGGAGGTTAATTGGAAGTAGTCCAGTTATTAAACAGCATGATAAGGTAATTGGTATAATTGAGTTGCTTTGCTGTTATTCTTCATGCCTTACATATATTTTATAATTATTCATTCATATTTTTCAGTACTTAATAAAAATTAAGTTGAGATCAGAGGGTACTGTCTTCAGTAATAGAAATTACTGAAATTACTTCAGACAACTGTGCTGTACATCTGAAACTAATATAAAGTAATATGGAATGTTAACTGTAGCTGAAAAAATAAACAATTTAAAAAAACAAAACTAAAAACCACCAAAACAAATCTGGAGAGAATTGCGGGCCCTAGAGTTTTTAATTTTTGTTTTTAAATTAAAGTTTATGGAGACGTCATCAAAATGGTGGCGTGAGGTGAGCCTCTGTAAAGCTCCCCTGGAATTTACAACTAATCAAACAACAATAATTCCACAAAGGACTCCTGCACATCAGACAGGCAAGACGAAGAGGGCCACTATTAAATTCACCTAAAGGTGGGAGAATTGTGCGAGCTGGGGAAGAGGGAAGGGAGAAGTGTGGAGACGGAGGAGCTCTGGTGCAGGACGGAGACCTAGCTCAGTGCTCCCAGCTCGCTGCATCCCGGAACTTCTGCAGCTCCTGGAGGGGGAAGAAATCGGACTGCAGGGGCTCCGCTTATGGCCCAGAGGTTCAGTGGACCGCATATAACACGGCTAAACCCAATGCTCACAGCAGAGACCTCGGAGAAAAAACTGAGGAAAGAAGGCTGAAAACATGGTTTAAGCGATCACTGCTGAGCAGAGAAGGGAAGCTTTAGGCATTGAGACTAGCCCCCCCATCCTACCCTACCAGAGCTTGTCCCACCCCCACCTGCCCAGTGCTAGAAGCAGAACAGTAGCAGTGTCAGATCAAAAGAACAGAATATTTGCTGTTCTGAGAACCATGGACCACAGACATAGATTCACAGCCCAACTAGTTCCGGCAAAGGGAAGGGAGCTGTGGAAGTAGGACCAGCTGTGCAGGAGGTCGTTGTCATTGCTCTGGGTCACCTTTCACAAATTACCCCACTCCTCACCCCACATATCTGGGTGGATCCCTAAAGGAGTAAACAGAATTGCTGAAATATACGAGCTCTGAATCAGGTGCAGAAAGAACTTTGGAACTTCAAAGGCTCTCCGCATCCCCACAGGGACGTGGCGCCCTAAGATACAGACGAACTGTTACCATGGAGAAACCAGTCTCTCAGGGAAACACTCCATTGTGTGAGAAGCTGGAATAGTGCAGAGAAAACATAGCACTACTGTGTGAGAGAGGGAAAAAAAGGCTGCAGTAGGAAAGAAAATAAAACATTCTACCAACAAATACTGGAAAACAAAGAAAGACATTTTCCTATTGACCTGTGGCAGAAGCCACTCCTGTAGATGTCTAGAAAGAGAAATAATAAATCAACAATTGCCATGAATAACCAAGGCAACAAGACAGCTCAGAAAGAAAGTAAAAACTCTCCAGAAAAGGAACTTAAAGATATGGAAATATGCAACTTAAATGACAGAGAATTCAAGATTGCAGTTCTGAAAAAACGCAACGAGATGCAAGAAAACACAGAAAGGCAATTTAATGAACTCAGAAAAACAATCAAACAACATGAGCATTTCACAAAAGAGATTGAAATTTTTAAAACAAGAACCAAATGGAATTTCTGGAGATTAAGAACTCAATAGAAGAAATCAAGAATAAAATAACCAGCTTAGGTAGTAGATTTGGCTAGATGGAGGAAAAAATCAGTGGCATCGAAGATACAAACGTGGAAATTACACAGATAGAAGAAGAAAGATATTTGAGACTTAAAAGAAATGAAAGAATTCTACAAGAACTTTCTGACTCTATCAGAAAGAGCAATATAAGAAAAATGGGCATACCAGAAGGAGAAGAAAAAGAGAAGGGAAAAGAGAATATAGTCAAATGAATTGTTGAGAACTTCCCAAACTTGTGGACAGAACTGGATACTCGATTCCAAGAAGAAAATAGAACACCTAATCACCTCAATCCCAACAGGCCTTCTCCAAGGCACATTTTATTACAGCTGTCTAAAATCAATGACAAAGAAAGAATCCTCAAGGCAGCCAGGCAAAAGAAGACTGTGAACTACAAAGGAAAGCCCAATAGATTATCATCAGACTTTTCAGCAGAAACTCTACAAGCTAGGAGGGAATGGAACCAAATATTCAAATTATTGAAAAAGAGACATTAATAGCCAAGAATAATATATCCAGCAAAGACATCCTTTAGATATGAAGGAGGAATAAAGACATTTCCACACATACAGAAGCTGAGGGAATTTTCTAATACACAAACTGCACTACAAGAAATACTAATGGAGGCTATTCGACCACCATCAACAGGGGCAATTTGTGGCAACCAAAACATAAAACGGAGGAGAGTAAAGGGCTGAACTAAAATATGGGAATGGAGAAAGTAAGCGTGCTGAAGAAAATGGAATACTCTAAATATCCATTTTTCTTCTACATAAACTTAAGGATAACCACCAAAAAAATCCAAAACTGAAATGTATACTGTAATAAAACAAGAAACAGAGGGAAACATCACAGAATAGCAACACACAGACGTAATGGACAACAAAAAGAGCAAAGAAACAATGGAGACAAAGCCTTATCAAAAAACTAAACATAGAATGAAAGGAAATTCTCATGAATCAACAATCACCCTAAATGTAAATAGACTGAATCACCAATGAAAAGGCATAGATTAGCAGATTCAGTCAAAAAACTAAATCCCAGCATATGCTTTCAACAAGAGACACATCTCAGTTAAAAGGATAAGCATAGACTCAAAATGAAATGGTGGAAATTGACAATTCAAGCGAATAGTACCCAGAGAAATTCCGGTGTAGCCATAATGATATCAGATGAAACAGCCTTCAGTGTGAAAAAGATAACAAGAGACAAAGATGGACATTTCATAATGGTAAAGGGGACTATACAACAAGAAAACATAACAGTCAACAATATTTATGCCCCCAATCAGGGAGCACTGAAATATACCAACTAACTACTAACAGAACTAAAGGGAGAAATTGACCAAAACACAATTATACTAGGGGACTTAAATACATCATTGACAGCTTTGGATAGATCATCCAAACAGAAAATTAATAATGAAATAGCAGTCTCTAATGACACATTAGATGAAATGGACATAATTGACATATATAGAGCACTTCATTCTAAAACATCAGATTATGTATTTTTTCCAAATGTACATTCTTAAGGATAGATCATATGTTGGGACGTAAAATCAGCCTCAGCAAATTTAAAAAGATTGACATCATACCAAGCATATTCTCTGATCACAAGGCTTTGAATTTGGGTATCAAGTGCGAAAAGAAAGCAGGAATAAACAAAAATACATGGAGATTCACAAAAATACCATTAAAGAACGACTGGGTCAAAGAAGAAATTAGAGGAGAGATCAAAATATACAGAAGAACAAATGATAATGAAAAACATCCTACCAAAATTTTTTGGATGCAGCGAAAGCAGTTTTAAGAGGGAAATTTATATCATTACAGGCCAATCTCAGAAACCAAGAAAAATCCCTAATAAGTAACCTCATGTTACACCTTAAAGAACTAGAAAAAGAAGAAAAAGTGAAACCAAGGTCAGCAGAAAAAAGGAAATAACAAAAATCAGAGCAGAACTAAAAAAAAAAAAAATCAGAGCAGAACTAAATGAAATAGAGAAAAGATAATTGAAAAAATTAATGTGACAAAGAGCTGGTTCTTTGAAAAGATTAACAAAATTGACAAACCCTTGTCTATATTCACTAAGATACGAAGAGAGAAGACACCAATTAACAAAATCAGAAATGAAAACGTGGAGGTTATCATGCACACCACAGAAATACAAAGGATCATTCAAGAACACTATGAAGGACTATATGCCACCAAATTCAATAACCTAGAAGAAATGGACAAGTTCTTAGAAACATATAGCCTTCCAAGGCTGAACAATGTAGAACTGCAAAATCTAAACAGACCGATCACCAGTAATGAAATTGAATCAGTCTTCCAAAACCTTCCCAAAAGCAAAAGTCCTGGACCAGATGGCTTCACTAGTGAATTCTACCAAACCTTCAAAGTGGGTCTAATACCAATCCTGCTCAAACTCTTCCAAAAAATTGAAGAAGAGACAGTACTCCCTAAATCGTTTTATGAGGCCAACATTACCCTGTTACCAAAACCTGGTAAGGACAACACTAAAAAAGAAAACTACAGAACAATACATCTGATGAATACAGATGCAAAAATCCTAAACAAAATTCTAGCAAATCGAATACCACAATGTATTGAAAATGTTATTCACCACGACCAAGTGGGGTTTATCCCCAGGGCAAAAGAATCTTTCAACATCCGCAAATCCATCAATGTGATACATCACATAAATAAAGTAAAGGACAAAAATCATATGATTATATCAATTGATGCAGAAAAAGCATTTGACAAGATACAACATCCATTTATTATTAAAATACTTAATAAAGTAGGTATAGAAGGAAAATACCTTAACATAATAAAGGCTATTTATGAGAAGCCCTCAGCTAATCTCATAACTAATTATGGAAATCTGAAGCCCTTTTATGTATGTTCAGGAACATGATAGGTCTTTCCCCTATCACCTCTGCTTTTCAACATAGTGTTGCAAAACCTTGCCAGAGCAGTCAGGCAAGAGAAAGAAATAAAAGGCATCCAAATATGGAATGAAGAACTTAAATTATCACTCTTTGCGGATGACATGATGCTATATACAGAAAACCCTAAACACTGCACCAAAAAGCTGTTAAAACAATCAACAAATACAGTAAAGTTGCTGGCTACAAAATCAACATACAAAAGTCCATTGCATTCCTATATACTAACAATGAAATTTCAGAAAGAGAAATACAAAAAACTATTCCCTTTGCAATTGCAGCAAAAAGAATAAAACACCTAGGAATAAACTTAACCAAGGATGCAAAGGACCTATGTGCTGAAAACTATAAGACATTTTTGAAATAAATTGATGAAGACACAAAGAAATGGAAGTTTGTCCATGCTCATGGATTGGAAGAATCAACATATTTAAAATGGGCTTGTTACCCAAAGCAATATACGGATTTAATGCAACCCCCATCAAAATCCCAATGGCATTTTTTAAAGAAATAGAACAAAAATCATCAGTTTGTTTGGAATCACAAAAGATCCCAAATAGCCAAAGCATCTTAAGAGAAAAGAACAATACTGGAGGTATCGCACTTCCTGACTTTAGCTTGTACTACAGGGCTACAATAATCAAAACAGCATGGGAGTGGCAGAAAAACAGACACATAAACCAATGGAATAGAATTGAGAATCCAGAAATAAAACCACATAAATATGGACAGATAATTTTTGACAAAGTAACTAAAAACATACAATGGAGGAAAGACAGCCTCTTCAATAAATAGTGCTGGGAAAATTGGATAGCCACGTGCAAAAGAATGAAACTGGACTGCTATCTGTCACCATGTACCAAAATTAATTCAAAATGGATCAAAGACTTAAGCATAAGACCTGCCACAATAAACTGCATAGAACAAAACGTAGGTACTTAACTTATGGATCTTGGATTCAAAGAGCATTTTATGAATTTTACTCCAAAAGCAATGGAAGTGAAAGCTAAAATAAACGATTGCAACTTATGACTATACGAAACTTAAAAGCTTCTGCACAGCAAAAGAAACCATAAACAAAATAAAGAGGCAACCAACTGAATCAGAGAAGATTTTTGCAAACAGTGCCTCCAATAAGGGGCTAATATCCAAAATATACAAGAAACTCATGAAGCTCAACAACAAAGAAACAGACAACTCAATTGAAAAATGGGCAGAGGACCTGAAGAGACATTTCTCCAAAGAGGACACACAAATGAAAAATAGACATATAAAAAAATGCTCAACATCACTAATCATCAGAGAAATGCAAATAATAACCACAATGAGATATCACCTCACCCTAGTCAGAATGGTTATCATCAAGAAGACAAGTAGTAACAAGTGTTGGAGAGGCTGTGGAGAAAAACGAGCCCTCATACACTCTTAGTGGGAATGCAGACTAATGCAACCGTTGTGGAAGGCGGTATGGAAGTTCCTCAAAAAATTACAAATAGAATTACCATATGACCCAGCAATCCCTCTACTGGGTATCTACAAAAATTTTTTTAAGACATTTATATATAAAGACACGCGTGCTCCAATGTTCATTGCAGCTTTGTTTATGGTGGTCAAGACATGGAAACAACCAAAATGTCCTTCGACAGATGAATGGATAAAGAAGTTGTGGTATATATACACAATGGAATAGTATTTGGTGATAAAAAAAGATAATACAGGAACATTTGTGACAACTTCGATGGATCTTGAGAGTGTAATTCTAAGCGAAATAAGTTAGACAGAAAAAGCAGAGAACCCTATGATTTCACTGATATGTGGTATATAAACCAAAAACGACAAAAAACAAGACAAACAAATGAGAAACAAAAATTCATAGACACAGACTATAGTTTAGTGGTTACCAGAGGGTAAGAGGGGTGGGGGGAGGCAGATGAGAGTAAGGGGGGTCAAATATATGGTGATGGAAGCAGAGCTGACTCTGGGTGGTGAACACACAATGGGATTTATCGATGATTTAATACAGAATTGTACACCTGAAATCTATTTAATTTCACTATCAATTGTCACCCCAATAAATAAAAAAAGAGAATGCCATGTACAATTATGTTTCAACAACTTATTTAATCTGGATGAAATTAACAAATGCTGAACAGCACGCAAACTACCAAACTGATAAAAAAAATGGAATGGACAATCTGAATACACAACTAAAACTTGAATTGGTAATCAAACCTCCCCCGCCCAAAAAAAAAAAAAGAAAAGAAAAAGCACAGTAAAAGATGGCTTCACTGGCAAATTCTACCAAACATTTAAAGAACAATTAACACTGATTTCTTCCAGGAAATAAAAGAGAAGGAAATATTTCCTAACTCATTCTGTGACATCATCATTATCCTGATACCAAAGTCAAAAGACTAAAAGAAAATTACAGACCAATATCTCTCATGAATGCAGGAACAAAAATTCTTAGCAATATATTAGCAAATCAAATTCAGCAACATATTAAAATATTTCACAGCAGACCAAGTATTGAGTTTCCAAGTGTTGAGGATGTAGAGAAATTGAGAACATTTTAAAATGCTGGTGGGAGTGCAAAATGGTTTATACACTGAGGAAAACAACTTGGCAGTTCCTCAAAAATTTAGCATAAAATAATTAGCATATGACCCAGCAATTCCACTTCTACTCAAAAGAGCTGATAACAAGTGCTCAAAAAAATGCATTTACATGCATGTTTATAGCTGTTCACAATACCTGTAATGTGGGAAAAAGCCAAATATCCATCAAAAGATGAATGGATAAACATATATATATATATATATATATATATATATATATAATGCAATATTAGTTGTCCATAAAAAGTAACGCAGTACTGATAAACGTGACCAAATGTATGAACCTTGAAAACATGATAAGTGAGAGAAGTCAAACACAAAAGTTCATAGATTGTATAATTTCACTTTTATGAATCATCCAGAATAAGAAAATCCATAAATAAAACTAGTCATTGACAGAGTCAGGGTGGAGGGGGAAATTGTGAGTGACTGCTTAATGCATACAGTTTCCTTTTGGAGTGATGAAAGTGTTTTGGACTTAGGCAGAGATGATATTTGCACATTTTGAATGTACTAAATGTCACTAAACTATACAGTTTAAAATGATTAATTGTTAATTTTGTTATGTGAATTTTACCTAAATTTAAAAAGCGCTGACTTGTTTATTCTTCCAGATTAATTTGCAAAAATTTTGGCAAGTCACTGCTCCCAAATCTCCTAGCATGATTTTTATCAGAAGTTCATTAAAATTATATATTGACAAAGAAAATATTAATAATCTTCCCATCCCAAAACATGGTATGTGTTTTTATTTTTTCAAATATTCTTAGTGTGATTCATATTTTTAACTTGTTACAAATGATTTACTCTTCTTATTGCAACTATTCTCAAATACAAAGTTGAATCCTCAATTTGTTTATTTTTGAAATTGTTTATAATCTGAAAGTTAAAAATGAAACATATCCAACAACCTGAAACTAATAAAAACAAATAAATAAAAAATGAAACATATGACTTTGTCTATGTAATAAAGTCAATGATAAATAATATCATAAATTAGGAGGAAAAATTGGAAGTTTAGATACTGCTCACAGGGAGAAAATGTGTATAATACTAACTTAAAACTGTCAGATCAGGAGGTCTAGAGTATAGAGATGATGGTTTGTGGCCTTAATCCACAGGCAAATGGTTTATTAATAAGTAATCTTTCAGCTGGGAATTACAAAAGATAAAAACTCGTGACAATTTAAAAAACTTATGACAGACTTCATCAAAATGGCAGTGTGAGGTTATCCTCTGGAAATTTCCCCTGGAATTTATAAGAAACTACATTTTGAACAACTATAAATCCACAAAGGACTACCTGCACAGCAGACAGGTAAGACAAAGAGGCTTACTACTGAATTCATCAATAGGTGGGCAAACTGCGTGAGCAGGGAAGGGAGAAGTGCGGAGATGTGGCCCCATGGGCACATGACGAAGACTTAGCTCAGTACTCCTAGCTCGCTGCATCCCAGAAATACCGCAGCTGCGACAGAGGGAAGAACTCGGACTGCTAGGGCTCCGGTTATGGCCCACAGGGCTGAGGGGGAAGCATATAACACGGCTGAATCCAACGGTCACAGCAGAGACCTCGGAGCAAAGGCTGAGGGAAGAAGGCTGAAAACGGTGGTTTAAGCCCTCACTGACATAGAGACAACGGAAGCCTTAGGCACTGAGTCTAGCTGCCCCTCTAACCTTCCCAGAGCTGGCAACGCCTGTACGTGCCCAGGGCTAGAAGCTGAAAAGTAGTAGTTTCAGATCAAAAGAACAGAATATTTACAGTTCAGAGAAATGTGGTCCACAGATACAGATTCACAGCCCAACTAGTTCCAGCAAAAGAGAGGGAGCTGTGGAAGGAGGACTAAAGTGGTAGTGGTCGCCACCATTGCTCTGGGCCACCTCTCACAACTCACACCGCCACTGTCCCCACCTATCTGGGTGGATTCCTGCAGGGATAAACAGAACTGGTGAAACACACGGACTCTGAATCTTGTATAATAAGAGCTTTGGCACTTCAAAAGCTCTCAGCATCCCCACAGGGACATGGTGCCCTATAACCCAGGGGAACTGTTAACAGAGGAGAAGTCCGCTTTCTAGGTAATCCTACCATTGTATGAGATGCTGGAATACTGCAGAGAAAACATAACACTAAAGTGTGAGAGATATCAAAACAGCTGCAGTCGGAGAGAACAGAACATTCTAGCAACACGTAATGGAAAACAAAAGACCTCTTCCAATCAACCTGTTGCAGAACCCTCTACTGAAGATTGCTAGGAAGAAAAATAATAAATAATTAATTCTCATGAATAACCAAAGCAACAAGACAGCACAGAAAGAAAGTGAAAAGACTCCAGAAAAGAAACTTAAAGAATTGGAAATATGTGACTTAAATGCCACAGAATTCAAGATTTCAGTTCTGAAAAACTCAGAGATGCAAGAAAAGAAAGAAAGGCAGTTTAATGAACTCAAAAACACAATCAAAGAATAACATGAACATTTTACCAAAGACACTGAAATTAAAAAAAAGAAAGAAAAAAGAACCAAATAGAATTTCTGGAAATTAAGAACACAATAGAAGAAATGAAGAATGAAATACTTAGATTAGGTAGTAGAGTTCACCAGATGGAGGAAAGAATCAGTGACACCAAAGATAAATCACGTGGAAATGCATGGATGGAAGAAGAAAGACAGTTGAGACTTAAAAGAAATGAAAAAAATATACAAGAACTTTATGACTATAGTGGAAAGAAAAACATCAGAATAATGAGCAGAGGACGTCATCAAAATAGAGGCATGAGGTAAGCCTCTATAAAGCTTCCCAGGAATTTACAACTAATCGAAAAAGAATAACTCCACAAAGTACTCCCTGCACAGCAGAGAGGCAAGACGAAGATGCCCACTACTGAACTCGCGCGAGTGAGGGAGGAGAGAAGGGAGAACTGTGGAGTCGGAGCCATGCAGGAGCAGGACTCAGACCTAGCTCAGTGATCCGAGCCCTTTGCATCCCAGAACTACTGCAGCTATGGAAGAGGGAAGAACTCGAACTGCTAGGGCTCCGCTTATGGCCCACAGGCCTGAGGGGACAGCATATAACATGGCTGAATCAAACACTCACAGCAGAGACCTCGGAGAAAAGACTGAGGGAAGAGGCTGAAAACGGTGGTTTAAGCCCTCACTGCAAAGCAGAGAACTGAAGCCTTAGGCACTGAGACAAGCAGACCCCTCCCTAACCTCAAAGAGCTCACCCCGCCCCATCTGCCCGGTGCTGGAAGCGGGAACACTAGCAGTGTCAAATCAAAAGAACAGAATATTTGCTGTTCTGAGAACTGTGGACCGGAGACACAGATTCACAGCCCAACTAGTTCCGGCAAAGGGGAGGGAGCTGTGGGAACAGGACCAGCTGTAGTGGTAGTCGCTGCCATTGCTTTTCCCCACCTCTCACAACTCAACCCGCCCCTGACCACACTTATCTGGGCAGATCCCTCCAGGAGTAAACAGAACTGCTGAAACAGAGGGGCTCTGAATGTGATGCAGGAATAGCTTTGGAACTTCAAAATCTCTCCACATGCTGCGCCTTGTGACCCAGGTGAATTATTAACAGAGGAGAAGCCTGTCTCCCAGGGAATCACCCCATTATGTGAGAAGCTGGAATAGTGCAGAGAAAACATAGCACTACCATGTGAGAGAGAAAAATAAAGCTGCAGTAAAACAGAAAATAAAATATTCTACCAACAAGTACTGGTAAACAAAAGAAAGACCTCTTGCTATCAACCTGTTGCAAAAGCCACTCTTATAGATGTCTATGAAGAGAAATAATAAATCAGTAATTGCCATGAATAACCAAGGCAACAAAACAGCTAAGAAAGAAAGTGAAAAGTCTCCAGAAAATGAACTTAAAGATATGGAAATATGTGACTTAAATGACAGAGAATTCAAGATGGCAGTTCTGAATAAACTCAACGAGATGCAAGAAAACATAGAAAGGCAGTTTAATGAACTCAGAAACACGATCAAGGAATAATGTGAACATTTTATGAAAGAGATTGAAATTAAAAAAAATAGAATTTCTGGAGATTAAGAACTCAATAGAAGAAATTAAAAATGAAATAACCAGCTTAAGTAGTAGAGTTGACCAGATGGAGGAAAGAATCAGTGACATCGAAGATAGAAACCTCGAAATTACACAGATAGAAAAAGAGACTTAAGACTTAAAAGAAATGAAAGAATTCTACAAGAACATTCAGACTCAATCAGAAAGAGCAATATAAGAATAATGGGCATAGCAGAAAGACAGGGAAGAGAGAAGGGAACAGAGAATATATTCAAACAAATTGTCGATGTGAACTTCCCAACATTATGGGCAGAACTGGATTCTTGAATACAAGAAGCAGATAGAACACTTAATTACCCCCATCCCAATGGGCCTTCTCCAAGGCACATTGTATTGAAGCTGTCAAAAATCAACCATAGAGAAAGAAACCTCAAGGAATCCAGGGAAAAGAAGACTGTAACCTACAAAGAAAAACCCCTTCGATTATCATCAGATTTCTCAACAGAATCTATTCAAGCCAGGAGGGAGTGGAACCAAATATTCAAACTATTGAAAGAGAGAAATTATGAGCCAAGAGTAACATACCCAGCAAAGATGACTTCAGATATGGAAAAAGAATAAAGACCTTTCCAGACATACAGAAACCGAGGGAATTTTTTAATACACAACCTGCACTACAAGAAATACTAAAGGAGGCTATTTGTCCACCATCAACAGGGACAATTTGTGGCAACCAAAACATAAAAAGGGGGAGATTAAAGGCTGGAACTGGAATATAGGAACGGAGAAAGTAAGAAAGCTGAAGAAAATGTAATGTTCTAATTATCAAACATTCTTTTACATAAACTTAAGGGTAACCATTCAAAAAAAAGAAAAGAAAAAGAAAAGAAAACACAACTGAAATGCATACTGCAATAAAACAAGAAACAAAGGGAAACATCATAGAATATCACCACACAGAAGTAATAGACAGCAACAAAAAGGCAAACAATGGATACACAGTCTTACCAGAAATCTAAAGATAGAATTATAGGAAATACTCACATATCAATAATCATCCTAAATGTAAATGGACTGAACTCACCAATAGAAAGGCACAGAGTAGGATATTAGTTCAAAAAACTAAACCCAACCATATGCTGTCTCCAAAAGACGCATCTCAGCTACAAGGACAAGCATAAACTCAAAGTGAAAGGGTGGAAATTGACACTCCAATCAAATGTTAACCAGAGAAAATCAGGTGTAGCTATATTGATATCAGATCAAACAGACTT
This sequence comes from Rhinolophus hipposideros, assembly GCF_964194185.1. NCBI lineage: Eukaryota > Metazoa > Chordata > Mammalia > Chiroptera > Rhinolophidae > Rhinolophus > Rhinolophus hipposideros. Next base: position 30,812,154 of record NC_138046.1, read on the forward strand.
CAGGGTGAAAAAGGTAGCAAGAGACAAAGATGGACATTTCATAATGGTAAAGGGGACTATACACCAAGAAGACAAGGCAGTCATTAATATGTATGCCCCCAAAGAGGAAGAACGAAAGTATACCAAGCAACTACTAACAGAACTAAAGGAAGAAATTGACCAGAACACAATTTTACTAGAGGACCTAAATACATCATTGAGAGTTATGGATAGATCTTTCAAACAGAAAATAAATAATGAAATAGCAGCACTGAATGACACATTAGATGAAATGGGCATAATTGATATCTATGGAGCACTTCATCCTAAAACATCAGACTATATGTTTTTTTCTAGTGGACATGGAACATTCTCAAGGATATACCATATATTGGAATGTAAAACTAACCTCAGCAAATTTAAGATGCCTAAAATCATACCAACCATATTCTCTGACCACAAGGCTTTGAAATTGGATATCAACAGCAAAAAGAGAGCAGGAAAAACTACAAATACATGGAGATTAAACAACATCCTTTTAAAGAACGACTGGGCCAAAGAAGAAATTATAGGAGAGATCAAAGGATACACAGAAAAAATGAAACTGAAAACACATCCTACAAAATTATTGGGATGCAGGGAAACAGAATTAAGAGGGAAATTTGTATCATTACAGGCCTATCTCAAGAAGGAAGAAAAAACTTAAATACATAACCTCATGTTACACCTTAAAGAACTAGAAAAAGAAGAACAAATGTAACCTAAGGTCAGCAGAAGAAAGGAAACAATGAAAATCAGAGCAGAATTAAATGAAAGGAAGAACAAAAAGACAATAGAAAAAAATAATGTGACAAAAACCTGGTTCTTTGAAAAGATTAACAAAATTGACAAACCTTGTCTAGGGCTCACTAAGATTAAAAGAGAGAAGACACTAATAAACAAAATCAGAAAGGAAAAATGGGGAGATATCACAGAAGCCACAGAAATACAAAGGATCTTCCAAGAATACGATGAAGGACTGTATGCCACCAAATCCAATAACCTAGATGAAATGGACAAATTCTTAGAAACATATAGCCTTCCTAGGGTGAACCATGAAGAACTGGAAAATCTAAACAGACTGATGACCAGTAACGAAATTGAAACAGCCATCCAAAACCTTCCCAAAAGCAAAAGTCTGGGACCAGTAAGCTACTAGTGAATTCTACCAAACCTTCAAAGAGAATCTAATACCTGTCCTACTCAAACTCTTCCAAAAAATTGAACGAGACAGTACTCCCTAACTCATTTTATGACGCCAATATTACCCTGATACCAAAGTCTGGTAAGGACAACACACACAAAAGGGAACTGCAGACCAATATCTCTGATGAATACAGATGCAAAAATCCTAAAAAGTATTCTAGCAAATCGAATGCAACAATGCATTAAAAAGATTATTCATCACAACCAAGTGTGGTTCATCCGAGGGACACAACGATGATTCAACATAGACAAATCCCTCAATGTGATACATCACATAAACAAAATAAAGGACAAAAATCATATGATTATATCGATTGATGCAGAAAAAGCATTTGACAAGATGCAATATCTATTTATGATTAAAAAACTTATTAAAATAGGTATAGAAGGAAAACACCTTAACATAATCAAGGCCATATATGACAAACCCTCATCTAATCTCATAATTAACAGTAAAAACCTGAAGCCCTTTGCTCTACTTTCAGGAACACAACAGGGCTACACCTATCACCTCTGCATTTCAACATTGTGTTGCAAGTCCTCTCCAGAGCAATGAAGCACGAGAATGAAATAAAAGGCACACAAATTCAGAATGAAAAAGTTAAATTATCACTGTTTGCAGATGACATGATGCTATATATAGAAATCCCTAAAGACACCACTAAAAAGATATTAGAAACAATCAATGAATACAGTAAAGTTGCTGGCTACAAAATCAACGTAAAAAAGTCCATTGCATTCCTATATACCAACAATAAAATCTCAGAAAAAGAAATAAAAGAAGCAATTCCTTAATCAATGGCAGGAAAACGAATAAAACACCTAGGAATAAACTTAACCAAGGAGGTGAAAGACCTATATGCTGAAAACTATAAGAATTTTTAAATAGAAATTGAAGAAGACACAAAGAAATGGAAAGACATTCCGTGCTCATGAATTGGAAGAATCAACATAGTTAAAATGGCCATATTACCCAAAGCAATATACAGATTTAATGCAATCCCCATCAAAATCGCAATGGCATTTTCTAAAGAAATAGAACAAAAAAATTATCCGATTTGTTTGGAACCACATAAGACCCAGAATAGCCAAACAATCTTAAGAAAAATGAACAATACTGGAGGTATCGCACTCCCTGACTTTAGCTTGTACTACAGGGTTACAATACTCAAAACAGCATGGTATTGGCAGAAAAACAGACACACAGTCCATTGGAATAGAATTGAGAACCCAGAAATAAAACATCATTCATATGGACAGATAATTTTTGGCAAAGAAGCAAAAAACATACTATGGAGAAAAGACAGCCTCTTCAATAAATGGTCCCGGCAGAATGGGAAAGCCACGTGAAAAACAATGAAACTGGACTTCCATCTATCACCATGTACCAAAATTAATTCAAAATAGTCAAAGCCTTAAGCATAAAACCTGCCACAATAAAATGCATAGAAGAAAACAGAGGTACGAAACTTATGGACCTTGGGTTCAAAGAGCATTTTATGAATTTGACTCCAAAGGCAAGGGAAGTGAAAAGTAAAATAAACAAATGGAACTATATGAAACTTAAAAGCTTCTGCACAGCAAAAGAAACTATGGACAAAATAAAGAGGCAACCAACTGAATGGGAGAAGATTTTTGCAAACAGTGCCTCCGATAAGGGGCTAATATCCAAAATATACAAGGAACTCATGCAATTCAGCTACAATAAAACAAATAGCCCAATTGAAAAATGGTCAGAGGACCTGAAGAGACATTTCTCCAAAGAGGACATAGAAATGTCAAATAGACATATGCAAAAAATGTTCAACATCACTAACCATCAGAGAAATGCAAATAAAAAACACAATGAGATATCACCTCACCCTAGTCAGAATGGCTATCATCAACAAAACAAATAGTAACAAGTGATGGGGAGGGTACTGAGAAAAAGGAACACTCATCCACTGTTGGTGGGAATGTAGACTGGTGCAGCCGCTATGGAAGGCAGTGTGGAGTTTCCTCAAAAAATTACAAATAGAATTACCATATGACCCAGCAATCTGTGTCCTGGGTATCTACCCAAAAAGTGTGAAAAATTTTATCCATAAAGTTTTATCCATAAAGACATGTGTACTCCAACGTTCATTGCAGCTTTATTTACGGTGACCAAGACATGGAAACAACCAAAATATCCTTCGATAGATGAATGGATAAAGAAGTTGTGGTATATATACACAATGAAATACTATTCTGCCCTAAGAAAGGATGAGATGGAACCACTTGTTTCAACATGGATGGATCTTGAGAATATAATGCTAAGCGAAATATGTCAGACAAAAAAAGCAGAGAACCATATGATTTCAGTGATATGTCGTATATAAACCAAAAACAATAGAACGAGACAAATGAGAAACAAAAACTCATAGACACAGACAATAATTTAGTGGTTACCAGAGTGTAAGGGGGGAGGTGGGTGGTAGATGAGGGTAAAGTGGATCAAATATATGGTGATGGATTGAGAGCTGACTGTGGATGGTGAACACACAATGGGATTTGTAGATGATGCAATACAGAATTGTACACCTGAAATCAATGTAACTTTACTAACAATCGTCACCCCAATAAACTTTATTTGAAAAATTAAGTTAATGTTTTGAAGTACAGTCTATTATGTTTACTTCTCTTTTTACTCAGTCCATTGTTCTTTCTTTGGCAAAGGATCATGTCTTAATTTATTGTCATTATCTTTATGTTTGGTGAGGTCCCTTTAGCAATTCTTTAATGACAGATCTGATTGCAACAAATGCTTAGTGTTCCTTCATTTAACAATGTCTTTATAATCTCTTCATTCCTGAAGGATACTTTCATATGTCAGAGTTAGTTGTTGTGAATTCTTTTCTTTCAGCCCTTGAAAAAAATGTTGTTCCACTTCCTTCTGTTCACCATAATTCCAGGTGAAAAATCCCCAGTTATTCAAATTGTTTTTCTACTAAAGGTAGTCCATTTTACTCTCCAGCTTCTATTAAATTTTTAAGTATAATTTCACTTAGGCGATATTAGTTAACATAAAATTAAATATTTTAAAGTTGCAAAGATTATGTAGGGTGCCTGATGGGTACTGGATTTATCAGTAGGGTCACTTCATAGACTGCATAGATGCCTGACCACCGTGCTATGTACCTGAAGCTGAAGTAGAATAACATTGAATGTCAACTACAATTGTGCACACACACAAGCACACACACACAAACACACACTCAGGTTTTGATAATTATGTTCACGAACTCAACCTAAGAAAAGTGCTACATACCACATTGGTGAATACCACTATGGTCACCTATGAAGTACTCCCTTTAGGAAGCTATGTACTGATGCCAGCACCTAGTCCACCCTTCAAAGCAATTTTGGAACTCTTTTTTTGGAATAGCTATCAGAGCTGTTGTTATATTACCTTTGATGTCCTGAATGTTATCAAAATGTCTTCCTTTCAATGTTTCTTTCATCTTTGGGTAAAGAAAGAAGTCATTGGGAGACAGATCAGGTGAGTAAGGAGGATGTTCCAATAAAGTTATTTGTTGACTGGCTAAAAACTCACTCACAGACAGTGCCGTGTGAGCTGGTGTATTGTCATGATACAAGAGCCATAAATTGGCAAAAAGTTCTGTTTGTATTCCTTTTTTTCATGCAGCCTTTTCAGCACTTCCAAATAGTAAACTTGGATAACTGTTTGTCCAGTTGGTTCAAATTCATAATGAATAATCCCTCTAATATCAAAAAAGTTTAATAACATCATTTTGACTCTACATTTGGAGTGATGAAACATTTTTGGTCGTGGAGAATTGGCTGACTTCCATTGTGTACTTTCATGCTTTTTTTCAGGGTCATATCAGTAAACTCATGTTTCATCACCAGTGATAACACAATCCAAAACATTGTCTTGCCTCTCCAAAAGGTCTTGGCAATCTTTGACCATCTTTGCTTTTGTTCATTGGTGAGTGCCTTCAGGACCATTTTTGCACACACCTTTCTTTCTCATGCCAAGATTTTCAGTTAAGATTTTCCTAACTTTTACTCTATCAATGTTTACTTGGTCTACTATGCCTCTCACAATCAGCTGATGATTTTCACGCACAATTCAATGAATTTTTCCAGTGTTTTCATCGGTTCTGCTTGTTACTAACAGCCCTGACTGCTCTTAATGAATGACATGATCTCTCCCCTCAGAAAACTGTTTAATCCATTTGTACACTACTGTCAGTAGTTGCTTGGTATATTTTGGTGCTCCCTGATTGAGGATATAAATATTGATGACTGTTATCTCTTCTTGTTATATAGTACCATTTACCATTATGAAATGTCCATCTTTATCTCTTGTTACCTTTTTCACCCTGAAGTCTGTTTCATCTGATACCATTACGGGTACACCTGATTTTCTCTGGATACCATTTGCTTGGAATGTCAATTTCCATCCTTCACATTGAGTCTATGCTTGTCCTTGTAGCTGAGATGCCTCTCTTGGAGATAGCATATGGTTGGGTTTAGTTTTTTTTTTTTTATCCAATCTGCTACGCTGTGACTTTTTAATGGTGAGTTCAGTCCATTTAACTTTAGGGTGATTATTGATATGTGAGGATTTCCTATCTTTCTGTCTTTAGTTTTCTGGTAAGATTGTGTCTCCATTGTTTATTTGCCGTGTTGTTGTTGTCTATTATTTCCGTGTGGTGGTATTCTGTGAAGTTTACCTCAGTTTCTTCTTTTATTATAGTATATATTTCAGTTCTGAATTTTTTGTGTGTGGTTATCATTAAAATTATGTAAAAGAAAGCTTATTATTTAGAGTATTCCATTTTCTTCAGCATGCCTACTTTCTCCATTCCCATATTCCGGTTCAGACCTTTAATCTCCCAATTTTTATGTTTTAGTTGCCACAAATTGTCCCTGTTGATGGTGGTTGAACAGCCTCCTTTAGTATTTCTTGTAGTGCAGGTCGTGTATTAGAAAATTCCCTCAGCTTATTTATGCCTGTAAATGTCTTTGTTCCTCCTTAATATCTAAAGGATATCTTTGCTGGATGTATTATTCTTGGCTCCTAATTTCTCTGTTTCAATGGTTTGAATATTTGGTTCTACTCCCTCCTGGCTTGTAGAGTTTCTGCTGAGAAATGTGAAGATAATCTAATGGGCTTTCTTTGAAGGTTACCGTCTTCTTTTCCCTGGCTGCCTTGAGCATTCTTTCTTTGTCATTGACTGTAGACAGCTTCAATAAAATGTGCCTTGGTGAAGGCCTGTTGGGATTGAGGTAATTAGGTGTTCTATTTGCTTCTTGGATTCGAGGATCCAGTTCTGTCCACAAGTTTGGGAAGTTCTCATCGACGATTTGTTTGAATATATTCTCTGTTCCCTTCCCTCTTTCTTCTCCTTCTGGTATGCCCATTATTCTTATATTGCTCTTTATGATGGAGTCAGAAAGTTCTTGGAGAATTCTTTCATTTCTTTTAAGTCTCAAATCTCTTTCTTCTTCCATCTGTGTCATTTCCAGATTTCTGTCTTCGATGTCACTGATTCTTTCCTCCATCTGGTTAACTCTACTACCTAAGCTGGTTATGTCATCTTAATTTCTTCTATTGAACTCTTAATCTCCAGAAATTCTATGTGGTTCTTTTTTAAAATTTCAATCTCTTTGGCAAAATATACATGTTGTTCTTTGATTGTGTTTCTGAGTTCATTAAACTGCCTTTCTGTGTTTTCTCGCATCTCGTTGAGTTTTTTCAGAACTGCAATCTTGAATTATCTGTCATGTAAGTCACATATTTCCATATATTTAAGTTTCTTTTCTGGAGATTTTCCACTTTCTTTCTGAGCTCTCTCGTTGCCTTGGTTATTCATGGCAATTAATGATCTATTATTTGTTTTCCTAGACATCTACAAGAGTGGATTCTGCAACAGGTTAATAGGAATAGGTCTTTCTTTTGTTTTCCAGTACGTGTTGGAAGAATGTTTTATTTTCTCTCTGACTGCAGCCCTTTTTTCTCTCTTACACAGTAGTGTTAAGTTTTCTCTGCACTATACCATCTTCTCACACAATGGGGGGATTCCCTGGATGGCGGTCTTCTCCTCTGTTAATAGTTCGCCTGTGTTATTGGATACTGCATCCTTTTCGGGATGCAGACAGCTTTTTAAGTTCCAAACTCTTCCTGCACCAGATTCAGAGCATGTGTGTTTCAGAAGTTCTGTTTTCTTCTGCAGGGGTTCATCCAGATAGGTGTGGAGAAGGGTGGGTTGGTTTGTGAGAGGTGGCCCAGAGCAATGGCAGCGATGACCACCACAACCAGCCCTTCTTCCACAGTTCCCTCCCCTTTGCCAGAACTAGTTTTGCTGCGAATCTGTGTCTGTGGACCACAGTTCTCAGAATGCAAATATACTGTTCCACTTCTAGCAGTGGGCAGTTTAGGGCAGGGAGATCTCTGGGAGGGTAGGGAGGGGATGGCTATTCTCAGTGCCTAAGGCTTCCATTCTCCGCAGCAGTGAGGGCTTAAACCACCATTTTTAGCATTCTTCCCTCAGTCTTTGCTCTGAGGTCTCTGCCGTGAGCTTTGGTTCAGCTGTGTTATATGCTGTCCCTTCAGCCCTGTAGGCCATAAACAGAGCCTTAGCAGTCCGAGTTCTTTCCTCTCTCACAGCTGCGGTTGTTCAGGGATGCAGCAAGCTCGGACCACTGAGCTAGGTCTTCGTCCTGCCCCCATGATGCTCCGTCTCGGCACTTCCCCCTTCGCTTTTCCCCTGCTTGTGCAATTTGCCCAACTTTAGGTGAACTCAGTAGTGAGCCTCTTCCTCTTGCCTCTCTGCTGTGCAGGGATACCTTTGTGGAGTTATAGCTGTTTAATTTGTTTTAATTTCCAGGGGAGATTTCCAGAGGCTCACCTCAAGCCACAATTTGGATGACGTCTATTCATTTGTTTCATAATGTTTTATTTTTTTTTTTTTTACAAATTGTGGGATTACATTTTAATGGTACATTTTGTGTATTAAACCAAAAAGCTGAGATCCTTCATTTCTCATATATTTGTTCAATTTCTATGTTTTGAGAGCAGAGAGCACGCTTAATGTCTCTTTTACATGACAAATGCCTCAGAAATTAGCATAAATTCCAATTTGGTTCACATTTGTTGACATGTTGGGATCACATCATTATATGTGTGTTTTGACAAAGCAGGTTAGAGTGAGACAAACAGTTCTCTTTAATTAGATACTATATTTCCATTAACGCTATAGCCCTGTTAACTTTTTGATAATTATTTAAAACCTTTATACTTTTGAATACACGTATACACTGTTTCCTATTAACTGAAACCTTTATATCTTTCCTACATGTATTGTTACAAAGCCATTCTCTCTTTTGTGCATTTTTAACCTACTTGCAGACATATATATTTATCCATTTAAATGCATTTTGTCATATGTATTCAGCACAATGCTTCGATCTCCTTTTGGAATGCTATTTTTGCCATAGAAAATATTCATCAACTGACAGAATAGGAGAGCATAATCTCTTCGTGTGTGTGTGTGTGTGTGTGTGTGATGGGTGTCTACATAGATGGATATAAGTAGATATAGATAGACATAGGCATTTATATATGTTTCATAATGTTTTATGGTTAAAACAAAAATTACAGCACCATCTTATGTGGTTCTCAATGTGTACAGAGGAAACACTTAAGACAATTATATTTTAAAAATGGGGAAGTTATGAAAACCTAAATGAATGTAAAGTTCCTATACTTCATTGAAGTGATAAGACATTGAATGCAATATAATGTGATAAGTCATGTATGTATGTGGTAACACCTTGAAAAACCATTTAGAACATTTTGTAGAGAGATATAATCAACAACACATTAAAAAGGAGCATACCAGAGATACTTTTATGGTCAGAAATATAGTGAATGAAGTTTGGTAGCTTGACCAAAAGAACAACAGTAATGTGACCAAGAGAGTGACAAAAAAAAATAGATGTTGAACAGCAAGTTTTAGGTCAAGTTAGGGAAAACAGAAATTAAAGTTGAAATACAGTGGTGATTACAATGAGTTTTGAACACTCAACTTTTTACCAAAAAAAAATAGTTCAAGAGGGAAGCCAACACATCATGAGCATGGGTATAGATGGCATTAATTAATGAGTCCATGGGCTTGTTAGGTTGTTTATAAAGCATGTATACAAGAAATCTATTCCTATTAGCATCTGTGGGGACAGAGCTCCAGAAAGCAGTTTCCAGGCTCTCGGCCTCATGTGGAGAGGTGCTGGCTTGGATAGTGGATGGCCGTCAGCTGTGGCTGGTTGTCCATCAGCTGTAGCCATTAAGCCATTGGCCACTGATATAACTGCTGTGGCTACAGAGGGGAGCCGAGGAGAGTGAAGGAGGAGACTGAAGAAGAGTGAAGGAGAGTCGAGGAGAGTTGGTCGGTTGGCAGCAAAGCAGACAGCATGTTGTACGTCGTGTAAACTCAGCCTCCAGTGAGACCATAGTGGTATGACTTCCCTATCTATGGCTCCATGGGTGTTCCTTTTTGGCCTCACCATGTCCTGTGTTCTTATGTGGGGAGCGGGAGCAGAGACCCCACAGGCCGCCCCGCCGGACGCCCCGCATGAAAGCATCATAGGCACACTTAAAGTTAAAAAACTTCAAGACAATCATAGTTGAGGTTCTTTCCTACTCATTCTACACAATTATTCCCTGAAATTCCATTAGACCGCCTGCAAAGTTGGAAATAAAATAATCTCTAATAAGCTGTTAAGTGGTATTCATTTTCTCCACTTGGCAGCTTTAATAATACAGAAAACACATAATAGAGAGCAAAAAAGGTTGGGGAGGGTGTGATTAAACTGATTTTTATATGGAGATAACATGTTTGAATTATTTCAAATATATCCACTAGTCTGTTAAATACCAAGTAAAAGATCTACAAATAATAAAGGCCTTGAAATGGAGTCCTTGGTGTTGTAGTTACAAACTTCCAAGAAGCAGGGATTTATAGTTAAATTGTATAACATAGAGCTTCTCAAACTCTAATGTGCTTACAAATAGCCTGCTCAGATTGTTAAAATGAAGTTTCTAATTTCAGAAGGTCTGGAGTAGGCCCCCAAATTTTTATGTCTAACAAGCTCCCAGGTGATGTTGATAATCACAGGTTTTGGACCACAATTTGAGTAGCAAGGGTCTAATAAACTACATGTATCGTGCTAATAAGGTCAGAGTTTTAAATTCTATCTCCATATTGGCCAGTTAGCTTGTGGCGATCTGGAGTGAGGTTGAACAGTTTGCAAGCCCAGATCTTTCAGTTCTTAATTTTATGGTCTGTGCAAGACACTTAATCTCTCTCGGGTACAGTTTCCACATCTGTGTAATATGGATAGCATTATTCCCCACTTCTGGGGATTGTTGTGGAAGTTTAATGAGATATTTGTAATGTCCTTGAAACATATTTGATGCTACACAAACAATATTCTCCTCTTCCTGCCCCAACCACAATAGATTACATCCCTATCTGCAATGATTTTACAGATCATTGGTACAAAGGTGACTGAATCTGAGATCATGTAGAAATAGTTGATAACAAAATGACAGATAAAATAATCTTAAATGAGAAGTATGCTTTCATGAACATATTGATTACAGAAAAATATCCACCACTTCGCTGCCTCACATTCTAAGTGCATTATTTTTGAGGCCTCTTCAGCGTTGATCCAAAGATCTGCAGGCATCCAGAGAACAACAAAAAAAAATGCTATCAGTTTTTTAAATATCCACATTTATAAAATGAGGTAAGAAATGATATAATTAAACTTATTTGACTAAGAAAATCATCAGGAAAAATGTACTCATTGTAAATTATTAGGAAACAATGAAAAAATCAAAGAAGTGAGTAGTGTAATTTTGATTCAATGTTGTTCTAGTGTTGTTTTTGTTATTGCTTTATTTTGAATGTGCACCAACCTTGACCTTACTAATTCAATTTCTAAATAGAAATCCAAAAACAATGTTAAATGACATATTCATCATTATTTTCCCAAATCAAACTCTCTAGGAGAAAATCAAATAGAGTTAGTCTTTTGAACCTACATATTTTGTGGATATACAATAAAGAAAATGTAATACCCTGCTCTATAAACCCTTCCATATCAGATAAAACATGTACCTCTTTTGAGCCACTACTACTGAGAAAACTGTTTGAATGAAAATTATTTTTTCATCTATCCTAATTTTTTCTATGCATAGAAATCTGCGTTGCCTAACATTTTATCCAGGAAACATCTGGAATAAATTATAATAAACTCCTAAATCAGTTACAGTATAGAAATTCCTAACCCATTAAAATTAAAATTTTGTTTACTTGGCTTCAGAGGTCAATTGTTGATCTTTAGATTTATAGATAGACATGCCCCCTAATGGTTCCAATGGGGGGTAAGACAATTGCACACCCCTGGTACTGTCACTTTTGCTGGTAAATTACTCAGTCTTCAGAGAAGACTGATATAATCTCATTGATATATGCATGGTTTATGGTTTATAAGTATCAGAGCTGTAGGTGTAGTACGCCCTTAACCATGAACATGTAAAACCTAATATTCTCATTAAATCCCTGTTTCTCTACATTTCTATTCAAACACGTGTTTATTAGTTTGTGTGTGTTTGTGTGTGTGTGTGCGTGTGTGTGTGTGTGTGTGTGCAGGTGAGTGTGCATGCATGTGCTCCTGTGTGTAAAAGGAGGTGTTGCTGTCTTTGGATATACCACTAGTAAAAATGTTGCAAAAATATTTTAATGTTTCTAAAAGGACCTAATTCTCTTGTTTTACTTAAAGCTGTCAAATTATATAACACATATAATACCATGCTCACCAGAATGGATAAAATTGAAACAAATTGAAACCAAACTCAAACAGAACAAGCTCTCTTGCTCAAAGAGTGTTAAAGTTAAATGGACACTGTCAGGAATATTTAAATGGTATTTTTTTGCATAGTGTAAGAAGTTGGTCTGGGTTTCATCTAATTCTAAGTTTAGATACTGGTGTGTCTTGCTTAACATAGAAATTTTAATAACAAGGGGGAGAATAACAGTACAATATGTATATCCAGTAAGTGGACCACAAGAATCCTATACTATATTATTTTCTGACATTCAAACAAACCGTTCCGTAGCGTGCACCACTAACTCCTAATATTTCATAAACCTGGATTTTCTCTTGTTTTGTTTTGTTTTTTATTAATGTTGTATCCTGAACATTTGATAGAATTTGGTAATTAAAACCTTTTCTTGGGCATCTTTGAAAACATTTTGCTTCTACTGCGATTTCTGGCCTTTTTGAAAAATGAAAAAAAGCATTCTAATTTTCCCCACATTTTCTGGATAATCCAGTTTTTTTTTTATTTATTTTTATAGGAAAAAAATATATTTATTTACATGCCCTAAACTCAGTACTATATATATATATATATATATATATATATATATATATATATATATATATACATAACTATATATATACATATATATATGTACATATATATAGTTATGTATATATATATACTATATATATTTTTGTACTATATATACATTATATATATATATACTATATATATATATTTATTTATTTATTTATTTTCTCTTTTTTTATTATTATTAGTTTAGGTGCACAAGACAAGGTAATACTTCGACGTTCCAGTTTTTAGAACAACTTTATCTGCAAATATTTTTTATACCAATAACATGTCATACCACGTTGACTGATTGTGTTAAAAGTTGAAAGATAAAATTAAGGATTAGCACAGTGTGATGTTTGATAAATACTTGTTGAATGGATGATAGAGAACACAATTGATTAGATCCATATAACTGCCTTCTTAAATGATTCCAGGAACAAAATTTATTCCTTTAATATAGAGGCTATCTTTTGAAAAGAAAACCCAATATTTCTCCATTACAAAAAAATCCTCAAAGGGAATATGATAATTTACTCTAAAGTTCTTCTTACTCAGTCTCCAAGTGCATTTCAATATCCATGAATCTTCCTTTTCCTTGTTTGGACTCACTCATAAAAGAATAACTTCTTTGAATAAAATGCCTTACACTAGTGAACACTAAAAAAAAAAACATGTTGATTGTTTGATTAATTAAGGTGCCTGTCACTAAACTAAATTATTCAAGTGAAGGAAAAGAAAAGTTCCGAATTAAAAATCAATTCTTCTAGTAATACAGGGTGGGACATGGAGATGAAAAATTTAAATATTTTCCAAAAAAAAGTTTGAGGTGGAATATTCTAGGGGCCTCATTTAAAATAATCCCACTGATGAATACCACTTATAATTGAACTCATTGTTGATGGGATTAGAAACTGAAAAAAAAATTGCGTGTGTTCAAAATATTTTTCTTATATCAGATTTCTTTTTTGTATAAGTTATTAATATGTAGACTATATTTAATTAGTTTATCTTTGAGGTTTGTTTGTTTAAAATAATTATCTTTACAGAAAATTTAAAATCACTAATAAGTCCATCACATAAAGATAATCACTGAATATGATATGATTATAGTGTATTTCTTATTTTCTGTCCCCTCTCCTTCTTCCCCACACATGTCATACAGTAGTTATCTGATACCATACTTACATCTTAGTAGTCTGTTTATACACTTTTCCAGTCTTTAAATTTTTCTTCCACAACATGGGTTTTAATGATATGAAGTTGCATCATATAAATATAATTAATCAATTATTTTCTTTTCTTTTATTATTAATTTTTCTTAGTTTCAGGTGCACAAGACAAAGTAATTTTAGACATTTATCATCTATATCCCTCACACTGTGTCAATCCCCTTCCCCCAATCCACTACTCCTCAGATATTGCACACAGCCATTACATTTCCAATCTCTCTATTCCTAATGCTGTACTCTGCTTCTTGTAAGTATATACATATTTGAAAAATGAAAAATGCAGAAATATTTGCAGATAAAGCTGTTCTAAAAACTGGATTTCTTGAAAATGTGGGGAAAATTAAAATGCTTTTTTTCATTATTCAAATATGTATATACCTATATATATATATAAACTTGTTGTTGACATTCATTATTGTTCAGCTTCAGCTTTAAGTGTACAGTGCAGTGATCAGGTATCTACATCTTCCCTGAGGTGGTCTCCCTAATGAGACAAGTGTCCATCAGATACCCTACAAAATCTTTACAACATTATTGATTACATTCCCCAAATTAACTTTCGGAATCTGATGGCAATCTTGTGGTACTGACTACATTCTAATCCCCTCACCTTCCCCCTTATCCCCACCCACCCTCCCATCTAGCAACCCTCAGTTTTTCCTCTATGTCTCTGACCCTGTTTCTGATTAGTTCATTCACTTATTCTTTTCTTTAGATTCCACATATAAGTGAGATCATATAGTATTTGTCTTTCTCTGTCTGACTTATTTCACTTAACATAATGTTTTTTAGGTACACCCATGTTATTACAAATGGTAAGATTTCTTTCTTCTTTATGGCTGCGTAATACTCCATTGTATAAATGTACCACAGTTTCTTAATCCAGTCGTCTAACAATGGGCATTTCAGTTGTTTCCATGTCTTGGCTATTGTGTATAGTGCAGCAATAAACATAGGAGTGCATAATTTTTTTTGAATTAGGGTTTTGGATTTCTCCAGATAGATACCTAGGAGTGGAATTGCTGGATCATCAAGTAGTTCCGTTTTCAGATTTTTGAGATACTTTCATACTGTTTTCCATAGTGGCTGCACCAATATGAAATTCCACCAACAGCGCACAAGGGTTCCCTTTTCTCCACATCCTCGCCAGCACTTGTTTGTTGAATTATTAATGATAGCCATTTTGACTGGGGTGAGGTGGTATTTCATTGTGGTTTCATCTGCATTTCTCTGATGGTTAGTGAGGTTGAGTATTTTTTCATATATCTGTTTGCCATCTGTATGTCCTTTTTAGAAAAATGTCTCTTCATTTCCTCTGCCCATTTTATAATTGGGCTGTTTGTTTTTTTGGAGTTGAGTTGAGTGAGTTTCTTATAAATTTGTGATATTAATGCCTTACCAGATATATCATAGGCAAATATGTTTTCCCATTCAGTACGATCACTGTTTGTTTTATTGATGGTTTCCTTTGCTGTGAAAAAAACTTTTTAGTTTGATATAATCCTACATGTTTATTTTTTCTCTTACTTCCTTTGCGTGAGGGTAAATATCATTAAAAATCTTGCTCCAGGTAATGTCTGTAAAATTTCTTCCTATATTTTCTTCTAGAAATTTTATGGTTTCAGATGTTACATTTAAGTCTTTAATCCACTCTGAATTTATTCTTGCATATGGTGTAAAAAGGTGGTCCAGCTTAATTTTTTTTGCATGTGTCTGTCCGGGTTTCCCAGCACCATTTATTAAATAGACTGTCTTTACCCCACAGAAAATTCTTGCTTCCGTTGTCATAGATTAAATGAGCATATGAGCATGGATTTACATCTGGGCTCTCTATTCTATTCCATTGATCTATGTGTCTGTTTTATGCCAGTACCATGCTGATTTGATTACTATTGACTTGTAGTATAATTTGATGTCAGGTATTGTTATACCTCCAACTTTGTTTTTAATTCTCAAGATGGCTGAGGCTATCCGGGGTCTTTTATGGTTCCATATTAACTTTAGGATTATATGTTCTATTTCTGTGAAAAACGTTATTGGTAGTTTGATAGGAATTGCATTGAATATGCATATTGCCTTAGGCAGTATGGACATTTTCACTATATTAATTCTTCCTATCCATGAACATGTTATGTGTTTCCATCTATTTATATCTTCTTTCACTTCTTTCTTCAGTGTCTTATAATTGTTTGAGTACAGATTTTTTACTTCTTTGGTTAAATTTATTCCCAAGTAATTTATAGTCTTTGAAGAAATTGTAAATGGGATTCTTTTTTGTTTTTTTTTTTAATTTCTCCTTCTGATATTTTATTGTTGGTATATAGGAATGCATCTGATTTCTGAAAATTAATTTTGTATCCTGCTACTTTACTAAATTCATCTATCAGTTCTAATAGATTTTTAGTGGAGTCTTTAGGGTTCTTTCTATATAGTATCATGTCATCTGCATATAATGACAATTTTACTTCCTCCTTACCGATTTGGATGCTTTTGTTTCTTTTTCTTGTCTGATTGTTTTGGCTAGAACTTCCAGCACTATGTTGAATAGAAGTGGAGAAAGCGGGTAACCTTGCCTCGTTCCTGATCTTACGGGGAATGCTTTTAGCTTTTCCGCATTGAGTATGACGTTAGCTGTGGGTTTATCATATATGGCCTTTATTATATTGAGATATGATCCCTCTATTTTCACTTTCTTAAGGGTTTTTATTATAAATGGCTGTTAGATTTTGTTAAATGCTTATTCTGTATCTATTGATATGATCATATGATTTTTATTTTTAATTTTGTTAATGTGCACATTAATAGATTTGCGGATGTTGAACCACTTCTGCATACCAGGGATGAATCCCACTTGATCATGTTGTATGATCTTTTTAATGTATTGCAGAATTCTGTTCACTAATATTTTGTTGAGGATTTTTGCATCTATGTTCATTAGAGTTATCGACCTCTAGTTTTCTTTTTCTGTAGTGTCTTTGCCTAATTTTGGGATCAGGGTCATAGTGGCCTCATAAAAAGTGTTTGGGAAACTTCCCTCCTTCTGGATTTTTTGGAAGAGCTTGAGGAGAATAGGTGATAATTCTTCTATAAATGTTTTGTAAAATTCACCTGTAAAGCCATCTGGTCCAGGGGTTTTGTTTGTTGGGAGATTGTTGATTGCTGATTCAATTTCCATGGTGGTAATCAGTCTATTCAGGTTTTATCTTTCTTCTTGAGTTAGCCTTGGAAGGTCGTATGCTTCTAGAAAACGGTTCATTACTTTCAGATTGTCAAATTATTGGCATATACTTGCTCATAGTAATTTCTTATTTTATTTTATTTTTTGTATTTCTGTGGTATCTGTTGTCACTTCTCTTTCATTTCTGATTTTATTAATTGAGGTCCTCTCTTGTGTTTGTTTGTGGTGTTTTTTTTTTTTTTTGAGTCTGGCTAAAGGTTTGTCCATTTTGTTTATCTTCTCTAACAACCAACTCTTGGATTCAACAATATTTGTATTGTTTTTCTGGTTTCCATTTCATTTATTTTTGCTCTGATCTTTATTATCTCCTTCCTTGTACTCCCTTTAGGCATATTTTTCTGTTTTTTTCCAGATCCCTTAAGTGTGAAGGTAAACTGTTGATTAGTGTTTTTTTTGCTTGTTTGTTTCTTTAGGTAAGCCTGCAATGCTATGAATTTCCCTCTTAGGACTGCTTTCGCTGCATCCCATAGATTCTGGGTCCTCATGGTTCCATTTTCGTTTGTCTTGAGATATTACTATTTTTTTAAATTTCATCCTTGATCTCATGGTTGAACCATTTATTATTTAGTAACATGTTATTCAGCCTTCATGAATTGGTATGTCTTCTAGTTTGTTTTTTTTTTTTCCCTGTATTTCATTTCTAATTTCATAGCACTGTGGTCTGAGAAGACAATTGGTATGATTTCAATATTCTTAAATTTATCAAGACTTGTTTTGAGGCCCAACATGTGGTCTATCTTGGAAAATGTTCCACGTGCACTTGAGAAGATTGTGTATTCTGCAGCTTTGGGGTGAAATGCTCTGAAAATATCGATGAAATTGAAGTGGTCCAATGTGTCATTAAATGCTGTTGTTTCCATATTAATTTTCTGTCTGGAAGATCTGTCCCTTGTTGTCAGCGGTGTGTTGAAGTCCTCTACTATGATATTGTTACGATTGATCTCTGTTTTTATGTCAGTCAAAATCTGTTTGATATATTTAGGTTATCTTACGTTGGGTGCATAGATGTTTACTAAGGTTATGTCTTCTTGTCGGATCTATCCCTTTATTATTATACAGTGCCCGTCTTTTTCTTTTAATATATTCTTCATTTTAAAGTCTATTATGTCAGATATAAGTATTGCAACTCCAGCTTTTTTCTCATTTCCATTTACATGAAATATCTTACTCCAACCCTTCACTTTCAGCCTGTGTGTGTCTTTTGATTGAAGGTGAGTCTCTTGTATACAGCATATACAAGAGTCTTGGGCTCTTATCCACTCAGCCACCTTATGTCTCTTGATTGGAGCATTTAATCCATTTATATTTAAAGTGACTATTGATACGTACATAGTTATTGCCATTTTTAAAATTTGTACTTAGATTGTTTTCATCTTTCTTCTATTTACATAAGTCCTTTTAATATTTCCTGCAATGCTGACGTGGAGGGAATAAATTACTTTAGCTTATTCTTTTCTGGGAAGCTCTTTATCTCTCTTTCAATTTTAAATGACAGCCTTGCTGGGTAAAGCAATCTAGGTTTTAGGCCTTTGTTTTCAATCACTTTATGTATCTCTGCCACTCCCTACTGGTCTGCAATGTTTCTGTAGAAAAGTCATTTGATAGTATTATAGGAGTTCACTTGTATGTAACCCTCTCTCTTTCCCTTGTTACTTTTGGATTCTCTTTGTCTTTAACCTTTGCCATTTTAACTATGTGTCTTGGTTTAGACCTGTTTGGGTTTATCCTGGTCAGAACTCTCTGCACTTCCTCGGCTTGTATGTCATTTTTCTTCGCCAGGTTAAGGAAGTTTTCAGTCACTATTACTGAAAATATTTTCTCAATCCCTTGCTTCCTCTCTTCACCTTCTGGTATTCCTATGATGTGCATGTTGTTACGCTTGATATTATCCCAGAGGTCTCTTAAACCATTTTCTTTGTTTTTTTTTTTTATCTTTTTTCTTTTCATTGTTGTGTTTGGGTGATCTGTGCTAACTTGTTGTCTAAGTCGCTGATTTGATCCTCTGCTTCATCAAACCTGCTGGTAATTACTTGAAGTGAGTTGTTTATTTCAGTAATTGTATTTTTTAGTTCTAACTGGTTTTTCATTATGTTTCTTCTATCCTTCTTTATTTCATCACAATGCTCCTTAAACATTCTTATCATCAGTGTTCTGAACTTTGTCTCTGATAAGTTGGTTACCTCTATTTCATTTATGTTCTCTCTTCCGTTCTGGGATCCCCTGCTTCTCTGCAGCCATGGATGCTGGCGATGTCTCTAAGCTGCAGTTGCGGCCGTGTCTCCACTCTGCTCCCTTCCCACTTTCCCTGCTCATCCAATTTTCCCACCTTCAAGTAATTCTTGCACGAGTTCTCTTAGCTGTTCTGCATGATGAGCAGAGAGTCCTTTGATGGGTTATAGATGTCCCAATTGTGATCTTTACTTTTTTTAAAAATTAAAGTTTATTGGGGTGACAATTGTTAATAAAGTTACATAGATTTCAGGTGTACAATTCTGTATTACATTATCTATAAATCCCATTGTGTATTCACCACCCAGAGTCAGTTCTCCTTCCATCACCATATATTTGATCTCCCTTACCCTCATCTCCCACACCCCTCCCCTCTTACCCTCTCGTAACCACTAAACTATTGTCTGTGTCTATGAGTTTTTGTTTCTCATTTTTTTGTGTCTTGTAGTGATTTCACTGATATGTGGTATATAAACCAAAAACAACAAAATAACAAGCAAACAAATTATTTTCTTATATTAGAGATTATGTATAAATTTACGGTAACTTTTTTCTATTTTGATAATAATATAATTACATCACTCAGAGACTATGGCAATAAATAGCTCATGAAAAAATAAAACAACTATCTTTAAGTATGTTGCTTATGTTATGGCCAAAATATTCTAAAGGAATTTTTTTTTTTTTTTATTGTTTGGGAAACGATAGTATACAAGACCATTAGACCTTGATGCAGCTGAAACAAATAAAGGAAGTACAAAGTTATTCTCTAATATCCTTGGAATTTATGTTGTTTTATAGTAACTGCGGATTGTTTTTTTTAACTTTGTTTTTTTTGAACCGATGTGCATTTGCATAATGTGAAGACTTGTTTAGACTTGTGAAAGGAAAATCACATGTCTATTTTACAATGGGATATATACATATATATATATATATATGTATATATATATATATATATATATATATATATATACATATATATATATATATATATGATTTATATATGATTAGGTGAAGCAATCCAAAAACAATCATATTATTTTCACTTCAGTTCTAACCACTCTTTGTACTTAGGATCTACAAGATGTATCATGAATGTATATAACACTAGGCACAATTTTCAATAGCGTGCATAAATGTATGTTTCATCTGTAGAAATTTTTTTCTCTTTGCATCTTTGGGAAATCAACTTGTACCATTGCAATTTTATTGTAAAAAAATAAAAGATTTGTATGCTTAGGTTTTTCCTTATGAATGCCAACTCTGCATCTCAGATAATATCCAAATCAACAGCAGATAACTGAAACATTAATGTAGCATAATGCAAAATTTCACTTAGGCTACTATTTTGTCCTGAATTATAATATCTCATTTTTTTGTCTTTTAGTGCCAAAAAGATTTTGATACACTCATTTATCATCTTCCCTTCCATTTTTTCCCTATAATGGAAGAGTTGATTGGGTACACAGCATGCTCTATTACTCATTTTTTATGATAAGCACAAAAGACATGTTGCCTTGTATTTGAACTGTATTTCTTATAATAGTAGTCTTTCCTGGTTACGCTAATGAAGAAAAGTAGAAGGAAGCTTCCTTACCTATCAGCAAAAGTAGGTTGATATGAGACACATATTAAAATCTATTACAAATCAGGTCCAGCATAACCTATTTTAATCCAGAGAAGAACAAAGTATATTTTTTTGATTTTAGATTCAACACATTTAGATGTTACATAAAAATAAGGTTCTAAATTGAGATCACAAAAACTGAAATGGAGCTGGATATTTTCTCCTTTACCTGTTCAGTTAAATAAAAACTTTTATTGCTTGGTAGTTTCTGACCTTCTGTACTGAAAATCCTGCATCCTTTTGATATGATGAGATAGAAGCTGAGAGTTTCAGAAAAAAACATTTCACCATGTCACAACTGCAAAGAAAAATAAGCACATTCAACCATATTACCTTTTTGACCTTATCTAAATGCATCATTATAACAAATTTCTTATATTTTCAGTTACGGAAGTCCAAGAGTCAAAAGCTCTGGTTAACTTGAGGTTCTCCTTTAATTTATCTTAAAAGGCCCTATGGTAGACTTAGGGAAAGATTTTGCAAAAAAGTAAATAAGGTCATAAAGAAAAAGTCAGACAGTTTCAGGCTTGAAAATAACATATAAAAGTCAAAATTCTCTGAAAGGATGATTCTTTTTATTCCTTTTGCAATACAATTCTGTACTGTTAAAAAAAACTTTAGGCAATGTCTTTATTCTCAAAAGTTACAAATAAAAAAAGTTTACTTTGATTGAAATGAGTTCATTGAATTTTGTGTCTAGTTCTGAATGATGACTTAGCAATAAGTTTTGTTTATTTATTTTTCTGTAATCTGGTGTAAATAAATTTTCTTATACAAGTTGGTAAATAAGTAGAAAACTTTTGCAAAAATAAATCATGACATGTTACCCAAGGCATCTTGTTTTTAGATTGTATTTATTTCATAGATTTAATTATGTATTTTACAGATTTTTTTTCTACTGGGTATCATGTTTTTAGATTTTATAGTGCACTATTAAAACAATAATTATATAGAACAATCTCATAAGCATTGCCTTAATTTTCTAAAACACATATGGAACAGTCAAAATAATTAATGAATGTTAGAAACGATGTGCATTTTTTAATAAATATGTTTCCCCTTCTGAATGTTAACCATAAGCACTAAAATCTCAATGAAAACTATTTTTTTTTCTTAAATCCTTTCTCTTTATGTGGGAGAAATTTTGGTGTATATTTTCAAAATGATGACAGAATTCTTAAATTATATTTTATATTAAAACTACATTTATGCAGCAGTTTCTTATAGTGAGAGCCACATACTTTCTAAAAGCAAATAATAACTTTACTATGCATACTCAAGAGCATATTTAGCGTATTGTATCTTTAACAGAGATACGAGTTTAATAGCTTTGTCTGGCTTCTTGCAAATCCATTTCACATTTTCCTTTCCATATATTGTCTTTTCCATTATAAAAAGTCATGAGGAATGATCCAGTTTGAGAATTAATTTTTATACCCACTACATCTTTCAGTGACTGACTGTTCTTCATTGACTCTGTCTTTTGGTTTATGTACAAGTGTACTTTTTAATTAAAATTTATTGGGATGACAATGGTTAACAAAACTACATAGGTTTCAAGTGTACAATTATATAATAAATCATCTATATATTGCATTATTTGTTCACCAACCAGAGTCATATATAGTGGTGGAAGGAGAACAAGTGAACTTTTGAAATGACATTATTTCAGTGCCATAGCACTTGGATAAGTCATTTCATTTCTTTGTAATTCAAATGGCTTTGGGGTGGCGGAAATTTTGCAGAATGGTATAAATTGAATCCACAAACTAATTTTTACTTGATCTCTATAAATGTCATAATGATAGTCAAGATAATATAGGTGAAAAGCAAAAATAGTTTATTAGTCTTAAACTGTTTCCTTTGTTTTACTCTGTTCTAATACAGAAATTAACACATATCTTATGTATCACAATTCCAGTATAGTATCAACAACAACAGTTAATTTTCATTGAGAACTTGTTCTGTACCAGATGAAAGTTAAGTTCTTTATATAAATATCTCATTTAATCAACAGGCAACCTTATAAAACAGGTACTATTATTGTTTATTTTGAAGATAAGGAAAAGGGTACAGAGCTCTGGAGTCACGCTGCCTAGATTTGAACATTTATCATTTGTTTAACCTGAGGATAAATATTCTAATCTCTCTAAACCACAGTTTCCTCATTTATTTGGAAATGTTAGATAGTCCAGATTGGCTTCACCAACAGGGTTTTGTATTAGAAGATTGTTGGACTTAAATTTGGAACAGTGATCTGAGAGTGAATTTTGGAAAGCATTGTATATTCAGCTAAATATTTTAAAGTTAATTTCACAGGTGTTGGAAAATAACATACATTAAATTTTATTCTTAGATCAAAACACCGGCATGAGGTGTACCTCTGTAAAGCTCCCCTGGAATTTATAACTAATACAACAACAATAACTCCACAAAGGACTCCCTGAACAACAGACAGGCAAGACGAAGAAGCCCACTACTGAATTCACCTAAAGGTGGGTGAATCATGCGAGGCGGGGACAAGGGAATGGAGAAGTGCGGAGATCAAACCACTCGGGAACAGGACGCAGACATAACTCGGTGGTCTGAGCTCGCTGCATCCTGAAATTTCTGCAGATGTGGGACAGGAAAGAACGTGGACTGCAAGGGCTCGGCTTATGGCCTACAGGGCTGAAGGGGCAGCATATAAACCGGCTGAACCGAACTCTCATGGCCAACACCGCAGAGAAAAGAAAGAGGGAGAAGGCTGAAAACGGTGGTTTAAGCCCTCAGTGCCAAACAGAAAATGGAAGCCTTAGGCACTGAGACTAGCCGCCCCCTCCCTACCATCCCAGAGGTGGCCCCGGCCCCACCTGAACTGTGCTAGAAGCAGAGCAGTAGCAGTGACAGATCAAAAGAACAGTATATTTGCTGTTCTAAGAACTGTGGACTGTAGACACAGATTCCCAGCCCAACCTGTTCTGGCAAAAGGGAGGGAGCTGTGGAAGCAGGACTGGCAGTGGTGGTGGTCACCGCCATTGCTGTACACTACCTCTCACAACTCACCCGGCCCCTGGCCCCACCTATCTGAGCGGAACCCTGCAGGAGTAAACAGAACTGCTGAAACATAAGGGCTCTGAATCCGGTGCAGGAAGTGCCTTGGAACTTCAAAAGATCTACGCATCCCCACAGAGCTGTGGTGCCCGACAACCCAGGCGAACTGTTAACAGAGGAGAAGCCCAACTCCCAGGGAATCCCCCCATTGTGTGAAAAGCTGGAATAATGCAGAGAAAACATAGTACTACTGTGTGAGAAAGGAAGAAAAGGCTGCAGTCGGAGAGAAAATAAAACATTCTACCAACAAGTACTGGAAAACGAAAGAAAGACCTCTTCCTATCAACCTTTTGCAGAAGCCACTCCTGTAGATGTATAGGAAGAGAAATAATAAATCAGTAATTGCAATGAATATCCAAGGCAACAAGACAGTTCAAAAAGAAAGTGAAAAGTCTCCAGAAAAGGAACTTAAAGATATGGAAATATGTGACTTTAATTACAGATAATTCAAGATTGCAGTTCTGAATAAAATCAATGAGATGCAAGAAAACACAGAAAGGCAATTTAATGAACTCAGAAATGCAATCAATGAACAACATAAACATTTTAAGAAAGAGATGAAATTTTTAAAAAAGAACCAAATGGAATTACTGGAGACTAAGAACTCAATAGAAGAAATTAAGAACGAAATAACCAACCTAGGTAGTAGAGTTGACCAGATGAAGAAAAGAATCAGTGACATCAAAGATAGAAACCTGGAAATTACGCAGATGGAAGAAGAAAGAGACTTTAGACTTAAAAGAAATGAAAGAACTCTACAAGAACTTTCTGACTCTATCAGAAAGAGCAATATAAGAATAATGGGCATACGAGAAGGAGAAGAAACAGAGAAGAAAACAGAGCATATATTCAAACAAATAGTTGATGAGAAATTCCCAAACTTGTGGACAGAACTGGATCCTCGAATCCAAGAAGCAAATAGAACACCTAATTCCCTCAATCCCAACAGGCCTTCTCCAAGAAACATTATATACAAACAGTCAAAAATCAACGAAAAAGAGATAATCTTCAAGGCAGCGAGGGAAAAGAAGACGGTAACCTACAAAGGAAAGCACATTAGATTATCATCACATTTTTCAGCAGAAACTCTACAAGCCAGGAAGGACAGGAACCAAATATTCAAACTATTGAAAGAGAGAAATGATGAGCCAAGAAAAATGTATCCAGCAAAGATATCCTTTAGATATGAAAGAGGGATAAAAACTTTTCCAGACATACAGAAGCTGAGGGAATTTTCTAACACATTCTAATACACCTCCACTACAAGAAATACTAAAGGAGGCTATTCGACCACCATCAAGAGGGACAATTTGTGGCAACATAAAAAGGCGGAATGTAAAGGCCTCAACATGACTATGGGAATGGAGAATGTAAGCATACTGAAGAAAATGGAATACTCTAAACATCAAACTTTCTTTTACATAACCTTAAGGGTAACCACTGAAAAAAAAATCCAGACCTCAAATATATACTGTAATAAAAAAAGAAAAATAAAAAAAAGAAATAATGTAATAAAAAAAGAAAAAAAAACAAAGGGAAACATCATAGAATACCACCACATAGAAATAATAAACAACAGCAAAATGGCAAAGAAACAATGGAGACACAGTCTTACCAGAAAACTAAAGAATGAGAGGAAATCCTGACGTATCAATAATCACCCTAAATGTAAATGGACTGAACTCACTAATAAAAAGCCACAGAGTAGCAGACTGGATCAAAAAACTAAACCCAACCATATGCTGTCTCCAAGAGACACATCTCAGCTACAAGGACAAGCATAGACTCAAAGTGAAAGGGTGGAAATTGATAGTCCAAGCAAATGGTACCCAGAGAAAATCAGAGAAAATCAGATGAAACAGACTTCAAGGTGAAAAAGATAACAAGAAACAAAGATGGATATTTCATAATGATAAGGGGACTATAGAACAAGAAGACATAACAGTCATCAATATTTATTTCCCCAATCAGGAAGCACCAAAATATACCAAGCAACTACTAACAGAAATAAAAGGAGAAATTGAACAAAACACAATTATACTAGGGGACTTAAATACATCATTGACAGCCATGGATAGATCATCGAAACAAAAAATAAATAACAAAATAGCAGCCCTAAATGACACATTAGATGAAATGGACATCATTGACATATATAGAGCACTTCATCCTAAAACATCAGACTATAAATTATTTTCGAGTGTACATGGAACATTCTCAAGGATAGACCATATATTGGGACATAAAATCAGCCTTGACAAATTTAAGAAGATTGAAATCATAGCAAGCATATTCTCTGATCACAACGCTTTGAAATTGGATATCAACTGTGAGAACAAAACAGGAAAAAACACAAATACATGGAGATTAAACAACATACTTTTCAAGAACGACTGGGTCAAAGAAGAAATAATAGGAAAGATCAAATATGCATAGAAAGAAATGACAATGAAAATACATCCTACCAAAATTTTTGGGATGCAGCGACAGCAGATTTAACAGGGAAATTTATATCATTACAGGCCTATCTCAAGAAACAGGAAAAATCCAAAATAAATAGACCTCATGTTACACCTTAAAGAACTAGAAAGAAAATAACAAATGAAACCCAAGATCAGCAGAAGAAAGGAAATAACAAAAATCAGAGTAGAACTAAATGAAATAGCAAACAAAAAGACACTATGCGGAATCTAAAGAAAAGAATATGTGAATGAACTAATCAGAGACAGTTTTGAGGACACAAAGAAAAAACCGAGAGTTGTTAGATGGGCGGGGGCATGGGGGGTTGGGGATAAGGGGAAAGGTGAAGGGATTAGGAAGCAGCTGGTAACCACAAGATGGCCTCAGGGTTTTCTGAAAATTAATTTGGGGAACTTATTCAATAATGTTGTAAAGATTTTGTTGGGTATCCAATGGACATGCGTCCTATTTGGGAGACTACCTCAGAGATAATGTGGATGCCTGATCATAGCATTGTACACCAGAAGCTAAACATTAATGAATGCCAACTATAATTTTATATATATAATGTGATGGCTCGGTGTGAGGTCGGAGGGATAATGGATGGGGGTGCGGGGTTCATAGTGTGAGGGATATAAATGATGAATGTCTAAGTATTACCTTGTCTTGTAGACCTGAAACTAATAAAAAAATAAAAACAGACAATAGAACAAATTAATGTGACAAAGACTGCTTCCTTGAAAAGATTAACAAAATTGAAAAACCCTTGGCTAGACTCACTGAGATAAGAAGAGAGAAGACACTAATTAACAAAATCAGAAATGAAAAATAGGAAGTTATCAAGGACACCACAGAAATACAAAGGATCAACCAAGAATACTATAAAGGACTATATGCCACAAAATTCAATAACCTAGAAGAAATGGAAAAGTGCTTAGAAACATATAGCCTTCCAAGGCTGAACCATGAAGACCTGCAAATCCAAACAGACCGATCACCAGTAAAGAAATTGAATCAGTCATCCAAAACCTTCCCAAAAGCAAAAGTCCAGGACCAGATGGCTTCACTAGTGAATTCCAGCAAACCTTCAAAGAGGATCTAATACCAATCCTGCTCAAACTCTTCCAAAAAATTGAAGAAGAGACAGTACTCCCTAACTCTTTTTATGAGTCTAACATTACCCTGATACCAAAACCTGGTGAGGAAAACACAAAAAAAGAAAATACAGACCTATATCTCTGATGAATACTGATGCAAAAATCCTAAACAAAGTTCTAGAAAATCGAATACAACAGTGAATTAGAAAGATTATTCACCACGACCAAGTGGGGTTCATCCCCGGGGCACAAGGATGGTTCAACATTCACAAATCCATCAATGTGATACATCACATAAACAAAATAAAAGACAAAATCATATGATTATATCATTTGATGCAGAAAAAGCATTTGACAAGATGCAATATCCATTTATGATTAAAACACTTAATAAAATGGGTATAGAAGAAAAATACCTTAACATAATAAAGGTCATATATGACAAGCCATCAGCTAATATCATAATTAATGATGAAAAACTGAAGACCTTCGCTCTAAGTTCAAGATCACGACAGGGCTGTCACCTATCACCTCTGCTTTTCAACATATCGTTTGAAGTCCTTTCCAGAGCAATCAGGAAAGAGAAAAAAATAAAAGACATCCAAATTGGGAATGAATTAGTTAAATTATCACTCTTTGCAGATGACATGATACTATATATAGAAAGCCCAAAAAGCTATTAGAAACAATCAAGGAATACAGTAAAGTTACTGGTTACAAAATCAACGTACAAAAGTTCATTGCATTCCTATACAATAAGAATGAAATCTCAGAAAAAGAAATACAAAAAACAACTCCTTTTGCAATTGCAGCAAAAAGAATGAAATACATATAAAAAATTTTAACCAAGGTTGTGAGAGACCTATATGCCGAAAATTATAAGACATTTTTGAAGGAAATTGAAGAAGACACAAAGAAATGGAAAGACATTCCGTGCTCAGGGATTGGAAGAATCTACATAGTTAAAAGGGCCATATTGTCCAAAGCAAAATACAGATTATTGCAATCCCCGTCAAAATCCCAATGGAATTTTTCAAAGAAATAGAACAAAAAATCATCAGATTTGTTTGGAACCACAAAAGACCCCGAATAGCCAAAGCAATCTTAAGAAAAAAGAGCAATACTGGAGGTATCACAATAACTGACTTTAGCTTGTACTACAGGGCTATAATAATCAAAACAGCATGGTATTGGTAGAAAAACAGACACAAAGACAAATGGAATAGAATTGAGAACCCAGAAATAAAACCACATAAATATGGACAGCTATTTTTTGACAAAGAAGCTAAAAACATACAATGGAGTAAAGACAGCCTCTTCAATAAATGGTGCTGGGAGAATTGGATAGCCACGTGCAAAATAATGAAACTGTATTGCTGTCACCATGTATCAAAATTAATTCAAAGTGGATCAAAGATTTCAGCATAAGACCTGAGAAAATAAACTGCATAGAAGAAAACATAGGTAGTAAAATTATGGACTTTGGGTTCAAAGAGCATTTTATGAATTTTACTCCAAAGGCAATGGAAGTAAAAGCTAAAATAAATGAATAGGACTATATGAAATTTAAAAGCTTCTGCATAGCAAAAGAAACCATGGACAAAATAAAGAGGCAACCAACTGAATGGGAGAAGATTTTTGCAAACAGTGCCTCCGATAATGGGCTAATATCCAAAATATAAAAGGAACACATGAA
Source organism: Rhinolophus hipposideros (assembly GCF_964194185.1). Taxonomy (NCBI): domain Eukaryota; kingdom Metazoa; phylum Chordata; class Mammalia; order Chiroptera; family Rhinolophidae; genus Rhinolophus; species Rhinolophus hipposideros. The sequence continues at coordinate 30,841,505 of NC_138046.1, forward strand.
GTTCAACAACAACAACAAAAAAAAAAAAAAAAACAAACAACCCAATTGAAAAGTGGGCAGAGGACCTGAAGAGACATTTCTCCAAAGAGGATATACAAATGGCAAATAAACATATTAAAAAAATGCTCAACATCCCTAATCATCAGCGAAATGCAAATAATAACCAGAATGAGATATCACCTCACCTCAGTCAGAATGACTATCATCAACAAGACAAATCTTAACAAGTGTTGGAGAGGCTGTGGAGAAAAAGGAACCCTCATACATGTTAGTGGGAATGCAAACTCATGCAGCCATTATGGAAGGCAGTGTGGACGTTCCTCAACAAATTACGAATAGAATTACCATATGACTCAGCTATCCCTCTCCTGGGTATCTACCCAAAAAATCTGAAAACATTTATCCATAAAGACACGTGTGGTCCAATGTTCATAGCACTTTTGTTTACGGTGGCCAAGACATGGAAACAACCAAAATGTCCTTCGATAGATGAATGGATGAAGAAGTTGTGGTATATATACACATGGAATGCTAATCGGTCGTAAGAAAAGATGATATAGGACCATTTGTGACAACATGGCTTGATCTTGAGAATGTAATGCTAAGCAAAATAAGTCAGACAGAAAAGGCAGAGAACCATATGAATTTACTGATATGTGGTATATAAACCAAAAACAAGAAAAGAACAAGACAAAGAAATGAGAAACAAAAACTCATAGACACAAACCATGGTTTAGTGGTTACCAGAAGGTAAGGGGGGTGGGGAGAGGGAGATGAGGGTAAGGGGGATCAAATATGTGGTGATGGAATGAGAACTGTCTCTGTGTGGTGAACACACAATGGGATTTATAGATGATGTAATACAGACTGTACACCTGTAATCTATGTAATTTTACTAACAAATGTCACCCCAATAAATTAAAAAATAATAATAATAATAAAAAACTGCTGTCACTGCATCCCAAATATTTTGGTAGAATGTATTTTCATTCTCATTTGTCTCTATGTGTCTTTTGATCTCTCCTCTAATTTACTCTTCAACGCGGTCATTCTTTAAAAGTTTGTTGTTTAATCTCCTTGCATTTGTGACTTTTCCTGCTTTTTCTTTGCAGTTGTTATCCAATTTCAAAGCCTCCTGATCAGAGAAAATGCTTGGTATGATTGCAGTCTTCTTGAATTTGCTGAGGTTTGTTTTGTGTCCCAATATATGGTTTATCCTTGAGAATATTCCATGTACAATAGAAGAAAATGTGTAGTCTGATGTTTTAGGATGAGATGCTCTATGACTGTCAATTTTGTCCATTTCATGTAATGTGCAATTTAGGGCTGCTATTTCTTTATTTATTTCCTGTTTGAATGATCTGTCCATAGCTATCAAAGATATATTTAAGTCCCCTAGTATAATTGTGTTTGGTCAATTTCTCCCTTTAGTTCTGTTAGTAGTTGCTTGGTATATTTCAGTGTCCCTGATTTGGGGCATAAATCTTGAACATTGTTATGTTTTCTTGTTGCATAATCCTCTTTACCATTATGAAATGTCCATCTTTGTCTCTTGTTACCTTTTTTACCCTGAAGTCTGTTTCATCAGATATCAGAATAAATACACCTGATTTTCTCTGGATACCATTTGCTTTGTGTGTCAATTTCCACCCTTTCACTTAAGTGTGTACTTGTCCTTGTAGCTGAGATGCGTCTCTTGGAGACAGCATATGGTTGGGTTTAGTTTTTTGATCCAATCTGCTACTCTGTGCCTTTTTATTGGTGATTTCAGTGCATTTATATTTAGGGAGATTATTGGTATATGAGGATTTCCTATAATTCTATCTTTAGTTTTGTGGTAAGAGTATCTCTCCATTGTCTCTTTGCTTTTTTTTTTGTTTCTTTGTCTATTATTTCCATGTGGTGGTATTCTAAGATGTTTCTCTCTGTTTCTTCTTTTATTACAGTATATATTTCACTTCTGGATTTTTTTTTCCAGTGGTTACTCTTAAATTTCCATAAAAGAAATTTTTATATTTAGAGTATTCCATTTTCTTCAGCACACTTACTATCTCCATTCCCATGTTCTGATTCAGGCTTTTACTCTCCCCCTTTTTATGTTTTGGTTGCCACAAGTTGTCCCTGCTGATGGTGATCAAACAGACTCCTTTAGTATTTCTTGTAGTGCAGGTCATGTATTAGAAAATTCCCTCATCTTCTGTATGTCTCGAAAGGTCTTTATTTTCCTTCATCTCTAAAGGATATGTTTCCTAGGTATGTTATTCTTGGCTCATAATTTCACTCTTTCAATAGTTTGAATACTTGGTTCCACTCCCTCTTGGCTTGTAGAATCTCTGCTGAGAAATCTGATGATATTCGAATGGGCTTACCTTTGTAGGTTAACATCTTCTTTTCCTTGGCTGCTTTGAGTATTCTTTTTTTGTCATTGATTTTTGACAGTTTGAAAACAATGTGCCTTTGAGAAGGCCTGTTGGGTTTTAGATAATTAGGTGTTCTATTTGCTTCTTGGGTTCACAGAGCCAGTTCTTTCCACAAGTTTTGGAAGTTCTCATCGACTATTTGTTTGAATATACTCTCTGTCACCTTCTCTCTTTCTTCTCTCTCTTGTATGCCTTTTATTATTGTATTGCTCCTTCTGATTGAGTTCTCGTAGAGTTCTTTCATTTCTTTTAAGTCTCAAGGAAGTCTTTTCCCAACTGCTGAGGGCTCATTTCCCCTCTGGTGGCCCCGAACAATGGATAACCGCAACCTGCTGGGGAAGCCAAATGGTTTGTAAGAGCTTAAGGATTTCTTGTTTATTTTTAATAGTTTTTCCCTCTGCAGTCAGAAGGCCTCTTTCATTGTATATAGCCCCATGGATATGGACAGTTGCAAACGCATACCGAGAGTTGGTGTAGATGTTCACTTTTTGGCCCTTGGATAGAGTAAGGGCTCTTATTAGTGCCCATAGTTCTGCCCATTGGGCCGACCATACCGATGGAAGTGCCACTGCCTCGAGTACCTCGTCTGTTGAGGTTATTGCATACCCCGTGTGTCATTTTCCATCCCTCAGGAAGCTACTGCCATCAGTATACAGAGTAAGGTCCGGGTTAGGATGTGGGCTGTCCCAGAGGTTGCGTCTGGTAGCATAGACCTCGTTGATAACTTCTGTACAGTCATGTTCTGGATCCCCATCCTCGGTTGGCAGGAAAGTGGCTGGGTTCAGGGTGTGCAGAGTTTCCAACGAGATCTGAGGGTTTTCCTGGAGTAGCCCTTGATACTGAGTCAGCCGTTCATTCAACAGCTATCGGGGTCCTTGACTGTTCATTAAGGTGGTGACTGAGTGGGGTACTTTAACTATGAGTCTTTGGCATAAGGTGAGCTTGCCTGCCTCTTTGATGAGAATCACAGTGGCTGATAGGGCCCGCAGGCATGGTGGCCAACTCGCTGCTACAGGGTCTAATTTCTTTGAGAGGTAGGCAGTAGGACAGAGCCATGATCCAACTGTTTGGGCCAGCCGTCCTAAGGCTATTTTGTCTCTCTCATGGACGAATATGTGGAATGACCTCTCAGTATCAGGTAACACGAGGGCTGGGGCTTGTCCAAGTGAGCTATTTAGCTGCTAGAAGACATTTTCTTGATCTTCTGTCCACAGCATGGGGGCCTTTTCTTGACCAGCTAGAGCCTCATGTAAGGGCCAGCCTATTTCCAACCATGAGTCAACATAAGGGAACTTGCCTGGATGTCCTGGGGTCCCGATGACAACTACGTAGACTCAGCGAATCATGGGGAGGTCAAGAGTGCCTTTTGGGGGCCTTCCCACGTCAAAACCTGGCCACTCCAGCTCACATAAAGAACGGAAACGCCCAGGGGTCATTTTGACCCCATAGTCGCCTCTGAAACCTTTCCTGAAATTCTTTAACATGCAATCTAGAACCATGGGCTTCCCATGTTTCCCTCCCATGATATTCTGTGTTGTGTGGACAAGGGAAGTGTTTCAATCAGGCACCTGCCTGGCCGTTTCCCTCACGGGAACTTTGTGTACGTCTTGGCTAAGATGTGCCCATATAAACCCCGGGCAAGGTCACACCCCAAGAGTGTGAATCACTGTTATCTCATAGGACGCTACCAGGGAAACACAGGTTAGGGCTCACTCGGGTTCCTTAACCAACAGGTTGTGGATCCACACAGAATCCCGTTCGGGACCAAGCACACACACTCATTCAAGGAAGAAAGATGCCCTCCCCCGGAATGGCACTAACTGGAGACCGAAGTGGGACTCAGCAAGAGGTGATCAGGCTCCCCTTCTGCCCTTAGGCAGGCTTAACTGGGTCTGGGCACCGGGGTTTTACCGTGTCCGATGTCCTGGTTGTCTGTCTGTCCTTTCTCCCTACTGGGGTCTGGCAGGGAGCCACAGGCCGGAGCCGGCGGGAGGTCATTGGTCCCGGGCCTGCTGAAATCAGTATGGTGCACCTAGCCCTGTCTTGGCTCTCCCGCCACCCTGCAGCCAGCCTCTGCCCAAACCGGTGGCTCAAGGGGCCAGCACAGTTGGGTTCCCGGTCAGGGAACCAAATGTTGCAGTATCCAAGACCGGAAAGAACCCAAGCAGCACTCAGAGAGTTAGGAGAGTCAGCTTTATTATGTCGACGGGCTCAGTGAGATCCTTCCCAAAACACTGAGCACCTAGCAAGGTTTTGAGCAAAGTTTTTATGATTTGGGGACTTCCTTCAGTTGGGGAAGGGGTAGGTGTTGTCTGGTGATTGGCTCAAGGTGTGGCTTGGAGGGGGTTATGCAGAAGTGGGCTGGGGCTTAGGCTGAGGACTTCTCTCTCTTCTTGGGCCACCATTTTAACTCAGTTCCACGTGACAGGTAACCATTTTAAAGTCAGTTTCCCCATCAATATGAGAATGAGTAACGAAAAGAACCATCAAGTGAGTTTTAGCTTCAAGTTATCTACAGCTCTGTAATGTTGAACAAGTCATTTAATTTCTCTGTTTTATCAGGTAAAAATAATTAGGTTGGATGAAATAATGTGTAATTAATAAGGTTTCTTATAATTCTAATACTTTTACCTCTTCAGCTGTATAGTGGACATTGTACTGTCTCCACATTCTTCCACTCCCCTACACAAGACTGCTGGAATTACTGCTGAAATACATCCCTATCTAAGAATTGCTTTCATCTTATGAGAGTCTAGTCATACAAGGTTTTGTTCCTGCATTCAGCAAGTGGTAGATAGTGGGAATAAATGTTCTGAGAAAATAAATGTCCATCTCCCTCACCAAAGTTCAGAACAATTATGAAGGGCCATCTAAGCTTCACAGAGCACTGTGAGGTTGGCCGAAGCTTTTGTTCTGAAGACAACTTTTGCGCTCCACTTCTTTTTTTTAATTGAGGTATAATTGATATGTGACATTATATTAGTTTCTGGTGTATGCCATAATAATTTAGATATTTGTATATATTGCAAAATGATCACCACAATAATTCTAGTTAACATCTGTCACCTCTGCCCAGTCTTGTTTCTTCCTTTTCATCTAATAGGTGCTAATTCTGAAAGAACAGTTAATAAAATTCCAGCATGCTAATCTTTGTCTCAGAGTCTGTTTCCCAGGTTTCCCTCCTCTGGGGAGTTTACTTTTACCTCTCCCTTCGTGGTACTTGCATTCCATAATGTATTATACTTATTGCATGTCTTTTAATGCATTTTTTCCTTCCTACTAATTTGCAACTTTTTGAAGTCAAGGACAATAATTTTTTTGTTTGTTTTTAGCTTTTATAGCCACTAACATTGATTCATTACTTGGTTGGTTATGTGAAAGCATAAATGAAGTTATAATCCATGCTTGATCTATTTAGAATCACCAAGAATTCTTTTAATAAGTTTTTTTTGTTTATTATAGAATCTGTGGTTTCCTTATTCCACTAAATCTGAATTGTTTTCATCATTTTTGTGTGGTTCTGTTGGTTTGTGGCATCTTAACAATCACATGATACTTAGAGTTTTATTGCTGGCTATGGGAGTATTAAAAACTACGATTCCATGACAGGGTTTGTAATTGATTTGTTAATAGTAAATTAGAAAACTGTAATTCAGTTAGAATTAATGAATAAAAATGTATTATATATCAAGAATTTAAAGGCAAGTTTCTTTTCTCTGTATTGTATATGTAAAGCCATTTGGTGTTTATTATTATTTTTTAGTATTTAAGTTTCATTTTAATCATATGTAGTTAGAATAGAAGTTCATTCAAATATTATAAAGTGGTATTACTATTCTTAAAAATGAAATCCATACGTACAGTCAGTTGCTATGCATTTGGAAGTCACAAATAAGAGTACCATATCATGGGTAATCACTTAGTCAATTTCATTCTTTGTCTCAGCTTTCATTTCTAGAGTGTTCAATTTACTAGGAGTTTTTAGAATAATGTAAGAGAACATTCACATTGTGCTAACCCTTTCCAAATCTTTCCTTTTTGTTTTCCAACTTATATTCCTGCAATTCATACATGTATAGGCTCTCAGCAATTTTAATATCATATTCAATCTCAGATGCTCTTTTAGTAAATCGTGCCAATATTCATTATTTTCCTCTTTCGAAAAGAAAGAAAGAAACAAAGAAAGAAAGAATACAGAAGAAAGAAAGAAAGCAAAGCCTCCACATTGAAGATTCATTAAAACCATTCCATTTCTACATCACTGAAACTCTTCATACTCTAAAAATATAATCTTTAGAATGTTATTTTCAAATAAAATAAAAAAGAGGTGCCACTGTATTGGCAGGCAATTATTTGAGAAAACAGCAAAATTTTAGGTAGAAATATCCATTGAGCAGTAAGAGATACAAAAGGTAATAATTTGAAAATGAGAGCAGAGTCAGATATAAAGCTAACAAAGGTCTAACTAGTTAAATATGAGTGAGTAGGTATGTTCACCAAGGGAAAAAATCTGGGAAAAGAACAGAGGCCAAGCAGCAAAATATGGGCTAGATGAGGAATTAAGAGAATGAGAATAAGAAAGGTGATTGAAAGAAGCAAGCAAAGGCCATTTGTCATGGTGGCAATTGAAATGATATCTCATATCACAAGATACCTGCGGGGAATCCAGGTGGTTTGAAAAATGCAGTTCAAGGTCAGTAATGCCACCATAAACTGTTACTCTGTTAACTTCACAATTAATTTTTGTTTGTTTGTTGTTGTTCAGGTGAGGAAAATAGCATATTTTCAAAATATTTCAGTCATGCCATTGGGGTTTTCTAGAATCATTTTTAAAGTAAAAAGTTCTCTCTCAAAAAAAAAATCTCAGTCAAATCATAAATTAACTTCTACCATCCCCCCAAATAGTGCCAAGAAAACATTCCAAGAGAATATAAAAATATTAAAAACACACAGTACATCTATTGTATGGATTTAGCTATATCTCTAAGAATTTATCCAGAGTGATAACCAGGACATCTTAAGTGAAAAGAAAGGAAGCATCAGAAAAAAATAGTAATGATCTGGTTTAATTAAGAATCAAACTAAGAAAATGTGTATACTATACAGTTGTGTAATCATAAGAGAATGTAGAGGTTATACAAGAAATAGTTATCGTTGGTTACATTAGGACATTGGGGGCGGGGTGATACTTGGGGTAGGAGGAAACCATTAAGCTTTTCTTTAAATATGCTTATGTGGTTTTAATTATTAAATTGAGTATGCATAGCTTATGCCATTTAAATGAAGCAAAGTATTTAAAGTGCAAGTAATAAATATTACCCTGTTTTAGCAACCATTTTCTTTTATTCTCTTCTCAAAACAAACTACTTTCCCTCTCTGGCATATTACTAATGAACCCATCATCTGAAGCATTTTTCCCTATCTAGAATAATGTTTTTTTTCATACCAGCCTCCTATCTTTCTTCTTTATTTTAAAACATTCATTACACTGAATCCCTTCATGAAATCATATAGTCATCCCAATAACAATAATCTCTCAGCACTTGAGTGGAAGACAGGAGGTGTAAGAATCCAAGTAGTTAAAAACAATGATCAAATCAGTCAATTAGGGCCCTGCTTGCATCTTCTCTATTAACTTAAACCATTTATTGTTTGAACATCTCAATTTGTTACAATCAGCAATGACTTTTAGTGAATAATCTGTTTGAATTTCACAAGAATGTTAGAATTTCACAATTTGCATTTTTCAGCAAAGCCTTACTACTTTCACACACCAATACCTATTTTCAGTATATGGTAGGGTTTATATAAGTTAGCCAGTGGCATTTCTTTATAGCAGAATTTTAGCAGAAAGTTTGATAAGTTGATTATCTGTGGTATGTTCTGAGAATACTTTAATCTTAACTTAGTCTCATATATAATACATGTATGCATCTCTATAGCCAATATTTTAGCTATATTTTTGAGTCTTTGTCATTTGTGTTTTAATGTATGTGTATATGTGTACGTTTTTGTGGCTGTGTTTTGTGCCTTCCTCATTGGACTAAATATGTCCTAGAGATTATATCAAATTCTCTATTGTAGTACCCCATAGTTTCTATTGTCTTCCCAAAATCTGGTTGATCTACTCCACAGATGGAGTGAAAAGAGAATGGCAGAATTAGGAATGTGGCATGGGGAGGTGGTTAAGTTAATGTATCATGGGAGAAGGAAAATGTGTTTTTCAAATTTTACTGCAAGGTAGGGAAATAAAATGGAGATCTTAATACTAGAATTTTTTAAGTCAATTATATCTTCTTGCTTGAGTAAAAATGTTAATCATGCTTTGTGTGTTGGTTCTTTCTGGGTATATTAAGTAGATATTGAATATATGAAAAATAAATCCTAATTTATTCTTCATATTCTTTGCTATGACAAGCAAAAAGCAAATTCAAGATGGGCACTTTCTGCTTAATTCATTGTGATAAAAGATGATCTTTCCATTTCCTGAAACTAAACTGGTGATTATATGCAAACACTTTGACAGATATGTCAGAATGAACTGTATCAAGGAGAAAGAAAATTATCTTTCTCTATTTTATCCTCAGGCTGGGACCAGTTTTAGGTAGATAAAAATGATTTATGCAAGAATGATCTTAGAAAAATGTCAAAAAGGTCACACTTTATTTTATTTATTTATTTATTTATTTATTTATTTATTTTAATTTATTTATTGGGATGATAATTGTTAATGAAATTACATAATTTCAGGTGTACAATTCTGTATTACATCATCTATAAATCCTATTGTGTGTTCACCACCCAGAGTCAGTTCTCCTTCCACCACCATATATTTGATCCCCCTTACCCTCATCTCCCACCCCCCACCCCCTTACCCTCTGGTAACCACTAAACTATTGTCTGTGTCTATGAGTTTTTGTTTCTCATTTGTTTGTCACACTTTATTTTTTAATATTTAACAAAAATTAACTAATGTGCTTGAGATGCAGAGCATCTTACCCAAAGAACTCTCTCTTCAGGTCCAATTGGGTTTAACATGGAAACATGCTGGGCAGAGCCTCTGAATCACTCTTAGACTAGGGACTTAAGGGATTTTATTAAAACTCCCAGGAAAATAACACAATTAGAAGAGGATACGACTAGAACCAAGGTCCCCTGCCCCTCAGTGCTCTGCCATTCTATTGAGATTCAGAAAACTGATGTGAAATATGAATAAGTTCTTTACCTTTAGGTCCCATGTAAACAGAATTGTACACCTGAAATCTATGTAACATTACTAATAATTGTCACCCGATAAACTGTGATAAAAATAAAAGGAAAGTAAGAAAATTTGGTGTACACCCTGAATCATGCTATATGTTGAAGGAGAAGAGGATAGTTTCTACACTCATTGTATATTATACGATGAAGCCACTAGGTTATCAGCAGGGATAGGAACAATTTTGAATTTAACAATTTGATATCATTTTAGTACAAAGAGATAATTTACCTTTAAGAAAATAATTTACAGAATTTATTTTAAAATAACCAGCTCTTCAAAAACTGTAAAAAATTCAGACCCAAAACAACAGAAGTCATTCAGCAAATACTTTTCAGTGTAATCTTAAATTTTGTAGTTTCCTTATGAAGGAAAGCCAATTAAGTTTGCAAACTTGTTGCAATGATGTTACTAAGCTTTTCTGATATCAGAGGGATTATTCATTATGAATTTGAACCAACTGCACAAAGAGTTAACCAAGTTCACTATTTGTAGGTGCTGAAAATACTGCATGAAAAACTTAGATGACCTGAGCTTTTCGCCAACAATTCATGTATCTTGCATCACGACAATTCAACAGCTCATATGGCACTTTATATAAGGTAGTTTTTAGACAATAAACAAATAACTGTATTGGAACATCCTCCCTACTCACCTTATCTGGACCCCAATGACTTCTTTCTTTATCCAAAGGTAAAGGAAATATTGAAATGAAGACACTTTGATGACATTCAGGAAGTCAAGGGTAATATTACGACACCTCTGATGGCCATTCCAGAAAAAGAGTTCCAAAATTGCTTTGAAGGGTGGACTAGGCAATGGCATCCATGCATAGCTTCTCAAGGGGAGTACTTCATAAGTGACCATAGTGCTATTCAACAACGAGGTATGTAGCACTTTTCCTAGGATGAGTTCACGAACTTAATTGTTCGACTTTGTGTACTGTGTTTCCCTGAAAATAAGACGGGGTCTTATATTAATTTTTGCTCCAAAAGATGCATTGGGGTTTACATACAAGGTATGTCATCCTGAAAAATCATGTTAGGGCTTATTTTCCACTTAGGTCTTATTTTCGGGGAAACATGGTACTTGTCACTGACTATGATGACACCCTTTGTTTTGAGATAATTATGTCTTAGAATCTAACCTGGAAGGATTTACCTGCTGCAGTCCTTTTCCTCTAAGTTTGAAGAGTAATAATGTCAATTTCTTACTCTGAAGTAAATATGTTGCTGGGTTTGATGGCAAACGAAGTTTTTAAAAACTACTAGGGTGATAATTATAGCATTCTGCTTTGAAACATCTACTCTATGGAATTCAGTAAATTTTGTTTTTGTTTCTTATCCAATAGGTCCTATTGTTTTAAAGGTATCATGACTCTACCTATAGTGCTGTGGTATTATTTTTAATAATTTTAAGATTTCCTAATGCATGCATTTTATTGCTTTTTCTCTTATTGTTTTTGTACTTAATGGCCCATTTATAGCTATTATTAACTGGGCCAGTGTGACAGACTGGTTACCTTTTCATAATAAGAAAGCATTTAAATGAACAGAAAATGTCGATGACAGAAATCAAAAAGGAAAAACGGTCTCCATGTTAATTATGTTCTCGTATGAGGAATTCATATCATATGTCTATATAGATACATGAAGATAAAAAAAAATAACGTTTATGCAACTGTGACTAGACTGGGGGAATTTGATTCCCGGTTTTTCCTAATGAAAATCTATTACTTCACTGTTAAAATGACAATTATTTTTTTTTATATTTTGTAAAAGATTTAATGACGTAGTGTATTTCCTGTATGTTTCTTTTTTACTTTTTTATTAGTTTTAGGTACACAAAACAAAGTAATAGTTACACGTTTATCATTTATATCCCTTACAATGTATCAACCCCCCTTCCCGCATCCACGATCCCTCTGACATCGCACTCAGCCAATAAGTTTCCACTGTCTCTATTCCTAATGCTGTACTCTGCTTCTTGTAAATATACATAATTGAAGTTGACATTCATTATTGTTCAGCTTCAACTTCAGGTGTACAGTGCAGTAATCAGGCATCTACATCTTCCCTAAGGTGGTCTCTGTAATGAGACAAGTATCCATCGGATACCCTACAAAATCTTTACAACATTATTGATTACATTCCCCAAATTAACTTTTGTAATGCCATGGCAATCTTGTGGTTACTGACTACTCTCTAAACACCTCACCTTCCCCCCTTATCCCCACCCCCCTCCCATCTAGCAACCCTCAGTTTGTCCATTGTCTCCGAAATTGTTTCTGGTTAGTTCATTCACTTATTCTTTTCTTTAGATTCCACATACATTGAGATCATATACTATTTGTCTTTCTCTGTCTGACTTATTTAACTTAACATAATGTTCTTTGTCCGTCCATGTTGTTGCAAATGGTACGATTTCTTTCTACTTTATGGTTGAGTAATACTCCATTGTACAAATGTACTACAGTTTCTAAATAAAGTCGTCTACTGAAGGGCATTTCAGTTGTTTCCATGTCTTGACTCTTGTGTATAGTGCTGCAATAAACATAATAGTGTATAAATTTTTTTGAATTAGACTTTTGGATTTCTCCTGATAGACACCTAGTAGTGGGATTGCTGGATCATAAGGTAGTTCCATTTTCAGATTTTTGAGATGCCTCCATACTGTTTTCCATAGTGGGTGCACCAATCTGCAATCCCACCAACAGCGAACAAGAGTTCCCTTTTCTCCACATCCTCCCCAGCACTTGTTCTTTGTTGATTTATTAATGATAGCCATTTTGATAGGGGTGAGGTGGTATCTACTAGTGGTTTTTATTTGCATTTCTCTGATGGTTAGTGAGGTTGAGCATTTCTTCATATGTCTGTTTGCCATCTGTATGTCCTTTTTATAAAATGTCTCTTCATGTCCTCTGCCCATTTTATAATTGGGTTGTTTGTTTTTTTTCAGTTGAGTTGAGTGAGTTTTTTTTATAAATTTGTGGTATTAACCCCTTATCAGATATATCATTGGCAAATATCTTTTCCAATTGAGTATGATCACTTTTAGTTTTATCGATGGTTTCCTTTGCTGTGAAAAATCTTTTTAGTTTGATGTAATCCCACATGTTTATTTTTTCTCTTACTTCCCTTGTGCGAAGGAATATATCAGTAAATATGACTCCAGGTAATGTCTGTAAAGTTTCTTCCTATGTTTTCTTCTAGGAATCTTATGGGTTCAGATCTTACATTTAAGTCTTTAAGCCATTTTGAATTTATTTTGGTATATGGTGTAAGGAGGTGGTCCAGCTTCATTTTTTTGCATGTGTTTTCCCACCACCATTTATTAAATAGACTGTCTTTACCCCACCTTAAATTCTTGCTTCCATTGTCATAGATTAAATGGCCATATAGGCATAAATTTATTTCTGGTATCTCTATTCTTTTCCATTGATCTATGTGTCTGTTTTTATGCCAGTACCATGCTGTTTTGATTACTATAGCCCCATAGTATAATTTGATGTCAGGTATCATTATACTTCCTACTTTGTTCTTATTTCTCAAGATTGCTGAAGCTATCCGGGGTCTTTTATGGTTCCATATTAATTTTAGGATTATATGTTCTATTCCTGTGAAAAATGTCATTGGTAGTTTGATGTAATTGTGATCAAATTGTGAGTTTGATGGACATTTTGGGAATTGTGTTGAATAAGTATATGGACATTTTAACTATATTAATCCTTCCCATCCATGAACGTGGTAGGTGTTTCCATTTATTTGTATCTTCTTTCATTTCTTTCTTCAGTGTCTTATAATTTTCTGAGTACAGATATTTTACTTCTTTGGTTAAATTTATTCCCAGGTATTTCATAATCTTTGAAGCAATTGTAAATAGGATTTTTTCTAATTTATCCTTCTGAGGTTTTATTATTGGTATATACAAATGCAACTGATTTCTGAATATTGATTTTGTATCCTGCTACATTATTAAATTCATCTATCAGCTCTAATAGTTTCTTTGTGGAGTCTTTAGGGTTCTCCATATATAGTATCATGTCATCTGCATATAATGACAATTTTGCTTCCTCCTTACTGATTTGGATGCCTTTTATTTATTTTTCTTGTCTGATTGCTGTGGCTAGAACTTCCAGCACTATGTTGCATAGAAGTGGAGAAAGTGGCGACATTGCCTTGTTCCAGGTCTTAAGACGAATGCTTTTAGCTTTTCCGCATTGACTTTGACGTTAGCTGTGGGTTTATCATATACGGTCCTTATTATGTTGAGATATGATCCCTCTATTCCCACTTCCTTAAAATTTTATCATAAATGGCTGCTGGATTTGGTCAAATGCTTTTTCTGCATCTTTTGATATTATTATATGATTTTTGTTTTTCATTGTGTTAATGTGGTGTGTCACATTAATTCATTTGAGAATGTTGAACCACCCTGGCATACCAGGGATGAATCCCACTTGATCATGGTGCATGATCTTTTTAATGTGTTGCTGAATTTTGTTCGCAAATACTTTCTTGAGGATTTTTGCATCTATGTTCATTGGAGGTATCGGCCTGTAGTTTTCTTTCTTTATGTTGTCTTTGTCTAAGTTTGGGATCAGAATGATAGTGGCCTCGTAAAAAGTGTTTGGGAACCTTCCCTCCTTCTGGATTTTTTGGAACAGTTTGTAAAAAATAGGTGATAATTCTTTTTTGAATGTTTTGTAAAATTTACCTGTAAAGCCGTCTGGTCCAGGGCTTTTGCTTGTTGGGAGATTGTTGATTACTGATTCAATTTCCCTTGTGGAAATCAGTCTATTCAAATTTTCTGTTTCTTCTTGAGTTAGCCATGGAAGGTTGTACACCTCTAGAAAATTATCCATTTCTTCCAGATTGTCAAATTTGTTGGCCATAGTAATTTCTTAAAATGTTTCGTATTTCCGTAGTGTCTGTTGTCATTTCTCCTCTTTTATTTATGAATTTATTTATTTGGATACTCTTTTTTTAATGAATCTGGCTAAAGTTTAGTCGAGTTTGTTCATATTCTCTAAAAACCAACTCTTGGATTCATTGATCTTTTGTATTGTTTTTTCTGGTTTCTATGTCATTTATTTCCACTCTGATCTTTATTATCTTCTTCCTTATACACCCTTTGGGCTTATTTTGCTGTTCTTTTTCCACATCCCTTAAGTGTGAAGATAAACTGTTGATTAGTGATTTTTCTTGTTTCTTTAGGTAGGCCTGCAACGCTATGAATTTCTCTCTTAGGACTGCTTTTGCTGCATCCTATAGATTTTGGGTCATCGTGTTTTCATTTTCGTTTGCCTAGAGATATGTTTTGATTTCTTCCTTGATGTCATGGTTGACCCATTCATTATTTAGTAACATGTTATTCAGCCTCCATTAATTGGTGTGTCTTCCAATTTTTTTCCTGTATTTCATTTCTAATTTCATAGCACTGTAGTCAGAGAAGACAACTGGTGTGATTTCTAGTTTCTTAAATTTATCAAGACTTGTTTTGTGGCATAACATGTGGTCTATCTTGGGAAATGTTGCATGTGTGCATGAGAAGAAAGTGTATTCTGCAGCTTTGGGGTGAAATCCTATGAAAATATCGATTAAATCCAAGTGGTCCAATGTGTCATTTAAGGCCATTGTTTCCATATTGACTTTCTGTCTGGAAGACTTATCCCTTGTTGTCAGAGGTGTGTTGAAGTCCCCTACTATGATAGTGTTACTATTGATCCCTGTCTTTGTCTCAGTCAATGTCTGTTTTATATATTTAGGTGCTCCTATGTTGGGTGCATAGAAGGTTACTAGGGTTATGTCCTCCTGTCGGAATGATCCCTTTATTATTATACAGTATCCATCTTTGTCTTTTAATATATTCTTCATTTTAAAGTTATTGTGTCAGATATAAGTAGAGCAACTCCAGCTTTCTTCTCATTTCCATTTGCATGATATATCTTACTCCATCTTTTCACTTTCAGCTTGTGTGTGCCTTTTGATCTGAGGTGAGTCTCTTGTATATAGCATATACAAGGGTCTTGCTTTTTTATTCACTCAGCCACCCTATGTCTCTTGATTGGAGCACTTAAACCGTTTACATTTAATGTGATTATTGATAGGTACATAGTTATTTTCATTTTTTAAATATGTAGTTAGATTGTTTTCATCTTTCATCTGTTTACAAAAGACTTTTTAATATTTCCTGCAATGCTCGCTTGGTGGTAATAAATTCCTTTAGCTTATTCTTTTCTGGGAAGCTCTTTATCTCTCTTTCAATTTTAAATGATAGCCTTGCTGGGTAAAGCAATCTAGGTTTTAGGCCTTTGTCTTCAACACTTTGAGTATCTCCTTCCACTCCCTCCTGGCCTTCAATGTTTCTGTAGAAAAGTCATTTGATAGTCTTATAGGAGTTTCCTTGTACGTAACCCTCTGTCTTTCTCTTGCTGCTTTTAGGATTCTCTCTTTGTCTTTAAGCTTTTTATAATGTGTCTTGATGTGGACCTTTTTGGGTCATACTGGTTGGAACTCACAACTCTTCCTGGGCTTCTATGTCAGTTTCCTTCACCAGGTTAGGGAAGTTTTCGGATATTATTTCTTCAAATATGTTCTCAATCCTTTGCTTCCTCTCTTCACCTTCTTGTATTACTATGATGCACATATTGTTGTGCTTGATGTTATCCTAGAGGTCTCTTAAGCCATTTTCGTTGTTTTTATTCTTTTTTTCTTTTTTTTGTTCAGTTTGAGTGATCTCTGCTAACTTGTCTTCTAAGTCGCTGAGCCAATCGTCTGCTTCATCTAACCTGTTAGTAATTCTTTCAAGTGTGTTGTTTATTTCCGCAATTGTATTCTTTAGTTCTAACTGGTTGTTCATTATGATTTCTCTATCCTTTATGTCGTCACTAATCTCCTTAAAGATTCTTATCATCACTCTTCTGAGCTCTCTCCCTGATAGGTTGGATACCTCTTTTTAATTTGGTTCCAATTCTGGAGGTTTTTTCTGTCCTTTTGTTTGGGACATGTTTCTTTGTTTCCCTCTTCTGGGTGACTCTGTGTTTTCTTTGATCTATTAGGCAGATCACCTGGGATTCTTAGTTCTTGCTGGTTTATCTTATGTAGTACTTGTCCTTTATATTTGACTTGCACCACTTCCTTCTTCTCTTCTGCATGTGCTCCAAAGGTGACTCTTGTGTTGTGTATATTGTCTTGTTAAAGTTGACCTTTAATGGCTTTAAGCTTGTGAGTAGGCGGGGTTAACTCCTAGGCTGACTACTTGTGAGACTTGGCTCTGCCCACCGCAGGGTTTTCTGCTGCTTGAGGGTTGATCACTTAAATGTGGTTTGGCCTCTATGGGCTCTTGTGCTTGTAGAGAATTCCCTATGGGTGTGTCACTTGTATGTCTGGTTTGGTCTGGAGTTGGCCTCTCAGTGTGTTGAATCGTGTGCCTCTTAAGCTGGGCCCTGGTAGGGCAATTTCAGAACAAAGCAAATCACCAAGTAGAACAACAACAACAACAACAACAAAGAAAAAATCAAATACATTCACATGAAAAAACAACCGATAACCCACACTCAACACAAGCAAAGATTTCAAAGATATAAAAACAAAACAAAACAAAAAAGCAGGTCCAGTCTTGGCTTAAGCCCACCAAGTAATCTCCAGGTTGTCCACTGCTGTACCAAATAGTCCTCTGTGTATTGTTCAGGCAGAGCGAGTCATGTGGCGCCCAGAGTGACCTTGAGACTGAAGCTATGGATGAGTGGGTTGTGGGGTCTGAATGGTAGTTTCAACAAAGTCAGTGCAGTTTCTGCTCTTGCCTACACATATGCACACTGAGAGTAGTGCCACCAGCCCTCTGCCCAGTTCTCCTGAGTCTTAGGGAACTTCTGTGTGTGTGTGTGTGTGTGTGTGTGTGTGTGTGTGTGTGTGTGTTGTTTCTGTATGCGGTGGGCAGGAGATCTGAGCAGCTAAAAGTCCAGAGCTGTGTTACCGCCTACTGCTGATCCCTGGGGTGTCTGCACAGTTATAATTGCCCTGCCTTAGGTAGGCCAGAAATGGTGGGGGCTGGGGATGGTGGGGTCTTCTCTCTCCCAGCCCAGCAAAATCAGACTCTTCCCAGCCTCTTCCCTGGGTCAGAACTGCAATCAGGCCTTCAGAACCTGAGCACTACAGCTCTCTGTAATCTGACACTACTCCTCAGTTCAGGGGCCAGTTTAAGTCTCTGGAAGGGTGGGAGTAGGGTTGGGAGAGTGGAGGAGGGGCCCAGGTATGGCGTTTGTGTCCTATGTCAGGCCTAGGGCCCAGCTGGAGGTCTCATCTGAGGTTACTGTCCTAAATGCTGGATATCCTGCCCCCTCAGCAGGAAAGATCAGCTGTGGGATGCAGGGAAAGAACTCATCTGCTGGCTTTTGTGTTCTCTGTTCCATTCTGGGAACCCTTGTGTCTCTGCAGCAGGGGATGTCGACAATGTCTCCGCAGCCATAGACACAAGTCTCCACTACGCTCCCTTCCCTCTTCCCCTGCTTGCCCAATTTTCCCACCTTCAAGTAATTCTTGTAGAGGTCTCTTAGCTGTTCTGAGCGATTTGCTGGTCCTTTGATGGGTTATACATGTCCCGTTTGTGATAAGATCCAGAGGAGAACTCAAAAATCCACCTCACTGCCGCCATTCCTATGATGTCACTCTCCTGTATGTTTTATACTGGTAGAGACTTATACATTTCTGGTTTTGTCTAATGACTGGCCAGCAAAATTACCACTGACTTCAACAATGTAGCAAGAGCTGCTACGTATTCTTCAGAATATAAGCCACAGAAGGACAAATTTAGGCAGTGCATCATTTCATATTTATTACCCTGTTAGGTCTAGTAGGTTGCAATGCAGACAGAACATTGGCAGGAGTTGGACACCTCAGAACACCTGAGGGGAAATTTCTACTACTCAGATCTTCACCTGCCAATATTCCAGGTAAAAAATTTAAAATACTGGGTTTTGTTTGTGAGTGAGTGAGCATGTGTGTGTGTGTTTGTGAGCATGGAAGTGTACTATTGTATATATCAAATAAGGTTTATCATTTAATGATATTAATAATTTTGAGGTTTTATAATTGCATGAAGTGTAAAACACTTGATAATTTAAAAAGCCGTTATTTCAAATGTTTTTTTTTAATTAATGTTACATCATTTAAATACTAAAATGTGTAGAATCTATAGACTATTCTTAAGACATACTTAGAAAAATAGTTTATTTTTAAAAATATAAACAGCCAAATTAATAGAAGAACAGATGATGATGTTTTAGTCCCCTGATCATTGTAGTCGGAATGAGTTAGCTCAACTCTTTACAGCACAATGCCAAAGAAACCAAAATTCTCCATTTGTTCCCTACGTGAGCTAGTTTCCTTACACACTAAAAGCAAATAAATAAATAAATAAATAAATAAATAAATAAATAAATAATCCCTGATCCAGGATTGCAGATTCCACCCTGCACAGAATGTAGTTCATTCAAAACCACATGTTACTATTCACAAGGGAGAGCTCAGTGTAGGCATATATCCTTAAACTGGAAAATAATTCAAAGTTCATCCTTAGTGAGGGGCATTCAGTGATACCATCTTTATATATGAAGGAAGTATATACAATTTGATTAGTAAAAGTGCATGTAACTTTTACTGTCTTTAATTTTATTAATGTCTTTTTTATAGTAGAACTTGAGATTTGTGCTATCCGTACTGAAGCATCCAACAGCTCCTAGAAAAAAAAATATTGCATTAAGTAGGTATATAATGCAGCCCACAATATATTCTCACAATTGAGTGTACCCAGAGAGAGAAATTAGCCTGATTTCATTTACGTAAAACTTTTGAGGAATTATTATTCGAAGACAAAGCTCTGGATCTTATCACATAAGCACTAAATCGGTTACCACTAAGTTGGAAAAGCAGTATGAAGTCTATTGTTGAACAGGAAGAAGACATGTTTCCAGTTCTTGAAATTAATTTTTTTCTAAGAAGTGCTAATGTTTCTGTACAAGAAGCTAGTTGTAGAAATTAAAAAACACTCACCTTTCCTAATTTTAAAGTGGCTGCTATAAGCCTAAGTGACTTGTCTTGAAAAATATCTGTTTGGAAAGCACTATAATAGTCATATTTTGTATATGTACTATTTACCTATACTAAAAATAAGTTTTAGCATAACCACCAAAATCAAGTCAGGAAAGGAGTTGCCTGGGGAAATGCCAAAATCAAATCCTATAATTTCATCAACCTCTTCTTTTTCTCATTTACTTGTTCAGAGGTAGCATTTTTATGTGTTGAATATCAGAATATACCTAATATACTTGGAATTTTTTTTTGAAGAAAAGCTATTAGTCTTTTTACCTAGTGAATTTTTTATTTTACTAGTTTCAGGTGTACAAAACATTGTAGTAGCTAGACATTTACACCCCTCACAAAGTGAATTTTTGAGACTTAGTTTACAAAACTACCACTTCAGTTATTGAGATCCTTGGAACACTATAAAGTATTTTATTTAAATGAATAAATTATATACTTGACAAAGGACTGACTAGATCCTTACCAAAAAATGAAATAGTCTGAGAAAATGTGCCATTTTTGTTTTTTTTGTTTTTTGTTTTTGTTTGTTTATCTGTTTGTTTTTGGTAAGGAGAAGTATACCTACATAGATAATCCACATTCTTATAATGTACTTTCTATTTATATTCAAGAAAACCAATTCCATTCAGTTTCCAATTTCTGTATGTTTCCCTATTGAAATTCAGCTCTTAATGCATTTTGACCTTTACAAGAAAGTCAGCTTCATAGTGAATTTTTGTACATTAGGAAGGTAAACACATCCAGTGCTTGTTATTCAATGGGTTTGAATTTAGAAAGTCATTGTTCAATAGGTTAATCCTTTTGTATAGACAGTGTCTTTGGCTAAGAGGCATCTTAAACAATAAAGATTTTACCAAAATGGTAATTTCTGAGTATTTCTGTCAATTGTCAAAGAATAAATCTCAACGAAGGCCTTAAAATTGGTTAATTCTACTTTATATTCATTTCCCATCAGAAGAATTTCAAAAAGAACTTCAGTGTACATAAGTCTAGTCAGAGATTATTTGTAGCCCAGCTCAAAAAATCATTAGAACTTTGACTTTCATTGAGTCATCTAATTTTGTGCAATTTTGTTTAACCAATGAAAGAGCTATATACGTTGGGAGCATATACCTGGAGTAAAACAAACAAACAAAAAAGCCTGAATCATAATCATGCAATGAATTTGTAATTCACAAGTTTTTCTATGCTATGAGATTGGCAAATAAAAAAAAAAGTATGTGGACTCAGGTAAGGAAAGATTTTATTCCAAGATTGTTGCAATAGGGGCAGAGAAAATACTGCAATAAAGAGAATGCTCTGATGAGAAGATACACAAATTTCTTAAATGTCAGGCCAAAAAGCATTTTTCTTTTACAGGGAGGATAAAACAAGGCTAGAAAAAAAATGACATCCACATTTGACCAGGGACTGTCTTTCCTTGTGGTCAGCTTAGGCGAGGACCTTAAGGATGGGGCTCATGGTTCATTTTAGGTCTTAACTCAGCTGGGCCACAATGCCCAGAAATGTGGTCAAACATTATTCTGGCTGTTTTTATGAGGGTGCTTTTAGGTGAAATTGACATTTAAATTGTACTTTGAGTAAAGCAGATTGTCTTCAATAATGTTGGTGGGCCTCATCCAACCAGTTGAAAGCCTAATTAGAATAAAGATTAAGATCCTCAGTCTTTGAATAAGGGAAATGTGCCAGCAGAAGACTGTGTGTTTATGTGTGTTTGTGTGTGTGTATGTGTGTGTGTGTACACATTCTATTGGTTATTATATTGGTTCTGTTTTTCTGGAGGACACTTGTACAAGGAGGTATTCCATATTCCTATGCTGGCTTAGGCTGAGAGTGGGTCAAAACTAAAAGTCCACTAAAAAGGATAGAAGCTTAAATTTTGGTCATGTTTATAAGCATTATGCTCCCATTGACCAGTAGATACAAACAGTTCAGATGATCATTATGAGGGAAAAAAATGGGAATTTGGAGGATCTGTGTCAGGCCTTATCCTAGGTAAATGATGGATTATCAAGTTTTATCTAAGTATCTAATTTACATGGGGAAATGTGGGTCTTTGCAGTAAATTCTTTCATAGAACACAAAAATGAGAGGATTTATTTATCACTGTTTTTCAAGAACACAGGGCTAAGGTAAATTCAACATTATGATTATTTAAAATAAGTCTACATAATTTCCATTTAAGATTGCAGAGTAGGTAAATGCTGTGCTTGCATTCTCTCACAACTACAACAAAATTACCACTAAACTACAGAACAACCCTCATTGAGAATAACCTGAAGTCTAGCTGTCCTACAAAAAAGAAGCCACATCCAGACGGGTGGGAGGGGCAGAGACCCAGAATAGGCTGGTCCCACACTCATGTGTGGAAGTGAAAAATTGAGAGATGTATCTTATCTAGGGAGTGAGGAGTCCCATCCCCACACCAAGCTCACCAGCCCAGGGTACCAGTGCTGGGAAGAGAACTCCCTGCAACTTCTGGCTGTGAAAATCAGCAGAGATTGTGGCTGAGAGAGGCAAAGGGCTGGTGGAGTCCCAGGCATTCTTCTTACAGGACCCACACAGAAAGACTTACTTACTGATGGATACCAGCACCCTGAACTCCAGCACTAGGGCAGCAGCTTGAAAGGTGCCTGAGACTTATGGGGAGTAACTGAATTGACTGGCTTCAAAGTGATGGCTACAGGGGTAGCTTTCTCCCAGATGGAAATTCTAGCAGAAGCAATTTTTTCCATTTTTGAGCTCTCCACCTCCCAGCTTGCAGATGCAGATGGTCATCATATCTGAATCTCCATAAACCTGACTAATACCATTGGCCTTAGCCTGTTGATTCCATGAGAACCCACCCCTCTCAACCTGTGGGCCCACCAAGCCACTACCAGGGACATTTCCGTACAAATGGCGGGACTTTGGCTGATGCTGTAGAATTTCCTCGAATCTCTCAAAGGTTCACAAACCCAAAACAAGTAGAATCGGGTTTTGGCACACCCATGCCTCTTGCTGGTCAGCCCCAAACATGGCATTGGTGGAAGGTGAACACATTTCGAGGCTTGGCTTCTCCCAGGCAGTTCCAAGCACAGCACAGGTGGCCATCATCTCTGCATTGTTTTGTGGTTTATTCCAGGTGGCCTTGGAAATGGCACAGAGGGCAGCTGAACTTGGCCTGCATGGGGGTTCCTTCCTGAGGACAACTGAGCCAGCGTGACCAGTGACCAGCTTTGGACTGAGGTGCAGCATGACATGGCTTGGCTGCCTCTGCATAAAACACAACCAAAGGGAAGACTAGGCAGTCATCAGAGCCCTGCTAAATCGAATTCTGCTCCATAGGGTCATCTCCTGCACAAGAGCTCCCCCACTTTAGTCACAGCATATACTCACAACTAATAAGACTGAGAGTCTATCCCTCCCATTGATGTGTAAACAGAAACCAAGGCTCAACTACAACAGAAAAACAAACACAATCCACACAAGTGACATAGTTGCAGCATCAGGTAATGTGACCAAGTAAAGTGCACCAATGGACCCCACAGGACACCTACTACATAAAGCTAATCTGCTAAGACTGGAAGACATAGCAGCCTTACCAAATACAAAGAAAAAAATCAGGGAGGCAACCAAAATGGAGAGACAAAGAAACATTCCCCAAATTAAAGAACAGAACGTAGCTCCAGAAAGCAAAACAAACAAAAAAAAAAACCTAAACAAAATGGAGACTAGCAATGTATAAGTTTAGAATTCAAAACACTGGTTATAAAGATGTTCAATGATCTCAGCAAGAACTTCAACAGAAAAGTAAAAAACAAAAATGGATACAGAAAACATAACAAAATACCAGTCAGAAAAAAATACAATAAATGAAATAAAGAATACATTAAAGGAAATCATCAATAGCTTAGATGAAGCAGAGGTTCGAATCAGCAATATGGAAGATAAGGTAGCAGAAAACACCCAAATAGAACAGTAAAAAAAGAAAAAGGAATCCAAAAAAAGAGAGGAAAATTTACTGGGCCTCTGGGACAACATCAGGTGTACCAACATTCACATCATAGGGGTACAAGAAGGAGAAGAGAGAGCAAAGGATTGAAAACCTATTTGAAGAAATAATGATGGAACACTTCCATAACCTGGCAAAGGAAATAGACATACAAGCCAAGGAAGTGCAGATAGTCCCAGAAAATATGAACCCAAGAGGCCCACACCAAGACATATCATAATTAAAATGACAAAGTTTAAAGACAGCAAGAGAGAAAAAAGGTCCAAGATGGTGTATTAGATAAACATTATGCTTACTGCCTCCCAAGATCGCACTAAAATTACAAGTAAATTACAGAACAATCAACCTCAAAAATCATCTGACGGACTACCTGAACAGAAACCCTATAACTAAGGATATAAAGAAGAGGCTACATTGAGACTGGTAGTAGGGGCAAAGAAGTAAAACAGGCTGACCTCCAAATCACAGACAGTGCTTGAACACCAGGAGGGACACCTCAGTGACAAAGGTAACACCAGAAGTGGGTGGGGGCCCAGCTCCACATCAGACTGCCCAGACAAGGGGTCCTGAGCTGAGAAGGGGTCCTGAGAGGGGAAGTACAACAACTAGCAGTGAAAATCAGTGAGGACTCTCTTGCCATCTTGGTGAGACAGAAAGTGGCTGGAAACACAGAATCCCTCATAAGGGGCCATATACAGACTCACTCACTTACAAATACACACCTGGTTTCTGCTGGAAGGGAGGCAACTTGAGAGGTGCCAGAAATATATGGGAAAAGAATGAGTTGTGTGGCTTTGGAGTATGAGATGGAGGGACAGTAGCCATCATCTGTGTGTAGAACCTTCTTCACATGGAGCCTACAGTAGTATGTTATCTTTTCTAAGTTGAACACTTCCCCAAAGGGCCAAATGTGAGACCACATTGTTCTGATAAAATGTGTATGTGTGCACCAATGTGGTGACACCTCAAGTCCCTGCCCCATGCAGTTACTACTGCATCAGCAGAGGTACTGTCAACACTGGGTCAACCAACCCGGCCCACATCCCTAAGGAGGCTCTTTGAATGGCTGAGAATTATGGCAGCCAGCAGTTTTAAAAAATCCTAAGGAAACCCTGGACCTTTTGCTAAGCTTCCTCAGGCCAATACAAGTGTCAGCCAGCCTTGGATCACAGTGAGGCCACCCTCACATGCCTCTAGGTCCAACACAGGCAGCAACCAACCACGTATAGTCTTGTAGCTCCTGTTAGGAAGCTCTGAGCCAGTTGCAGGCAAGACTAAAATTGGGATGCATGGGAGACCCTCTAAAGAGATACCAGAAATGACAAAAAAGAGACTGACTTTACACCACATAAGAGACATACCCAGTTAGTTCCACAAGCAGCATACCCAATGGGTGATCCCAACAGGCACAAGAGGCTGTGGGGCAAATTCTTCTCTGAGCAGTCACACCACACAAAGTAGCTCATACAATATGGGCATAACCAGTCCTCACATTCAGGCAGCCTGGGTGTCAGTCCCATCGACTGCTGTGCCAAAAGCAATACTGACTCAATTACAACAGATGAATGCAAACAACACACAAAGGGACACTCCTGAAATACACATACAAGAAATCAGGAAGACTGTGCCATTGGACAACATAGGACACATACTATATAATCACACCCAGCAAAGACTGAGACTTAAGAGATCTACCTAATACATAGAAGGAAACACCAAAAGCAGCCAGAATGAGGACACGAAGAAACATGTCCCAAATAAAATATTAGAAGAAACCCCCAGAAATGGAACCAGATGAAATGGAGGTAAGCACACTTCTAGAGACAGAGTATGAAACACTGATTATAGGAATGCTAAGGAACTTAGTGAGAATATCAACAAAGTGATAGCAAGCATAATGACAGACATAAAAAACCATGAAAAATCACCAGTCAGAAAAAAATAATACAATAACAGTATCCAATCATCTGTTCAAGGACACTTTGGTTGTTTCCATATCTTGGCCACCATAAATAAAGCTGCAATGAACATCAGAACACAAATAAATGTTTTCAGATTTTAGGGGTATATATCTGGGAGAGGGATTGCTGGGCCATATTTTTTAAATTTTTGAGAAACCTCCACACTACATTTCATAGTAGCTGCAGCAATCAGCATTCGCACTAACAGTACATGAGGCTTCCTTTTTTCTCCACAGTCTGTCCAACACTTGTTATTATTTGTCTTGTTGATAACAACCATTTTAACTGGTATGCCATGTTATCTCATTGTGGTTTTTATTTGCATTTCTCTGATGATTAGTGACATCGAGCATCTTTTCATGTTTATTGGCATCTGTATATGCTCTTGGGAGAAATATCTATTCAGATCTTCTGCCCATTTTTTAACTGGATTGTTTGTTTGTTTGTTTTGTTGTTGAATTCTACGAGTTCCTTATATATTTTGGATATTAGACCCTAATTGGAGGCATTGTTTACAAATTCTGCTATAAGAAAAGATGAAAGAGACCCATGCAGAGGTTCCCTGAGCAGCCCCAAACGCCAGGACTTCCCAGCCCAACTCTCACCACCCCAAGTAAGGGATACCGGCTGAAGAAAATTTCTCACCTATATGGACTTACATCAATGGATTTCTCAATTTTCCAGCTTTTAGTTGATTGTGTCCATTGGGAAGCAACAGCAGCAAGCAGAGGGAAAGAGAACAACAAAGTTCATCTGGTTAATATTTACCAGAAAAGTTAAGAGTTCTGCTATCCACCATCTGACTATAAACAAAGAGACAAAGAAACACATCAAGCAATAAACAACTCTTCTCATTTAAGTGGCCAACCCTCACCCAGCAGAACACCCTGCGGTGGGCAGAGCCAAGTTTCACAACTAGACGGCCTAGGAGTTAAACGCACATATTCACAAGCAAAAAGCAATTAAACTTGTTCTTGAACAGGACAATACACTAAACACACGAACCACCTGTGGAGCACATGCAGAGGAGAAGAACGAAGTAGTCCAAGTCAAATATAAAAAACACATACTACATGAGATAACCCAGCAAGAACTAAGAGCTCTAGGGGATCTTCCTAATACATCAAAGCAAACACAGAGAGTCAGTCAGAATGGGGAGACAAAGAAACATGTTCCAAATAAAAGAACAGAAGAAACCTCCACAACTGGAACCAAATGAAGCAGAGGTAAACAACCTGTCAGAGACAGAGTTCAGAACACTGGTGATAAGAATGTTTAAGGAGCTTAGAGAAGACATAAAGAAGGATATAGAAATCATACAGAACAACCAGTTAGAACTAAAAAAGTATGTAGAAATCTTAACGAACAACCACTAGAACTAAAGAACACAATTACCGAAATTAAGAACTCACTTGAAGGAATGACCAGCAGGTTAGATGAAGCAGAGGATCGAATCAGCGACTTAGAAGACAAGTTAGCAGAGATCACTCAAACTGAACAACAGAAAGAAAAAAGAATAAAAGACAATGAAGATGGGTTAAGAGACCTCTGGGATAACATCAAGCGCAACAACATGGGCATCATAGGAATACCAGAAGGTGAAGAGAGGAAGCAAGAAATTGAGAACATATTTGAGGTAATAATGTCCGAAAATTTCCCTAACCTGATGAAGGAAACCAACATACAAGCCCAAGAAGTGCAGAGAGTTCCAACCAGGATAAACCCAAACAGGCCCACACCAAGACACATTATAGTTAAAATGGCAAAGCTTAAAGACAAAGAGAGAATCTTAAAAGCAGCAAGAGAAAGGCAGGTTACGTACAAGGGAACTCCCATAAGGCTATCAAATGACTTTTCTACAGAAACATTGAAGGCCAGGAGGGAGTGGCAGGAGATACTCAAAATGATGGAACACAAAGGCCTACAACCTAGATCGCTTTATCCAGCAAGGCTATCATTTAAAGTTGATGGAGAGATAAAGAGCTTCCCAGAAAAGAACAAACTGAAAGAATTTATTACAACCAAGCCAGCATTGCAAGAAATACTAAAAGGACTTCTGTAAATAGAAGAAAGATGAAAACAATTTACTACAAATTTAAAAATGGCAATAACTATGTACCTATCAATAATCGCTTTAAATGTAAACGGATTAAATGCTCCAATCAAGAGACATAGTGTGGCTGACTGGATAAGTAAGCAAGACCCTTGTATATGCTGTATACAAGAGACTCATTTCAGATCAAAATACACACAGAGGCTGAAAGTGAAGGGTTGGAGTAACATATTTCATGCAAATGGAAGCAAAAAAAAGCTGGAGTTGCAATACTTATATCTGACAAAATAGACTTTAAAATGAAGAACATATTAAAAGACAAAGATGGGCACTATATAATAATAAAGGGATCAATCCAACAAGAGGACATAACCCTAGTAAACATCCATGCACCTAACATAGGCGCACCTAAATATATAAAACAGGTACTGATGGTCATAAAGACAGAGATCAACAGCAACACTATCATAGTAGGGGACTTCAACACACCTCTGACAACAAAGGACAGGTCCTCCAGACAGAAAATCAATATGGAAACAACAGCCTTAAATGATACTTTGGACCACTTGGATTTAATTGATATTTTCAGAGCATTTCACCCCAATGCTGCAGAATACACGTTCTTCTCAAGTGCACATGGAACATTTTCCAAGATAGATCATATGTTAGGACACAAAACAAGCCTTGATAAATTTAAGAAAATTGAAATCATAACAATTGTTTTCTCTGACCACAGTGCTATGAAATTAGAAATGAACTACAGGGAAAAAAAACCAGGAAGACACACCAATTCATGGAGGCTGAATAACATGTTACTAAATAATGAATGGGTCAAGCAGCAGATCAAAGAAGAAATCAAAAGATATCTCGAGACAAATGAGAATGAGAACACGACGACCCATAATCTATGGAATGCTGCGAAAGCAGTCCTAAGAGGGAAGTTCATAGCACTGCAGGCCTACCTAAAGAAACAAGAAACATCACTAATTGACAGTTTATCTTCACACTGAAGGGATCTGAAAAATAACAGCAAAATAAGCCCAAAGGGAGCACAAGGAAGGAGATAATAAGGATCAGAGCAGAAATAAATGAAATAGAAACCACAAAAACAATACAAAAGATCAATGAAACCAAGAGTTGGTTCTTAGAGAAGACAAACAAAATTGACAAACTTTTATCCAGAGTCATTAAAAAAAAGAGAGAGAGGACCCAAATTAATAAAATCAGAAATGAAAGAGAAGTGACAACAGACACCACAGAAATACAAAAAATTTTAAGAAATTACTATGAGCAACTATATGCCAACAAATTTGACAATCTGGAAGAAATGGACAATTTCCTAGAGGCGCACAACCTTCCAAGGCTAACTCAAGAAGAAACAGAAAGCCTGAACAGTCTGATTACCACCAGGGAAACTGAATCACTAATTAATAATCTCCCAACAAACAAAAGCCCTGGACCAGATGGCTTTACAGGTGAATTTTTCAAAACGTTCAAAAAAGAATTACCACCTATTCTCCTCAAGCTCTTCCATAAAATTCAGAAGGAAGGAAGACTCCCAAACACTTTTTACAGAGGCACTATCACCCTGATCCCAAAAGCAGACAAAGACACCACAAAAAAAGAAAACTACAGGCCGATATCTCTAATGAACATAGATGCAAAAATTCTCAACAAAATATTAGCGAACAGAATTCAGCAATACATTAAAAAGATCATACACCATGATCAAGTGGTATTCATCCCTGGTATGCAGGGGTGGTTCAACATCCGCAAATCATTAACATTAACAAAATGAAAAATAAAAATCACATGATCATATCAATAGATGCAGAAAAAGCATTGGATAAAATACAGCAATCTTTTATGATAAAAACCCTTAAGAAAGTGGGAATAGAGGGATCATATCTTAACATAATAAAGGCCATATGTGACAAACCCACATCTAACATCATACTCAATGGGGAAAAACTAAAACCATTCCCCCTAAGATCAGGAACAAGACAAGGTTGCCCACTTTCTCCACTTCTACTCAACATAGTGCTGGAAGTTCCAGCCACAGCAACCAGACAAGAGAAAGAAATAAAAGACATCCAAATTGGTAAGGAGAAAGTAAAATTATCACTATATGCAGATGATATGATACTATATAAAGAGAACCCTAAAGACTCCACCAAGAAACTATTAGAACTGATAGATGAATTTAGTAAAGTAGCAGGATATAAAATTAATATTCGGAAATCAGTTGCATTTGTATATACCAATGATAAAATATCAGAAGGAGAAATTAAAAAACAATTCCACTTACAATTGCTCCAAAGACTATAAAATATCTGGGAATAAATCTAACCAAAGATGTAAAAGATCTGTACTCAGAAAATTATATGGCACTGAAGAAAGAAATGAAAGAAGACATAAATAGATGGAAACACATTCCATGTTCATGGATAGGAAGAATTAATATAGTTAAAATGTCCATACTGCCTAAGGCAATATACATATTCAACGCAATTCCTATCAAACTACCAATGACGTTTTTCACAGAAACAGAACATATAATACTAAAATTTATATGGGACCATAAAAGACCCCAGATAGCCTCAGCTATCTTGAGAAATAAGAACAAAGTGGGAGGTATAACGATACCTGATTTCAAACTATACTACAAGGCTACAGTAATCAAAACAGCATGGTACTGGCATAAAAATAGACCAATATTGAACAATATTGATCAATAGACATAGATCAATGGAACAGAATAGAGAGCCCAGAAGTAAATCCATGCCTATATGCCCATCTAATCTACGACAATGGAAGCAAGAATGTACGATGCGGTAAAGAAAGTCTGTTCAATAAGTGCTGTTGGGAAACCTGGACAGACACATGCAAGAAAATGAAGCTGGACCACCTCCTTACACCATATACAAAAATAAATTCAAAATGGCTTAAAGACATAAATATAAGATCTGCAACCATAAAATATCTAGAAGAAAATATAGGAAGAATCTTCATGGACATTACCCGGAGTAAGATTTTCACTGATATATCCCCTCGCATGAGGGAAGTAAGAGAAAATATAAACATGTGGGATTACATCAAACTAAAAAGTTTTTTCACAACAAAGTGAACCATCAATAAAACAAAAAGGGATCCTACTGAATGATAAAAGACATTTGCCAATGATATATTTGATAAGGGATTAATATCACAAATCTATAAAAAACTTACTCAAGTCAACTCCAAAAAAACAAACAACCCAATTAAAAAATGGGCAGAGGCCTTGAGGAGACATTTTTGTAAAAAGGACATATAGAAGGCAAGAAGACATATGAAGAAATGGTCATCCTCACTAACCATCAGAGAAATGCAAATAAAAACCACAATGAGATACCACCTCACTACAGTCAAAATGGTTATCATCAATAAATCAACAAACATGAAATGCTGGCGCGGATGTGGAGAAAAGGGAACGCTAGTGCACTGTTGGTGGGATTGTAGATTAGTGCAGCCACTATGGAACACAGTATGGAGGTATCTCAGGAATCTGAAAATGGAACTACCCTATGATCCAGTAATTCCACTCCTAGGCATCTACCCGGAGAAATCCAAAACTCCAATTCAAAAATCAGTATGCACTCCTATGTTTATTGCAGCACTTTACACAATAGCCAAGATATGGAAACAACTGAAATGCCCATCGGTAGACGACTGGATTAAGAAGCTGTGGTACATTTATACAATGGAGTATTACGCAGCCATAAAGAAGAAAGAAATCTTATCATTTGCAACAACATGGATGGATCTAGAGAACATTATGTTAAGTGAAATAAGTCAGAAAGAGAAAGACAAGTACCATATGATTTCACTTATATTCGGAATCTAAAGAAAAGAATATGTGAATGAACTAATCAGAGACAGTTTTGACAACACAAAGAAAAAACCGAAAGTTTTTAGATGGGCGGGGTGGGGAGTTGGGGATAAGGGGAAAGGTGAAGGGATTAGGAAGCAGCTGGTAACCACAAGATGGCCTCAGGGTTTTTTGAAAATTAATATGGGGAACTTATTCAATAATGTTGTAAAGATTTTGTTGGGTATCCGATGGACATGCGTTCTTTTTGGGAGACCACCTCAGAGATACTGTGGATGCCTGATCATGGCATTGTACACCAGAAGCTAAACATTAATGAATGCCAACTATAATTTTATATATATATATATATATATATATATATATATATATATATATATATATATATATATATATAATGTGATGGCTCGGTGTGAGGTTGAAGGGATAATGGATGGGGGGAGGGGGGTTCACAGTGTGAGGGATATAAATGATGAACGTCTAAGTATTACCTTGTCTTGTACACCTGAAACTAATAAATTAAAAAAAAAGAAAACAATCCCATTTACAATTGCTTCAGAAACAATAAAATACTTAGGAGTAAATTTAACCAAGTAAATAAAAGACCCGTAGGCAGAAAATTATAAGACATTGATGAGAGAAATTAAAAATAGTACAAAAAATTAAAAAACATATTCCATGCTCATGGATACGAAGAATTCATATAGTTAAAATGTCCATACTACCTATGGCAATATATACATTTAACACATTCCCTGTCAAATTACCAATGACATTTCTCACAGAACCAGAACAAATAATCCTCAAATTTATATGGAATCATAAAAAACCCTGAACAGCCAGGCAATCTTGAGAAATAAGAACAAAAAGGAAGGTATCACACTACCTGATATCAAATCATACTACAAGGATATACCATGTTTCCCTGTAGCATAGCCATACTACAAGCCTATACCATTAACATAAAACCAAGTCTTATGTTAATTTTTCTTCCAAAAGATGCATTAGGGCTCTGCTAAGGGGATGTAATCCCGAAAAGTCATACTAAGGCTTATTTTCCAGTTAGATCTTATTTTAGGGGAAACACGGTAGTAATCAAAACAGCATGGGACTGGCAAAAAACAGACACATAGATCGAGGAAACAGAATAGAGAGCCCTGAAACAAATTCATGCCTATATGGTCATTTCATCTATGACAAAGGAAGTAAGACTTTACACTGGGGTAAAGACAGTCTAATTAATAAATGGTGCTGGGAAAAGTATACAGAAATATGCAAAAATAATTAAAAAAAAAACTGGACCACATTCTTTCACTACATACAAGAATAAATTCAAAATGGATCAATGACTTAAAAGTAAGACTGGAAAGCAAAAAATCCCTAGAAGAAAATAGACGAAGTAAATTTGCAGACATTACCCTTAGTAATATTTTTTCTGTCATATCCCCTTGGGCAAGGGAAACAAAAAAAATAAATAAATAAACATGTGGTACCTACATCATACTAAAACATTTTTCAAAGCAAAGGAAACTGTCAATAAAACAAAAAGACATCCCACTGAGAGGGATAAGTTATTTGTCAATGATACATCTGGTAAGGGTTAATATCCAAAATTTATTAAAAACAAAAACAAATGAGAAACAAAAATTCATAGACACAGACATTAGTTTAGTGGTAACCAGAGGGTAAGGGGGAAGGAGGGTGGTAGATGAGGCAAAGGGGATCAAATATGTGATGATGGAAGGAGAACTGACACTGGGTGGTGAACACACAATGGGATTTATGGATGATGTAATACAGAATGGTACACCTGAAATCTATGTAACTTTACTAACAATTGTCACCTCAATAAATTTTAATTAAAAAAAAGAAATAAAGAAAGTGGCAAGGATGATGGAATAAGTCTTTTCAAAGAAAGGGGGAGTATATTCAGGGGGATTAATGACAGTTTGTCTTTTACTGTAATATATTTTTTTAAAAAAAATTGAAACATCCACCATATTGTTTGATCACAGCTCATGCATTGATAAGAAAATGAGACGACAAGTCAGACTGAGATAAAGTATTTGCAAATCACATATATTACTAATGGCTTTTCTCAAAAATATTTAAGGAAGTCTCAAACAGAATAATAAGAATATAAACAGGAGTGACATCATAGGAATGGCGGCAGCGGGACGCACTTTTTGAGTTCTCCTCCGGATCTTTTCACAAACGGGACATATAACCCATCAAAGGACTCTCTGCTCATGATGCAGAACAGCTAAGAGACTTGTGCAAGGATTACTTGAAGGTGCGCAAACTGGGCGAGCAGGGGAAGAGGGAAGGGAGCGGATTGGAGACGCGGCCCGCATCTGCCGCTGTGGGGACACAGTCCACACCTGTGGCTGTGGGGATGTGGACCACATCTGTGACTGTGGAAACGTGGCCCGCATCCGCAGCTACAGAGACGCAGGGGATCCATGGACGGAACAAAGAACACAAAAGCCAGGAGGTGGGCTCTTTCCCTGTGTCCCACAGCTGAACTCTCCCATCGAGGGGGCAGCTAGTTGGGCCCAAGGTCGGAGAAAGGACACAAACTCCATACCTGGGCCCTCCCCTTTGTTCTTCTAATCCTACCCCTGCCCTTCCAGAGACTTAAACTGGCCCCTGAACTGAGGTGTAGTGTCAGATTACAGAGGAGCCTTAGTGCTCAGGTTTTGGGAAGACTGGCAGGCAGCTCTGACCCAGAGAAGAGGCTGGGAAGAGTGTGATTTTTGCTGGGCTTGGAGAGAAGAGACTCCTCTACCCCCAGCCACCACCTTTTCTGGCCTGTGGGAAGAGTGTGATACGGGTGGGCTGGGAGAGAGAAGACCCCTCCATCCCCAGCCCGCACACTTTCTGGCCTGCCTAGGGTGGGGCAATTAAATCTGCCAAGGCACTCCCAGGGATCAGCAGTAAGTGGCAGAAGCAGCTTCCGGCTTTCAGCAGCTCAGAAATCTCCAGCCCACCACACACAGACACACACACACACATACAGAAGAAGTGCCCGAAAACTCAGGAGAACTGGACACAGGACTGGTGGTGCTACTCTCAGTGTGCACATGTGCAGGCAAGGGCAGAAACTGCACTGACTTTGTAAAAACTACCATCCAGACCCCTCAGCCCCACTCATCTAAATCTGTAGTCCCAAAGTCACTCTGGGCACCAGGTGACCGGCTCTGCCTGCACAATACGCAGGGAACTATTTGGTACAGAATAGGACAACCTGAATATTACTTGGTGGGCTTAAGCCAAGACTGGCACTGCTTTTTGTTTTGCTTTCTTTTGTTGTGTTTTGTTTTGTCTTTATCTCTTTGATATCTTTGCCTGTGTTTAGTAAGGGTTGTCAGTTGTTTTTACATGTGAATGTATTTGTTCTTTTCTATGTTGTTGTTGTGCATGGTGATTTGCTTTGTTCTGAAATTGTCTACCATGGTCCAGCTTGAGAGGCACAAGATTCAACATATACTGAGGCCAACTCCAGATGAAACCAGAGTACTACCGGTTTGATCTACAAGTGACACACCCAGAGGGAATTCTCTACAGGCACAAGAGTCCATAGAGGCCAAACCACAGTTTAGTGGTCAAACCTCATGCAGCAGAACACCCTGATGTGGGCAGAGCCAAGTCTCCCGACTAGTCAGCCTAGGAGTTAACCCCAACTACTTACAAGAGAAAACCAATTAAAAATCTTCTTTAACAGGACAATATACACAACACAAGAGTCACCTTTGGAGCACACGCAGAGGAGAAGAATGAAGTAGTGCAAGTTAAATATAAAGGACACATACCACATAAGATAACCCAGCAAGAAATAAGAACTCTAGGGGATCTACCTAATACATCAAAGTAAATACAGAGAGTCAGCCAGAATGGGGGAAACAAAGAAACGTGTCCCAAATAAAAGAACAAAAGAATCCTCCAGAATTGGAACAAAATGAAACAGAGGTAACCAACCTATTAGAGACAGAGTTAAGAACACCAGTGATAAGACTGTTTAAAGAGCTTAGAGACGACATAAAGAAGGATGTAGAAATCATAAGGAACAACCAGTTAGAACAAAAACAACACAATTACCAAAATAAAGAACTCACTTGAAGGAATCAACAGCAGGTTAGATGAAGCAGAGGATGGAATCAGCGACTTAGAAGACAAGTTAGCAGAGATCACCCAAACAGAACAACAGAAAGAAAAAAGAATAAAAAAAGAATGAAGATAATTTAAGAGACCTCAGGGATAACATCAAGCGCAACAACATACGCATCATAGGAATACCAGAAGGTCAAAAGAGGAAGCAAGGGATTGAGAACATATTTGAAGTAATAATGCCTGAAAACTTCCCTAACTTGATGAAGGAAACCAACATACAAGCCCAGGAAGTGCAGAGAGTTCCGACCAGGATAAACCCAAACAGGTCCACACCAAGACACATTATAGTTAAAATGGCAAAGTTTAAAGACAAAGAGAGAATCCTAAAAGCGGCGAGAGAAACACAGAAGGTTACACACAAGGGAACGCCCATAAGACTATAGAATGTTTTCTCTACAAATACATTGAAGGCCAGGAGGGAGTGGCAGGAGATACTCAAAGTGAAGGAAAACAAAGGTGTACAACCTAGATTGCTTTATCCAGCAAGGCTATCATTTAAAGTTGATGGAGAGATAAAGAGCTTCCTGGAAAAGAATGAGCTAAAAGAATTTATTACAACCAAGCTAGCATTGCAAGAAATACTAAAAGGACTTCTGTAAATAAAAGAAAGATGAAAACAATCTAACTACAAATTTTAAAATTGCAATAACTATGTACATATCAATAATCACTTTAAATGTAAATAGATTAAATGCTCCAATCAAGAGACATAGGGTGGCTGAGTGAATAAAAAAGCAAGACCCTTGTATATACTATATACAAGAGACTCACCTCAGATCAAAAGGCACACACAGGCTGAAAGTGAAGGGTTGCAGTAAGATATTTCATGTAAATGGAAATGAGAAAAAAGCTGGAGTTGCAATACTTATATCTGACAAAATAAACTTTAAAATGAAGAATATATTACAAGACAAAGATGGGTACTGTATAATAATAAAGGGATCATTCTGGAAGGAGGACATAACTCTAGTAGACATCTATGCACTCAACATAGGAACAACTAAATATATAAAAACAGATATTGACTAATATAAAGACAGAGATCAACAGTAACACTATCATAGTAGGAGACTTCAACACACAACAAGGGACAGGTTTTCGAGACAGAAAATCACTATGGAAACAAAAGCCTTAAATGATACATTAGACCACTTGGATTTAATCGATATTTTCAAAGCATTTCACCCCAAACCTGCAGAATACACGTTCTTCTCAAGCGCACATGGCACATTTTCCAAGATAGACCATATGTTAGGCCACAGAACAAGTCTTGATAAATATAAAAAATTGAAATCATACCAATTGTCTTCTCTGACCACAGTGAGTGCTATGAAATTAGAAATGAACTAGAGGAAAAAAACAACTGGAAGACACACCAATTCATGGAGGCTGAATAACATGTTACTAAATAATGAATGGGTCAAGCAGGAGATCAAGGAAGAAATCAAAAGCTATCTTGAGACAAACAAAAATGAAAATACAACAAGCCAAAATCGAAGGGATGCCGCAAAAGCAGTCCAAAGAGGGAAATTCATAGCATTGCAGGCCTACCTAAAGAAACAAGGAACATCACTAATCAACAGTTTATCTTCGCACTTAAGGGATCTGGAAAAATAACAGCAAAATAAGCTGAAAGGGAACACAAGGAAACAGATAATAAAGATCAGATTGGAAATAAATGAAATAGAAAGCAGAAAAACAATGCAAAAGATCAATGAATCCAAGAGTTGGTTCTTAGAGAAGATAAACAAAATTGGCAAAACTTTGGCTAGACTCATTTAAAAAAAGAGATAGAGGACCCAAATTAATAAAATCAAAAATGAAGGGGAGAAGTGACAACAGACACAGTAAAAATACAAAAATCAATTTAAGAAATTACTATGAGCAACTATATGCCAACAAATTTGACAATCTGGAAGAAATGGACAATTTTCTAGAGGCGTACAACATTCCATGGCTAAATCAAGAAGAAACAGAAAATCTGAATAGACTGATTACCACCAGGGAAATTGAATCAGTAATCAACAATCTCCCAATAAATAAATGCCCTGGACCAGATGGCTTTACAGGTGAATTTTACAAAACGTTCAAAAAAGAATTGTCACCTATTCTCCTCAAAGCTCTTCCAAAAAATCCAAGAGGGAAGACTCCCAAACACTTTTTACAAAGCCACTATCACCCTGATCCAAAAATCAGACAAAGACACCACAAAAACAGAAAACTACAGGCCGATATCTCTAATGAACATAGATGCAAAAATTCTCAACAAAATATTAGCAAACAGAATTCTACAATACATTAAAAAGATCATACACCATGATCAAGTGGGATTCATCCCTGGTATGCAAGGGTGGTTCAATATCTGCAAATCAATTAATGTGATACACCACATTAACAAAATGAAAAAATAAAAATCACATGATCATATCAATAGATGCAGAAAAAGCATTTGATAAAATACAGCAGCCATTTACGATAAAAACCCTTAAGAAAGTGGGAATAGAGGGATCATATCTCAACATAATAAAGGCCATATATGATAAACCCACAGGTAACATCATACTCAATGGGGAAAAGCTAAAACAATTTCCCCTATGATCAGGAACGAGGCAAGTTTGCCCACTTTCTCCACTTCTATTCAACATTGTGCTGTAAGTTCTAGCCCATCAATCAGACAAGAAAAAGAAATAGAAGGCATCCAAATTGGTAAGGAGGAAGTAAACTTGTCATTATATTCAGATGATATGATACTATACATAGTGAACCCTAAAGACTCCACTAAGAAACTATTAGAGCTCATAGATGAATTTAGTAAAGTAGCAGGATACAAAATTAATGTTTAGAAATCAGTTGCATTTGTATATAACAAGAATAAAACATCAGAAGGAGAAATTAAAAAGCAATCCCATTTACAACTGCTCCAAAGACTCTAAGATACCTAGGAGTAAATTTAACCAAAGAAGTAAAAGATCTGTACTCAGAAAATTCTAAGACACTGAAGAAAGAAATGAAAGAAGATATAAATAGATGGAAACACATTCCATGTTCATGGATAGGAAGAATTAATATAGTTAAAATGTCCATACTACCTAAGCCAATATACATATTCAACACAATTCCTATCGAAATACCAATGAAGTTTTTCACAGAAATAGAACGTATAATCCTAAAATTTATATGGGACCATAAAAGACCACAGATAGCCTCAGCAATCTTGAGAAATAAGAACAAAGTGGGAGGTATAACAATACCTGACATCAAATTATACTACAAGGCGACAGTAATCAAAACAGCATGGTACTGGCCTGAAAACAGACACATAGATCGATGGAACAGAATAGAGAGTCTAGAAATAAATCCATGCCTATATTGCCATTTAATCTACGACAATGGAAGCAAGAATGTACGATGGGGTAAAAACAGTCTATTCAATAAATGGTGCTGGGAAACCTGTACAGACACATGCAAAAAAATGAAGCTGAACCACCTCCTTATACCATATACAAAAATAAATTCAAAATAGCTTAAAGACTTAAATATAAGATCTAAAACCATAAAATACCTAGAAGGAAATATAGGAAGAAACTCACAGACGTTACTCGGAGTAAGATTTTTACTGATATTTCCCCTCGTGAGAGGGAAGTAAGAGAAAAAAGAAACATGTGGGATTGCATCAAACTAAAAAAGTTTTTTCACAGCAAAGGAAACCATCAATAAAACAAAAAGAGATCCTACTGAACGGAAAAAGATATTTGCCAATGATATATCTGATAAGGGGTTAATATCACAGATTTATAAAACCTCACTCAACTCAACTCCAAAAAAACAAACAATCCAATTGAAAAATGGGCAGAGGACATGAAGAGACATTTTTCTAAAAAGGACATACAGATGGCAAACAGACATATGAAGAAATGCTCACCCTCACTAACCATCAGAGAAATGCAAATAAAAACCACAATGAGATACCACCTCACTCCAGTCAAAATGGCTATCATCAATAAATCAACAAACAACAAATAAATGCTGGTGCGGATGTGCAGAAAAGGGAACACTTGTGCCCTGTTGGTGGGATTGCAGATTGGTGCAGCCACTATGGAAAACACTATGGAAGTATCTCAAAAATATGAAAATGGAACTACCTCATGATCCAGCAATTCCACTCCTAGGTATCTATCTGGAGAAATCCAAAACTCCAATTCAAAAATCTTTATGCACTCCTATGTTTATTGCAGCACTATACACAATAGCCAAGACATGGAAACAACCGAAAAGCCCATCTGTAGATGACTGGATTAAGAAACAGTGGTACATTTATACAATGGAGTATTACGCATCCGTAAGGAAGAAAGAAATCTTACCATTTTCAATAACATGGATGGACCTAGAGAACATTATGCTAAGTGAAATAAGTCAGACAGAGAAAGAGAAATACCATATGATCTCACTTATATACGGAATCTAAAGAAAAGAATAAGTGAATGAACTAATCAGAAACAATTTTGGAGACAAAGAGGAAAAACTGAAGGTTGTTAGATGGGCGGGGTGGGGTGGGGATAAGTGTGAAGAGGAGGGGGTTAGAAAACAGTCGGTACCCACAAGATAGATGGCCGCGTGGTTTTGAAAATTAATTTGGGGAACATAATCAATAATCTTGTAAAGATTTTCTGGGTATCCAATGGACACTTGTCCCATTTGGGAGACCACCTCAGGGATGACAGGAGGCACAAGGGGTAAACAGAGGGTGAAGTAAGAACTCATCTGTGATGGTAGTGCTGACTCTGGGGGATTTAGAGTAGAAGTTTGTGTTTGACAGCTTTCTCTAGGTAAGCTAGCAGGAATAGTTATTTGCAAATGAGAACTTTACAACAAAATTTATATGACAAATCGCTTATTTCACAAATGACTGGTTGTCCCCCAAAACAGGAGTTACTTTGGATTAGTCACAGAATGGAGAGTAACACAGCAATCATTAGTGTCCAAGTCCAGCTGCTAAACCTGGAGAGGTTAAGACCACATAAATATCGGCCAAATAAAGCATCCTGATAGTAAATCTGTGTGACAATCTTGTCTTCTCCCTTCCCTTTAAATGAGGGATAGATTTGCCATGGCTAAAACTGAAAACATGCTGGTGTATCAAACTGATTTAGAAATGTGGAAAAAATGTTACTGCTCTTAGAATAAGTGCAGGTGTGCATGTATTTTAAACAATTTGGGTGACTCGTATTTTCCAGTTACTGGCCCTGGCTTTACTGATTGATGCTTCCATTTAAATATCCTTTCAGTGGGACATGTGTTTACTCCTGAAAAAGTAAGTTAACTGAGGTGAAATGGAGAACAAATGTAGTAAGTAGTTAAAAGTAATAACTAGTAGTGTTTGATAGATAAATTCAAGAAAATTCATTTATTAGCTAAGAAATTTTAGCTAGTTACTTAAATTCTCTGTTCTTCCAGTTCCTGTAAGTTAATAATAATAGTGGAAACCTACTTTATGGTTATTGGAAATTAAAGGAATCAGTACTTGTAAAGCAGTTAAATGAGGCCCTACAACAGTGTAAGTATCATGCAAGTGTAAGTTGTTAAATTTCATGTACAAAGTAATGGAAACAGGGACTGATCTGATAACAATTTCATTTTCCCAGGGTTGCTTTTCACAATTACACAGCATATAATGGAGTGAAGGGATGCTAGACGTGACCTGTTCGGACTGAGTCTAAGTTGTTCCAAGATTTGTGCCTGAGGAGCCACAAGCCCAAAGAACATACCAGGTGGCTGAGTGCAAGCCATAAGTTTATTCAGACATATAGACTCGGGAGAGTCTCAGGTGATAGCCAGCCAGAAGAGTAGTGATCCGCCAGCAGGTGGGAAGAAGCAAGATTCTACAGGAACAGCAAAACAAAAAAAACATTCTGTGGGAGAAATCATCTGGCAGGGACTGCTCTCATGTACACAGCATCCCAAGGAACTGGCAGATTTTGACTGCTAGCCAGTGTACAGAACTGACCAGTGTAAAGAACTGAACATCTGATAAGCAGTGTTCCAATGGAGTCAGGAGACCTTGACTGTCGTTCAGTTCATCTGTCTGAGCCAGGTCCCTACGTGACGTTATTGCTATAATCTGAAAATTGGATGATAAGGATCAGAGTGGTGGCACACATGTAGAATGGAAGAAAAGAAGCCAAAAAGTATTTTGTGGTGGATGGAGGGAATGGACAGATCTAGATAGTGTTAAACATGAAGAAAAGTAGAATTTGGGAAGTTGAGAGATTGGTGGAACAAATTGTTGTAATGGGAAGATTAGTATGGGACTGACTGCTGGCAGGAGGTTGGGGAGTATATATAATTTTTTTCTCTTTTAAATTTATTGGGGTGACAATTGTTAGTGAAATTACATAGATTTCAGGTGTACAATTCTGTATTACATCATCTATAAATCCCATTGTGTGTTCACCACCCAGAGTCAGTTCTCCTTCCATCACCATATATTTGATACCCCTTACCCTCATCTCCTTCCCTCCACCCCCTTTACTCTCTGGTAACTACTAAACTATTGTCTGTGTCTATGAGTTTTTGTTTCTCATTTGTTTGTCTTATTCTTTTGTTGTCTTTTGTTTATATACCACATATCAGTGAAATCTTATGGTTCTCTGCTTTTTCTGTCTGACTTATTTCACTTAGAATTATACTCTCAAAGTTGGGGAGTATATTAAATTTGAGGTATCATTTAGATTCCAAAGAGAAATGTTATGTGGATGACTGATAATGTGGGACAAACCAAGAAGAAAGGTTAGCATTAGAGATGTACATCTAAGAATGATGGGTATTTAGGTAGTTCTTGAAATCATGTATGTATTTCACCTTCCTTCTAAAAGCTTCCAAGGGCTGTACTTGTTCCAATATATAGACTTAGACTTGAAAATGATGGTTTGAGGATGAATAGAATGCTGATTTACATAAAATTACTCAAACAACTAAGGAGAAAATGAGACACATATTATAGGCATAATAAAATCAACAAGAACAAGTTGCCTGATAGTGTGTCCTGATCCTAGTGTCAAGTGCCCAAATTATTTTCCAATCTTAATATTGCTTCTTCTGGAAAAAGGTAAAGAATAGAACTGAGAAAAAAAAATGGCGGCGTGAGGTGAGCCTCTGTAAAGCTCCCCTGGAATTTACAACGAATCGGACAACAATAACTCCACAAAGAACTCCTTGCACTGCAGATAGTCAAGAAGAAGAGGCCCACTACTGAATTCACCTCAAGGTGGGTGAATCGCGCGAACGGGGGAGAAGGGAGAGGAGAAGTGCGGAGACGGAGCCACGCGGGGACAGGACACAGACCTAGCTCAGTGCTCAAAGCCCGCTGCTCCCGGATCTCCCACAGCTGCGGGAGAGGAAAGGCCTCGGACTGCTAGGGCTCCGTTTACGGCCCACAGGCCTGAGGGGGCAGCATATAGCACGGCTGAACCCAACGATCCCGGCAGCAAAGACTGAGGGAAGAGGGCTGAAACTGGTAGTTTAAGCCCTCACTGCTGAGCGGAGAACGGAAGCCTTAGGCACGGAGACTAGCCGCCCCCTCCCTACCCTCCCAGAGCTCTTCCCGCCCCCACCTGCCCGGTGCTACAAGCGATAAAGTAGCAGTGTCGGATCAAAGGACAGAATATTTGCTGCTCTGAGAATGTGGACCGCAGACACAGTTTCGCAGCTCAACTAGTTCCGGCAAAGGGGAGGGAGCTGTGGAAGCAGGACTGGCTGTGGTGGTGGTCGCCGCCATTGCTCTGGGCCACCTCTCACAACTCACCCTGCCCCTGACCCCACCTATCTGGGCGGAACCCTGCAGGAATAAACAGAACTGCTGAAACATACGGGCTCTGAATCTGGTGCAGAAAGAGTTTCGGAACTCCAAAAGCTCTTCGCATACCTATCAACCTGTTGCAGAAGCCACTCCTGTAGATGTCTAGGAAGAGAAATAGTAAATCAGTGATTGCCATGAATAAGCAAGGCAACAAGATAGCTCAGAAAGAAAGTGAAAAGTCTCCAGAAAAGGAACTTAGAGATATGGACATTTGTGATTTAAATGACAGAGAATTCAAGATTGCAATTCTGAAAAAACTGAACGAGATGCAAGAAAACACAGAAAGGCAGTTTAATGAACTCAGAAACACCATCAAAGAACACCATGAGCATTTTACAAAAGAGATTGAAATTTTGAAAAAGAACCAAATAGAATTTCTGGAGATTAAGAACTCAATAGAAGAAATTAACAATAAAATATCCAGCTTAGGTAGTAGAGTTGACCAGATGGAGGAAAGAATCAGTGACATCGAAGATAGGTACCTGGAATTTACACAGAGGGAAGAAGAAAGAGACTTGAGACTTAAAAGAAATGAAAGAACTCTACAAGAATTTTCTGACTCCATCAGAAAGAGCAATATAAGAATAATGGGCATACCAGAAGGAGAAGAAAGAGGGAAGGGAACAGAGAATATATTCAAACAAATCGTCGATGAGAACTTCCCAAACTTGTGGAAAGAACTGGATCCTCGAATCCAAGAAGCAAATAGAACGCCTAATTACCTCAAACCCAACAGTCCTTCACCAAGGCACATTGTATTGAAGCTGTCTAAAATCAATGACAAAGAAAGAATCCTCAAGGCAGCCAGGGAAAAGAATACGGTAACTTACAAAGGAAAGCCCATTAGATTATCATCAGATTTTTCAGCAGAAACTCTACAAGCTAGGAGGGAATGGAACCAAATATTCAAACTATTGAAAGAGAGAAATCATGAGCCAAGAATAATATATCCAGCAAAGATCTCCTTTAGATATGAAGGAGGAATAAAGACGTTTCCAGACATCGAGAAGCTGAGGGAATTTTCTAATACACGACCTGCACTAGAAGAAATACTAAAGGAGGCTATTAGACCACCATCAACAGGGACAATTTGTGGCAACCAAAAAATAAAAAG
The DNA here is from genome assembly GCF_964194185.1 of Rhinolophus hipposideros. NCBI lineage: Eukaryota > Metazoa > Chordata > Mammalia > Chiroptera > Rhinolophidae > Rhinolophus > Rhinolophus hipposideros. The sequence goes on from NC_138046.1 coordinate 30,886,301, forward strand.
GGGGAGCGTAAAGGCCTGAACTGGAATATGGGAGTAGAGAAAGTAAGCGCACTGAAGAAACTAGAATACTCTAAATATCAAACTTTCTTTTACATAAACTCAAGGGTAACTACTCAAAAAACATCCAAATCTGAAATATATACTGTAACAAAAGAAGAAACAGAGGGAAACATCATAGAATACCACCAACAGAAATAACAGACAACAACAAAAAGGCAAAGAAACAATGGAGACACAGCCTTACCAGAAAACTAAAGACAGAATGACAGGAAATCCTCACATATCAATAATCACCCTAAATGTAAATGGACTGAACTCACCAATAAAGAGACACAGAGTAGCAGATTGGATCAAAAAACTAAACCCATCCATATGCTGTCTACAAGAGACACATCTCAGGTACAAGGACAAGCATAGACTCAAATTGAAAGGGTGGAAATTGACAGTCCAAGCAAATGGTACCCAGAGAAAATCAGGTGTAGCCATAATGATTTCCGATGAAATCATTTCTCAGAAAGAAAAAGATAACAAGAGACAAAGATTTACATTTCATAATGGTAAATGGGACTATACAACAAGAAGACATAACAGTCATCAATATTTATGCCCCCAATCAGGAAGCACCGAAATATACCAATTGACCAAAACACAATTATACTAGGAGACTTAAATACATCATTGACAGCTATGGATAGATCATCCAAACAGAAGATAAATAACGAAATCGCAGCCCTAAATGACACATTAGATGAAATAGACAAAATTGACATATATAGAGCACTTCATCCTAAAACATCAGACTATACATTCTTTTCTAGTGTACATGGAACATTCTCAAGGATAGACCATATATTGGGACACAAAATCAGCCTCAGCAAATTTAAGAAGATTGAAAACATACCAAGCATATTCTCTGATCACAAAGCTTTGAAATTGGATATCAACTGCTAAAGGAAAGCAGGAAAAACACAAATACATGGAGATTAAACAACATACTTTTAAAGAACGACTGGGTTAAAGAAAAAAGTAGAGGAGAGATCAAAAGATACATAGAAACAAATGACAATGAACATACATCCTACCAAAATTTTGGGGATGCAGCGAAAGCAGTTTTAAGTGGAAATTTATATCATTACAGGCCTATCTCAAGAAACAAGAAAATTCCCAAATAACTAACCTCATGTTACACCTTAAAAAACTAGAAAAAGAAGAACAAGGGAAACCCAAGGTCAGCAGAAGAAAGGAAATAACAAAAATCAGAGCAGAACTAAATGAAATAGAGAACAAAAAGACAATAGAAAAAATTAATGTGACAAAGAGCTGGTTCTTTGAAAAGATTAACAAAATCAACAAACCCTTGGCTAGACTCACTAAGATAAAAGAGAGAAGACACTAATTAACAAAATCAGAAATGAAAAAGGAGAAGTTATCACGGATACGACAGAAATGCAAAGGATTATCCAAGAATACTATGAAGGACTATATGCCACCAAATTTAATAACTTAGAAGAAAAGGACAAGTTCTTAGAAACATATAGCCTTCCAAGGCTGACTCATGAAGAACTGGAAAATCTTAACGGGCCGATCACCAGTAACGAAATTGAATCAGTCATCAAAAACCTTCCCAAAATCAAAAGTCCTGTACCAGATGGCTTCACCAGTGAATTCTACCAAACCTTCAAAGAGGATCTAATACCAATCCTGCTCAAAATCTTCCAAAAATTTGAAGAAGAGTCAGTACTCCCTAACTCATTTTATGAGGCCAACATTACCCTGATACCAAAACCTGGTAAGGACAACACAAAAAAAGAAAACTACAGACCTATATCTCTGATGAATACTGATGCAAAAGTCCTAAACAAAATTCTAGCAAATCGAATACAACAATGCATTAAAAAGATTATTCATCACGACCAAGTGGGGTTCATCCATTCCTGCTCAAACTCTTCCAAAAAATTGAAGAAGAGTCAGTACTCCCTAACTCATTTTATTCTAGCAAATCGAATACAACAATGCATTAAAAAGATTATTCATCACGACCAAGTGGGGTTCATCCATTCCTGCTCAAACTTTTCCAAAAAATTGAAGAAGAGTCAGTACTCCCTAACTCATTTTATTCTAGCAAATCGAATACAACAATGCATTAAAAAGATTATTCATCACGACCAAGGATGGTTCAACATTCGCAAATTCATCAATGTGATACATCACATAAACAAAATAAAGGACAAAAATCATATGATTCTATCAATTGATGCAGAAAAAGCATTTGATAAGATACAAAATCCATTTATGATTAAAACACTTACTAAAATTGTTATAGAGGGAAAATACCTCAACATAATAAAGGCCGTATACGACAAACCCTCAGCTAATCTCATAATTAATGGTGAAAAGCTGAAGCCCTTTGCTCTACGTTCAGGAACACGACAAGGTTGTCCCCTATCACCTCTGCTTTTCAACATAGTGTTGGAAGTCCTCGCCAGAGCTATCAGGCAAGAGAAAGAAATAAAAGGCATCCAAATTGGGAATTAAGAAGTTAAATTGTCACTCTTTGCAGATGACATGATGCTATATATAGAAAACCCTAAAGACTCCACCAAAAAGCTATTAGAAACAATCAATGAATACAGTAAAGTTGCTGGCTACAAAATCAACGTACAAAAGTCCATTGCTTTCCTATATACCAACAATGAAATCTCAGAAAAAGAGGTAGAAAAAACTATCATATTGCAATTGCAGCAAAAAGAATAAAATACCTAGGAATAAACTTAACCAAGGATGTGAAGGATTTATATGCTGAAAACTATAAGACATTTTTGAAAGAAATTGAAGAAGACACAAGAAATGGAAAGACATTCCGTGCTCATGGATTTGAAGAATCAACATAGTTAAAATGGCCATATTACCCAAAGCAATACTCAGATTTAATGCAAACCCCATCAAAATCCCAATGGCACTTTTTAAAGAAATAGAACAAAAAATCATCAGATTTGTTTGGAACCACAAAAGACCCCGAATAGCCAAAGCAATATTTAAAAACAAAAATACTGGTGGGATCACACTCCCTGATTTTTCCTTGTACTACAGGGCTACAATAATCAAAACAGCTTGGTATTGGCGGAAAAACAGACACATAGACCAATGGAATAGAATTGAGAACCCAGAAATAAAACCACATAAATATGGACAGACAATTTTTGACAAAGAAGCTAAAAACATACAATGGAGGAAAGACAGCCTCTTCAATAAATGGTGCTGGCAGAATTGGATAGCTACGTGCAAAAGAATGAAACTGGACTGCTATCTGTCACCATGTACCAAAATTAATTCAAAATGGATCAAAGACTTAAGCATAAGACCTGACAAAATAAACTGCATTGAAGAAAACATAGGTATTGAACTTATGGACCTTGGGTTCAAAGAGCATTTTTTGAATTTGACTCCAAAGGCAATGGAAGTAAAAACTAAAATAAACGAATGGGATTATATGAAACTGAAAAGCTTCTGCACAGCAAAACAAACTATAGACAAAGTAATGAGGCAACCAACTGAATGAGAGAAGATTTTTGCAAACAGTGCCTCTGATAAGGGGCTAATATCCAAAATATACAAGGAACTCATGAAACTCAACAACAAAAAAACAAACAACCCAATTGAAAAATGGACAGAGGACCTGAAGAGACATTTCTCCAAAGAGGATATACAAATGGCAAATAGACATATGAAAAAACGCTCAACATCGCGAATCATCAGAGAAATGCAAATGAAAACCACAACTGCTTTATCCATTCATCTATGGAAGGCCATTTTGGTTGTTTCCATGTCTTGACCACTGTAAATAAAGCTGCAACCAACATTGGAGCACACACGTCTTTATGGATAAATGTTGTCAGATTTTTTGGGAAAATACCCAGGAGAGGGATTGCTGGGTAATACGGTAATTGTGTTTATAATTTTTTGAGTAACCTCCACACTGTCTTCCATAGTGGCTGCACCAGTTTGCATTCCCAACAACAGTGTATGAGGGTTCCTTTTTCTCCACAGCCTCTCCAACATTTGTTATTATTTGTCGTGTTGATGATAGCGATTATAACTGGGGTGAGGTTACATCTCATTTTGGATTTTGTTTACGATTCTCTGATGATTAGTGATGATGAGCATTTTGTCATGTGCCTATCTGCCATTTATATGTCCACTTTGGAGAAATGTCTCTTCAGGTCCTCTGCCTGTTTTTAATTTGGGTTATATGTCTTTTTGTTGTTGAGTTTCATGAGTTCCTTGCATATTTTGGATATTAGCTGCTTATTGGAGGCATTGTTTGCAAAAATCTTCTCCCATTCAGTTGGTTGCCTCTTTCTTTTGTCAACGATTTCTTTGGCTGTGCAGTAGCTTTTAACTTTCATATAGTCCCATTCATTTATCTTAGCTTTTACTTCCATTGCCTTTGGAGTCAAATGCATAAAATGCTCTTTGAACCCAAGGTCCATAAGTTTAGTACCTATGTTTTCTTCTATGCAGTTTATTGTGTCAGGTCTTATTGTAAGTCTTTGATCCATTTTGATTTAATTTTGGTACATGGTGACAAATAGCAGTCCAGTTTCTTTCTTTTGCATGTCACTATCCAATTCTCCCAGCACCATTTATTGAAGAGGTTGTTTTCCTCCATTGTATATTTTTAGCTTCTTTGTCAAAAATTGTCTGTTCATATTTATGAGGTTTTATTTCTGGGTTCTCATTTCCATTCCATTGATCTATGTTTCTGTTTTTCTGCCAATACCATGCTCTTTTGATTATTGTAGCCCTGTAGTACAAGCTAAAGTCAGGGAGTGTGATACCTCCAGTATTGTCCTTTTTTCTTAAGATTGCTTTGGCTATTCGGGGTCTTTTTTGGTTCCAAACAAATCTGAGGATTTTTTGTTCTATTTCTTTAAAAAGTGCCATTGGGATAATGATGGGGTTTGCATTAAATCTGAGTATTGCTTTGGGTAATATGGCCATTTTAACTATGTTGATTCTTCCAATCCATGAGCACGGAATATCTTTCCATTTCTTTCAATCTTCTTCTATGTCTTTCAAAAATATCTCATAGTTTTCAGCATGTAAGTCCTTCACATCCTTGGTTAAGTTTATTTCTCGGTATTTTATTCTTTTTGCTGCAATTGCAAAAGGAATTGTTTTCTGTATTTCATTTTCTGAAGTTTCATTGTTAGTATATAGGAATTCAACGGACTTTTGTACCTTGATTTTGTAGCCAGCAACTTTATTGTATTCGTTGATTGTTTCTAATAACTTTTTGGTGGAGTCTTTAAGGTTTTCTATATATAGCATCATGTCATCTGCAAAGAGTTATAATTTAACTTCTTCATTCCGAATTTGGATGTGTTTTATTTCTTTCTCATGCCTGATTGCTCTGGCAAGGACTTCCAAAACTATGTTGAAAAGCAGAGGTGATAGGGGACAGCCCTGTCATGTTCCTGAATTTAGAGAAAAGGGTTTCAACGTTAATTATGAGATTATCTGAGGGTTTGTCATATATGGCCTTTATTATGTTACGGTGTTTTTCTTCTCTATCTATTTTATTAAGTGTTTTAAACATAAATGGATATTGTATCTTGTCAAATGCTTTTTCTGCATCAATTCATATAATCATGTGATTTTTGTCCTTTATTTTGTTTATATGATGTATCATATTGATGGATTTGCATATGTGGAAGCATCCTTGTGTCCCTGGAATGAACCCAACTTGGTTGTGATGAATAATCTTTTTAATGTATTGTTTGATTAAATTTGATAGAATTTTGTTTAGGATTTTTGCATCTGTATTCATCAGAGATGTTTTTCTGCAGTTCTTTTTTTTCTTGTGTTGTCCTTAGCTGGTTTTGGTATCAGGGTAATGTTGGCATCATAAAATGAGTTACGGAGTACCGTCTCTTCTCCAATTTTTTGAAAGAGTTTAAGCAGGATTGGTATTAGATCCTCTTTTTAGGTTCGGTGGAATTCACTAGTGAAGCCATTTGGTCTCGGACTTTTGCTTCTGGGAAGGGTTTTGTATGACTGATTCAATTTCGTTACTGGTGATTGGTATGTTTAGATTTTCCAGTTCTTCATGGTTCAGACTTGGAAGGCTATATGTTTCTAAGAACTTGTCCATTTCTTCTAGGTATTGAATTTGGGTGCATATAGTCCTTCATAGTATTCTTGGATGATCCTTTGTATTTTTGTGGTGTCCGTGATTACTTCCTCTTTTTCATTTCTCCTGTTGTTAATTAGTGTCTTCCATCTATTTATCTTAGTGACTCTAGCCAAGGGTTTGTCCATTTTGTTCATCTTTTCAAAGAACCAGCTCTTTTTAAAAAAAATTTTATAATTACTACTTTATTATTTTTTTATTAGTTTCAGGTGTACAAGACAAGGTAATACTTAGATGTTCATCATTTATATCCCTCACACTGTGAACCCCCCTCCCCCCATCCATTATCCCTCAGACCTCACACCGAGCCATCACATTATATATATATAAAATTATAGTTGGCATTCATTAATGTTTAGCTTCTGGTGTACAATGCTATGATCAGGCAACCACATTATCTCTGAGGTGGTCTCCCAAATAGGACGCATGTCCATCGGATACCCAACAAAATCTTTACAACATTATTGAATAAGTTCCCCAAATTAATTTTCAGAAAACCCTGAGGCCATCTTGTGGTTACCAGCTGCTTCCTAATCCCTTCACCTTTCCCCTTATCCCCAACCCCCCCCGCCCCCGCCCATCTAACAACTCTTGTTTTTTTCTTTGTGTCCTCAAAACTGTCTCTGATTAGTTCATTCACATGTTCTTTTCTTTAGATTCTGCATATAAGTGAAATCATATGGTACTTGTCTTTCTCTTTCTGACTTATTTCACTTAACATAATGAAGAACCAGCTCTTTGACATATTAATTTTTTTCTATTGCCTTTTTGTTCTCTATTTCTTTTACTTCTGCTCTGTTTTTTATTTGTCTACTTTTTTCTTCTGCTGACCTTGGATTTCATTTATTCTTCTTTTTCTAGTTCTTTAAGATGTAACAGTAGGTTACTTAATTGGGATTTTTCTTGTTTCTTCAGATAGGCCTGTAGCGATATAAATTTCCCTCTTAAAACTGCTTCCACTGTTTCCCAAATATTTTGGTAGGATGCATTTTCATTTTCATTTATTTCTATATATACTTTGATCTCTCATCTAATTTCTTCTTTGACACGATCATAATTTAGAAGTTTGTTGTGTAATCTCCATGTTTTAATGTTTTTTCTGCTTTCATTTTGCAGTTGATATCCAATTTCAATGCCTTGTGATCAGAGAATACGCTTGGTACGATTTCAATCGTTTTAATTTGCTGAGATTAGTTTTATGTTGCAATATATGGTCTGTCCTTGAGAATGATCCATGTACACTAGAAAAAAAATGCATAGTCTGATACTTTAGGGTGAAGTATTCTATAGACGTCAATTATCTCCATTTCATGTAATGTGCCATTATCGTTCCTATTCATTATTTATTTTCTGTTTGAATGATCTATCCATAGCTATCAATGATGTATTTAGGTCCCCTGGTATAATTGTGTTTTGGTCTATATCTCCCTTTAGTTATGTTAATTGTTGCTTGGTATATATTGATGCTTCATGATTGGTGGCATAAATATTGATGACTATTGTGTCTTTTTGTTGTATAATACCCTTTACCATTATGAAATGTCCATGTTTGTCTCTTGTTACCATTCACCCTGAAGTCTGTTTCATCTGATATCAGTATAGCTACACCTGATTTTCTCTGGTTACCGTTTGCTTGGAGTGTCAATTTACACCCTTTCACTTTGAGTCTATGCCTGTCCTTGTAGCTGACATGTATCTCTTGGACACAGCATATGGTTAGGTTTAGTTTTTTGATCCAATCTGCTACTCTGTGACGTTTTATTGGTGAATTCAGTCCATTTACATTTAGGGTGATTATTGATATGTGAGGATTTCCTGTCATTCTATCTTTAGTTTTCTGGTAAGGCTGTGTCTCCATTGTTTCATTGCCTTTTTGTTGTTATTATTTCTGTGTGGTGGTATTCTATGATGTTTCCCTGTGTTTCTTCTTTTATTACAGTATATATTTCTGTTCTGGAATTTTCGTGAGTGGTTACCCTTAAGTTCATGTAAAATAAAGTTTGACATTTAGAGTATTCCATTTTCTTCAGCACACTTGCTTTTTTCATTCCCATATTCCGGTTCAGGCTTTTACTCTCCCCATTATATGTGCTGGTTGCCACAAATTGTCCTTATTGATGGTGGTTGTATAGCCTCCTTTAGTATTTCGTGTAGTACAGGTCATATATTAGTAAATTCCCTCAGCTTCTGTATTTCTGGGAAAGTCTTTATTCCTCCTTGATATCTAAAGTTTATCTTTGCTGGATATATTATTCTTGGCTCACAATTTCTCTCTTTCAATAGTTTGCATATTTGGTTCCACTTCCTCCTGGTTTGTAGTTTCTGCTGAGAAATCTGATGATAATTGAATGGGCTTTCCTTTGTATGTTACTGTCATCCTTTCCTGGCTGCTCTGAGCATTCTTTCTTTGTGGTTGATTTTTATTTATTTATTTATTTATTTATTTATTTATTTATTTATTTATTTATTTTATTAGTTTCAGGTGTACAAGACAAGGTAATACTTAGACGTTCATCATTTATATCCCTCACACTGTGAACCCCTCTCCCCCCATCCATTGTCCCTCCGACCTCACACCCAGCCATCACATTATATATATAAAATTATAGTTGGCATTCATTAATGTTTAGCTTCTGGTGTACAATGCCATGATCATGTATCCACAGTATCCCTGAGGTGGTCTCCCAAATAGGACGCATGTCCATCAGATACCCAACAAAATCTTTATGACATTATTGAATAAGTTCCCCATATTAATTTTCAGAAAACCCTGAGACCATCTTGTGGTTACCAGCTGCTTCCTAATCCCTTCACCTTTCCCCTTATCTTCAACTCCCCCACCCCCGCCCATCTAACAACTCTCGTTTTTTATTTGTGCCCTCAAAACTGTCTCTGATTAGTTCATTCACATATTCTTTTCTTTAGATTCCGCATATAAGTGAGATCATATGGTACTTGTCTTTCTCTTTCTGACTTATTTCACTTAACATAATGTTCTCTAGATCCATCCATGTTGTTGCAAATGATAAGATTTCTTTCTTCTTTATGGCTGCGTAATACTCCATTGTATAAATGTACCACAGCTTATTATTCCAGTCATCTACCGATATCTAATCTATGACAATGGAAGCAAGAATGTACGATGGGGTAAAGACAGTCTGTTCAATAAGTGCTGTTGGGAAACCTGGACAGACACATGCAAGAAAATGAAGCTGGACCACCTCCTTACACCATATACAAAAATAAATTCAAAATGGCTTATAGACTTAAATGTAAGATCTGAAACCATAAAATATCTAGAAGAAAATATAGGAAGAAACTTCATAGACATTACCCGGAGTAAGATTTTCACTGATATATCCCCTCGCATGAGGGAAGAGAAAAAAATAAACATGTGGGATTACATCAAACTAAAAAGTTTTTTCACAGCAAAGAAAACCATCAATAAAACAAAAAGGGATCCTACTGAATCGGAAAAGATATTTGCCAATGATATATCTGATAAGGGATTAATATCACAAATCTATAAAAAACTTACTCAACTCAACTCCAAAAAAACAAACAACCAGATTAAAAAATGGGCCGAGGACTTGAGGAGACATTTTTCTAAAAAGCACATACAGAAGGCAAGACGACATATGAAGAAATGCTCAACCTCACTAACCATCAGAGAAATGCAAATAAAAACCACAATGCGATACCACCTCACTCCAGCCAAAATGGCTATCATCAATACATCAACAAACAACAAATGCTGGCGCGGATGTGGAGAAAAGGGAACGCTAGTGCACTGTTGGTGGGATTGCAGATTAGTGCAGCCACTATGGAAAACAGTATGGAGGTATCTCAGGAATCTGAAAATGGAACTACCCTATGATCCAGTAATTCCACTCCTAGGCATCTACCCAGAGAAATCCAAAACTCCAATTCAAAAATCAGTATGCACTTCTAAGTTTATTGCAGCACTTTACACAATAGCCAAGATATGGAAACAACCGAAATGTGGTTGATTTTTGATGGCTTGAATATAATGTGCCTTGGAGAAAGCCTGTTTGGGTTGACGTAATTAGGTGTTCTATTTGCTTCTTGGATTCGGGGATCCAGTTCTTTTCACAAGTTTGGGAAGTTCTCATTGACTATTTGATTGAATATACTCTCTTTCCCTTCTCTCTTCTCCTTCTGGTAAGCCCTTTTTCTTATAATGCTCTTTCTGATGGAGTCAGAAAGTTCTTGTAGAGTTCTTTCATTTTGTTTAAGTCTCAAGTCTCTTTCCATCAAGTCTTCCATCCATGTCATTTCCAGGTTTTTATCTTCAATGTCACTGATTCTTTCCTCCATCTGGTCAACTGGTCAACTGTACTACCTAAGCTGGCTATTTCATTGTTAATTTCTTCTACTGTGTTCTTAATCTCCAGAAATTTTATTTGGTTATTTTTCAAAATTTCAGTCAGTTTGGTAAAATGTTCATGTTGTTCTTTGATTGTGTTTCTGAGCTCATTAAATTTCCTTTCTGCATTTTATTGCATCTCGTTGAATTTTTTCAGAACTGCAATCTTGAATTCTTTGTCCTTTAAGTCACATATTTCCATATCGTTAAGTTCATTTTCTGGAGAAAGTTCACTTTCTGAGCTGTCTTGTTGATTTGGTTGTTCATGACAATTAGTGATTTATTATTTCTTTTCCTAGACATGTACAGGAGTGTGTTCTGAAACAGGTTGATAGAAAGTGTTCTTTCTTTTGTGTTCCATTCCGTGTTTGTAAAATGTTTTATTTTCTCTCCGACTGTGTTCTTTTTATTGTTTCCTTCCTCTACTCACTTTGGTCTTTGTTTGCTGTTCGTTTTCCTTTACTTTTATATGTAAAATTAGATGGTTCATTTCAGATTTTTTTTGTTTCTTTATTTAGGCCTACATGCTCTGAATTTCCCTCTTACGACTGCTTTCACTGTGTCTCATTGCTTTTGGGTCATTGTGTTTTCACTTTCCTTTGTCTCGAGGTATCTTTTGATTTCTTCCTTGACCTCACTGTTAACCAAGTCATTATTTAGTACCATGTTATTTAGCCTCCACGTTTTTTATGTGTTTTTCAGTTTGCTTTCTTTTAATTGATTTATGGTTTCATACCATTGTGGTCAGAAGAGATGCTTGATATGATTTCAATCTTATATTTATTGAGACCTGTGTTGTGGCCTATGTTGGAAAATGTTTTTTGTGTACTTGATAAAAAATGTATACTCTGCTTCTTTGGGGTGAAATGATCTAAAAATATCAACTCAACCTATCTGGTCTAGTGTGCAATTTAATGCTGCTGTTTTCATGTTGATTTTCAGTCTGGAAGATCTGTCCATTGGTGGCAGTGAGGTGTTAAAGTCCCCTAATATAGTTGTGTTACTGTTGATCTCTGCCTTTATGTAGGTTAATATTTGTCTTATATATTTAGGCATTCCTATCTTGGATGTATAGATGTTTACTAAGGTTATGTTCTTTAGTTGGATTGATTCCTTTATCATTAAGTAAAGGAATCAATGATCTCTGCCTTTATGTAGGTTAATATTTGTCTTATATATTTAGGCATTCCTATGTTGGATGTACAGATGTTTACTAAGGTTATGTTCTTTAGTTGGATTGATTCCTTTATCATTAAGTAATGTCCTTCTTTGTCTCTTATTATCTTATTATCGTCTTCATTTTAATGTCCATTTTGTCCAATACAAGTATTGCTACACCAGATTTTTTTTCTCACTTTCTTTTATATGAAATATCTTTCCATGTTTTTACTTTCAGTCTATGCATGTCTTTTAATCTGAAGTGGGTCTCTCGTAGACAGCGTATGCATGGGTCTTGTTTTTCTATCCATTCAGTCATCCTATGCCTTTGATTGGAGTATCTAATTCATTTACATTTAAAGTGACTGTTGGTAAGTACATAGTTATTGCCACTTTATGATTAAATATTTTTTAGCTTATTTTGTCTGTTTTCCCCCTTTCTTCTTAAAGAAGTGTTTTTAACTTTTTTGGTAATACTGTTTTTACGGCAATGACTTCTTTAGCTTTTTCTTGTCTGAGAAACTCTTTGTTTCTCTTTCAATTTTAAATGAAAGCCTGGCTGGGTAGAGTAGAATTGAATGTAAGACCGTGCTTTTCAACACTTTGGATATTTGCTGCCACTACCTTTGGGTCTGCCAAGTTTCTGTTGAGAAAGTAGCTGATAGTCTTATTGGAGCTCCCTCATAAGAAAGTAATTGTCTTTCTCTTGCTGCTTTCAGGTTTCCCTCTTTGTCTTTAACCTTCGGTATTTTGATTATAATATTTATTTGTGAGGGCCTGTTTCAGTTCATCTTGTTTGAGACTCTCTGTACGTCTAGGGCTTGTATGTCTATTTTCTTTGCCAAGCTAGATTAGTTTTCAATCATTATTTCTTCAAGTAGGTTCTCAATTTTTTCTCCCTCTCTTCTCTTTCTGATTCACCTATCATGGGAATGTTATTATGGCAGTTGTTGTTCCAGAGGTACCTTAAACTATCTTCTTTTTGTTGTTGTTGTTGTTGTTCCAATTGGGTGTTTTCTGCTACTTTGTCTTCTATATCACTATTCAGTCCTCTGCTTCATAGAATCTGTTTTTGATAACTTCTTTGCTTTAGTGTATTGTTCATTTCAGGTATTGTATTTTTTTCTGACTGGTTCTTTTTTATGGGTTCTATGTCTTTCTTAATGCTTACTATCTCTTTGTTGAAGTTCTTACTAAGTTTCTTAAGTGGGCCATTCTTATAATCAGCGTTTTAAACTTTCTCTGGTTGGTTGATTACTTCCATTTCATTTAGTCGTACTTCTAGGGTTTTCTCCTGTTCTTTTACTTGAAACATGTTTCTTTGTTTCCTCATTCTGGCTGCCTCTCTGTGTTTGCTTCTACGTATTAGGTAGATCTATGACTCTAAGTCTTTGCTGGTGGCCTTATATAGTATGTGTCCTGTGTGGTTCAGTGACCCAGTCTTGCTGATCACTTGTGTGTGTATTCCAGGAGTGCCCATTGTGTGTGTTGTATGTATTCTCCTGTTGCAGTTGATCTTTGATTGTTTTTGGCATGTAAGTGGGAAAGATTGACTTCCAGGCTGACTGGATGTGAGGATTGGCTACTCCCACTGTAGTGAGCTGTGAGGACTGTTCTGTGAGGGCTGACTGTTCAGAAGGGTAATCACCCAAGTGGGCTTTTGTGTCTGTTGAGACCATGTTTGGTTGTGCCACTTGTGAGATTAACCTGGCAATTCTCTGGTGTGGCCTGAACCTGGCCACTGGATGTGTTGTTTCTCATGTCTCTTGGAAGGAGGTCCCTTGCAAGCCAATTTCAGTCTTGCCTTTGACCAAACTCGGGCCACAAGTTAGGAGCTATAAAACTCTATGTGATTGGTTGCTGCCTGTGCTGGACCTCAATGTGTGTGGGAGTGGACTTTCTGTGAATTGCATCTGGCTGCCACGACTATTAAGCCTGAGGCATCTTACCCAAAGTTCCAACCCCACCCCCCAGGCCTATTGCCACCCATCAGCTGCCCATAAGGCTCGAGCATTGAATTAGTCTCCTTAGGTACATGGGCTGCTCTAGTTGACTCAGTGTTGCCTATGTCCCAGGCAATGTGGCACTAGCTTGGCTGGTTGGGGTCCCAGGTACTCAAGAGGCATGACCAGTGGTTTTTACAAAGTTAATGCAGACTCAGTTTTTTCAATAGTGCTGGGCCTGTGACCACTTTGCAATTTACCCTGAGAACTATACAGCCAGCCACCAATCACCTCATTCCCAGAGATCACTGGAAGCCACCTGATAGAGGCTGTAGTATAAGTTGTGGCTGACTGTCTGCCACCAAAAGTTCTTCAGGCCACTGTGGGCCATCTGCTGCTATAAAAGTCTTCTACAGCTTGTGGGGCAAGGACACCACTTAAAAGATGAGAATGCCACCAGCAAAGCAGCACTAGCTAGGCAGGGTCAGGACCCAGGGTGTCACCAATGTGGTGCACTCACATGGATTTTATCAAGGCAATGTGGTCTTGGATTTGGCCCTTTTGGAGAGTGGTCAACATAGAAAAGATGGCGCACTCCTTTAGGCTACATGTGAGGCAGACTCCACAATCGGACAATGGTGTCTCTCCCTCCAGCTTTTGCCCCGAAGCCATATTGCTCAGTCCTTCCCCATATATCTCTGGTGCCTCTTGAATTTCCACCTCTCCAGCAGAGCCCAGGTGAGTGTTTGCAATCTAGTGTGTCTGTGTTAGTGTCCTTTAATAGGATGTCTTCGTTTCTAGCCACCTTTCATCTCACTGGGATACAAAGAGTCCTCACTAATTTTCAATGCCAGATGTTGTGGGAATTCCTCTTCCTGAAACAGGAGCTCTGGGCAGGGGAACTTGGTGTGGGGCTGGAACCACTCCCTCTTCAGGGGGCCCTCCACCACTGCAGTGTCCCTCCTAATGTTCAACCACTACCTTTGGGTTTACGGTCAGCCTGTTTTGTGGCTCTGCCCCTCCTACCAGTCTTGATGTGGCCCCTTCTTTATATCCTTCATTATAGGGGTTCTTTTAAGCTAGTCTTCAGATGATTCTTGAGGTTTATTATTCCAATATTTATCTGTAATTTTGATGTGATCTTGGGAGGCAGCAGGCATAGTGTTGACCTAAATTGCCATCTTGGACCCTTTTCTATCCATAATTGATTTTCTTTTTTTTTAATTATTATTTATTTATTAGTTTCAGGTGTACAAAACAAGGTAATACTTAGACGTTCATCATTTATATCCCTCACACTGTGAACCCCCCTCCCCCCATCCACTATCCCTCCGACCTCACACTGAACCATCACATTATATATATAAAATTATAGTTGGCCTTCATTAATGTTTAGCTTCTGGTGTACAATGCCATGCTCAGGTATCCACAGTATCCCTGAGGTGGTCTCCCAAATAGGACGCATGTCCATTGGATACCCAACAAAATCTTTACAACACCATAATTGATTTTCGATTTCCATCCATATATTTTAATGTTCACAGCTTTATATTTTACTCTCTGAAATACCTCTATTTTGGTTTATAACAAATCAAAATATTTTACTGGATTAGTAATGCCTTGATAAAATGAATTATGTCAATCTTTTATATTTTTTCTCCATTTAAGAAATAATGCTTAATGTTAGAAATTTATTCTAATATGTCTAAATTATTTACAGGTAGTTTCAGTAAAATAATAATTTAAAATGCCATCCCTTTTTTTTCCTGCCTTGATCCAAACAATCTGAATTCTCTTAGTTTGTCAGTACTCATCCACTATGTATTCTGGTGATGGTTTCCTTTGAACAGTTTTTTCTCTATCTGTCTCCAAATATGTTATGCATTTTTGAAATAAACATTTATAAATTATAGATGTTTTTGTTAAACACACTGAACCTTATTAATCAAAAGAAATAAGATATGAGTAAAGGAGAACTATATAAAATGAATACAGCTCATGGCAATTAATATGATATCAATGGTTTATCTAAATTTTAGGGGACCAGTAAGCATACAGTTTATATAATGTGCTTTGCTATTGTTTGATCTAGCCATTTTTCAATATTTATTTACAAATGGTAATATCTAATGTATATAGCAGGTTATAAGTTCTAATTTAGACCGAAACTTCTTATTGTTGGAACAATAAATTATATTCATGAATATATCACATTCAAGACACATTGGACTATCTTTCTTTGATCCACTTCCAAATCCAGTGTAAATTGAGATAGAATTGTCTGTTTCATTCTCCTAGAAGATGTCTGAAAATTTAGGGGTAGACAAGAGTGGGAACTGATATATTATGACTGGCTGGCTAATTCTGTCTGATTCATTGCTTTTTTTAAATTGTTTTATTTTATAATTACAATTGATATACAATAGTATATTAGTTTCAGGTGTATAACAGTGATTAGACATTTGTTTAACTTACGAAGTGATCACCCCAATAAATCTGGTACCCATCTGATATCCTATATAGTTATTACAATATTACTGACTATATTCCTTATGATTCATTGCTTTTTTACTTTGAGATGTCTCCATTAAAAACTTCTCATTTTTTTGTCCAATCAAATTAAATATATCTTTCAGATCTCTGGGATACATTTAAAATTAAATTTTAGTCCTTTAACATTTGAAAGTAGAGTTTCAACTAGCTCAGATTCATTACTGATTTTGCTTTGTCACCTGAAATTTAATTATAAAGATGTCACTTTAATCCTAGTGAAACTGATTGGTTTATTATGAGGAACAAAAATTCCAAAAGACAGACCAGAGCTTCTGAAATATTTTTTGAATTTTTTTTCCAACAGAATGAATTATGTTAATGTGAAAACATATGCCAAAATATACACAAAAAATAAACTTCAAATGTTATTCTTCTAGTAGGGGACATTCATAAGGGCAATGATACCTGACACTGTAGTTCCTTTTTAGATGCTTAATGACTTGTTGGATCATTGAACACCGTTCACTTCCTGCTTTTCATGGTCCCTTGAGCTAATCATTAACTCAATAGGAAAGAATGTGAACAATGGAATTATTGCTTAATTGCAGTTATAATCTTTTCTCCCCTGTTTAACATGTATCTATATAACTAAATCAGAAAATATTATTTCTATTACTTGTGTAGTGACTGATGCTTTCACTGAAATATTTTTAAATGTGTATGTTTTATAAGAGAAAACTATTACAGATATAAATTGGTTACACATAATTTTATTTTTCAATTTTTTGGAGAACAAAAAGTTATCAATAAGATAATCCACATAAAAATGGTAATTTAAAACTAAAACTTAAACAGTACTGAAACGTAACTAAATAGGAACTCCATATATATATATATACATATATATATATATATATATATATATATATATATATATATATATATATGTATATATATATATATATATACACATATTTTTTTATCTGATCATTAATTGTTTTAGTTTATATTTATGGGTTTTGAATGTTTCTTTCCCAGTGGATAAATAAGAAGTACAGAAGTACATATTCTATCATTTTAATAGTGAAATATTTTAATGTATATTTTAAAAGTAAAAATACATATTATTTTTAAACTACTTGCCTTTCATGTCATCGTTTTATTGCCTCAGAATAGATATTTGTTTTCTATTGATGGTTTTTACAGTAGACTACAGATGAGAGGTCATAAAATAAAGCTTATAGGCCACATTCAGCTCACAGACATATATTTTTTATAAAAATTCAATTAATTTAAAATACTTAAAATTTAAGAGAGAAATCTTTGTGATCTTGACTTAGGCAAATATTTTTCAGATATAAGACAAACAGCTCACTCCTTGAAATAAAAAAGAAACAGATAAGTAAGTTAAGAATGTGTGCTCTTCGAAAGACACTGTTAAGAAAATGGAAAGACAGGTAATAGATTAAGAAAAAATACATTTCAAATCATAAATCTGATAAAGAACTTGTATCCAGAATTTATAAAGAGCTCCCCAAAATGCTATAAAAATAAAACCAACAACCCAATTAAAAACTGTACAAAAGATTTGAACAAAACACTTTACCAAAGATAAATAAATGGAAAATAAGCAGGTGAAATTATGCTAAATATCATTATGCATTAGGGAAATGTAAATTACAACCATAATGAGATTTTACTACAAACACATCGTAATGTCTTTAAAAAAACTGACAATACCAAGCGCAAGGATGTGGAAGCAGCTAGAATTTCCATTCATTGGATGGATCTCAAAATATTTTTCCAAGTGGAAATTTTGTATATAGTTAACCATAAACTTAGCACACAAAAATAAACCTGACTTGTAAGTATTCACTCAAATGTAACAAAAACTTAAATTTACACGAAAATCTGCACATGAATGTTTGTTAGTATTCACCAAAATATGGAAACAACACAAATATTGAATGTATAAATAAAATGTGCTTCATCTGTACAAAGGAATGGAATAATACAATAAAAACTATAAATTACTGATAAATAGAATAACCTGGATGCATTTCAAGTGTATTATGCTAAGTGAAAGAAGCCATAGTCAAAAGACTACTTAGTATACATAATCTATGATTCTATATGACATTTTTGGTAAGACAAAATTACAGATTTAAAAAAATTAAACAACTACTTGCCAGGTCCTAAAAATATGGTAGACCACAAATTGTCAGGGGAATTTAGGGGATGATGCAACTCTCTATCTTGATTATGGTGGTTGTTATACAACTGTACATCTTTGTGCATTCTCAGAACTTTACAATTAAATGGGTGAGTTTTACTGTTTGTAAATTAAATTATTTTAAGAAGACATGGGGCAAAAGAATGGCGCAATAATCCAGAAACTTTGCATGCAATTACTGATAATTTTTTATTGGGATAAAGAAAAATATCTGCGAAATTTAGATAACATTTACTTATTCATCAAATATTTATGGAATACCAAAGTCAAACACTATTCTAAGCAATGAGGATTCTGTTGGGAATAAAGCAAACAATAATCCCCAGATATATAGAACCTACGCTCTGGAAGGGGGAGACAATTACCACATATATATGTAAAACATAAGAAGTCAGATGCTGATGAGTGCTATAGTGAGTAATAAGGCAGGAGTTGGTAGTATTAAGAGTGGAGGATTGAAATTTAAAATAACATAGATAAGGAAAGCTTCACTGAGAAGTTGCACCTGAAGGAGATGAGGTAGCAAGATATATGTTTTTCTGTATTTCAGGAAAAGGCAAAGTCAAGGACAAAGGCCTTGTGATAAGAATGTTCAATGCATGTTTAAGAAGAAATACATTGACTAGTGCACCTGAATTAGAGTGAGAGGAGGAGTAATAGGAGATGTGGTCATAAAATTAATAAGAATCAGATTATGTATGCCCTTGTTTTCATTACTATGGAAAATCATTAAAGTGTTTTCAGAACACGTGACATGATCTAGCTACTGTAATAAAAATAGACTATGTATAGGAAAGGTGGAAGTATCATGACTATTATGCTATTACAATAATCAAGATGAGAAATAATCATGGTTTGAATCAGATTTGGCACAGTAGAAATAGTGAGATGTTGTTCAATTATATTTGTAAAATAAAACCAATAAGATTGCAAATATCTGTAGGATATGGGCTAAAAGGAGAAAGAGAGGAGTCAAAGATGACTACAGGGTTCTTTTACTTAAACAATTATGAAGTGAAGATATTTATTATGAAGCAAAAGGTACGGGTATATGGAATATTCACAGTTGGCTTTTAAATATATTACATTTGCAATGCTGATAGATATCAAATTGAAGAGTCAGCTAGGCAGTTGGGTATTTGATTTTGAAGATTAAAGTATGGACTAGAATTATAGATAGCATTTAAATCCTAAAACTGAATGCGATCACAGAAAGAATGAGGGTAAATTAAAAACTGAATTGTTCCAAGGACTACTATCAAGACCACTCCAAAGTTTAGGGGTCAGAAAGTAGAGAAGGAACCAGCAAAGGAAATTAGAAGGACCAATTGCTAAGTTATGAGGAAAACCAAAAGAATGTTTCCCCAGAACCGAAGTGAAGAATGTTCTTCAAAAAGAAAGGAATAATCACTTGTGTCAAACACCTTCGATATGTCAAGACAGAGAAGGACTGAGAATCAAGAAATGGATTTAATAAAATGGAGGTCATAGGTAACTTCGATAAAATATATATATCAGTAAAGTTAAAGGGTTAAATGCCTCATTGAGAGTTTTATTGTCAAGAAGAAAAGTAAATAAATTATGATGACAGCTGCAAGGGTGTCAAAGGTGATGGTGTCAAAAGAGGTTTTCAGTTTTTGTTTTATTCTCAAGATGAAAGGATATCTGTAGTTCAAAGCAAATGATACTATACAAAGTAGAAATTAATAATCTGGGAAAACTAGGAAGTTTCTGAAAGCTTGTCTTTGAACAGGCTAGAGGGAGCAAGATCTCGTGCACAAGTAGAGGGTGTAGTCTTCTCTAGAAGCACAGTTCATCTATAAAAGGGAAGGCGCCAGGGTACAGATGCTGGTATAAGTAGATAGATAGTTGTAGTGATGAGAGTTTATGGAAATTCATTTCTGATTGCTTCTATTTTCTTAGTGAAATTGTAAAGATTCACCTGAGAGTGATAAAGGGGGCGGAAGTGATAGAGCTTTGTGAAAAATAGAGAAGATGAGAAATAGTCATTTTGGTGAGTGAGAAGGTGGATGGATCCAGCCGGTTCTGTTGCATTGTACACATGAAACTAATAAAAAATGAATAAATAAGTAAGTAAGTAAGTAAGTAAATAAATAAATAAATAAATAAATAAATAAATAAGAATCTTGGCCCACAGTCCAACATAACAATCTGATTTCCAATCGTACTTTTTCATTTTTTGGGAGGGTTGCTAAGCATACATTCATAAGGAACTAAATCTCAAGTAATGGCGATGATGCTGTTGCAAAAAACTGTTACTGAGAACCTAATAAATGCAAAATAGTTTACATAAATAAACTCTAATTTTCAAATAACCCTGTAAAGTATATAAGTATTATTATCTTGCATTCACTGAAAAGAAAAAAAAAAAGCAAACTTTAAAGAAGGTATCTTAGTTGCTATTTTACACCTAAAATCATCAGTTATAATTTGAACCCTATAATTTGAAAGAACATTTGAAAGTGATCACCCTAGTTCAGTGAATTTTAGCTTTTTTTTTTTCTGTTCCACCATATCTGAGAGATCGATAGGTTTCCATAGTAACAGTGGAACCATGTTCCCATTAGTATAATGGGGAGAAGTATATGTTCAACTCTCTAAGGGAAACATAGTTTGAGAAAAGAAGCTGATAATTTTGAGATGATTGCAGACATCTCTTAGGACAAGGGAAACATACCTCCTACTGTTAGCCTCCTTTTTGAGACTCACTCTCCTTAGTGATCAAAATAATATAAATCTACTTCTCTGAATATATTTCTAACTTACACAGACATAGCCTTTTATTGTAACACTATTTTTGTTAGAGTTTTCAAATATTTCCATAAATTTGTCATGTACTTAATATAAAATCTCTTAAAATTAAGCTCAATAATAAATGCAACTCTTTTTGCCTAAATAATTGCATCCCAGGGTATGATGATAAATTGCAGAGACTGAAAAGTCCTTAATCAGTGACTGTTGAAGATTCATAGAAAATGGGAAAGATGCTTCATTCAAGACTAGGAATGACACTTTACCAAAACCCAAGAATGTTTAAAGAGGTTGACATCAATAATCAGCAATGTATTATATTATTAATATGAAATTCAAATGACTAAGAAAAATAAATGGAGACCACCCCCCTTCCCCAGAACCCAACATTGGTTCACTAAAACCTGTCATATTAGATTTTTTTATCTAACTGGCTTGCTAGAACACACACACACAAAACAACAACAACAACAACAACAACAACAACAACAACTGCAAAAAAACAGTGTACATTTCTTCAAAAGGAATTTGACTAATCTTTTCAGGTTACTTTGTGAACAAGATTGAGAAGTATAGACTTTATGGTATTGCAAATAGGTGAAAAGAAAATTCTTAAATCACAACTACTCAAAAGATACAGATTAATTTAGGCAATTGGCCATGGATAGGCCCAATCACTTATTCTCTAATTTATGGAGGGGGGAGTATCGACATATGTTATTTGGAATTATTTTGTGAGGGAAATTTGTCACTTCATCTCTATTTATTTACTTATTCAGTCATTTACTTGATTGATGCCAACCTGAATTACAAACGGCAGCTCAAAATTATTGTTGTTCCTGGGTGCAGAAGAGGAATTAAAAGTAAGAATGTTGCTATGGTCACTTTTTTTCCTGCACTATAAAAAGTAATAAATCATATTGCTATCACAAAAATCCTGCATCACGATGCAGGCTATATACTGCAAATTGACTTCTATCTTATATCTTGATGAAGGAGTTCATTACCACCAAACCAGTACTACAAAAAATGTGAAATGGACGTCTTTAAGAAGAAGGGGGGGACATATATATGAATTTAAAAGTGGCAATAACTACATACCTACAAATAATCACTTTAAATGTAAATGGATGAAAAGTTCCAATCAAAAAACATAGAACACCTGAATGGATAACAAATCAAGATTCATGCATATGCTGTCTACAAGAGACCCACTTCAGATCAAAAGACACACACAGACTCAAAGTAACGTTGGGAAAAGATATTTCACGCAAATACAAACAAAAGAACAAACAAAAAACTGGGCTAGCAATAATTACATCAGACAAAATAAACTTTAAAACAAATGTTATTAAAAGACACAAAGAAGGACGTAGCATAATGATAAATTAGTCAATCCAACAAGAGTATTTAACCCTTGTAAACATCTATGCACACAATATAGATGCACATAAACATAGAAAGCAAATATTAACCTACATAAAGGGAGAGACTAACAGTAATACAGTCATAGTAGGGGAATGCAACACCCCATTCACATCAATGGATAGACCTCCAAGACAGAAAATCACCAAGGAAGGAGCGTCCTTAAATGACATCATAGACCAGATGGATTTAATTGACAGTTTTAAAGCATTTTCCCTAAAGCAGCAGAATATACATTCTTTTCATTTACACATAGAACATTTTCCAAGATATGCCACATGTTAGGCCACAAAACAAGTCTCAATAAATTTAAGAAAATTGAAATTACAACAAGTATCTTCTCCAACCACAATGGTATGAAAAATAAATCAATTACAAGAAAAAAACAAAACTGTAAGACACACAAACAAGTGAAGAATAAATAACATGATACTAAATAATCAGTGGGTTAGCAACACAGTCAAAAAGAAATAAAAGGACACTAGAAGACAAATGAAAATGAAAACACAATGACCACAAATCTATGGGAAAAAGAAGTCGTAAGAGGGAAATTCATATCAATATTGGCATACCACAAAAACAAGAAAAATATCAAACAATCTAACCTTAAACATAAAGGAACTAGAAAAAGAACAAACAAAGCTTAGAGTGAAACAAGAAACAAAATAAGAAAGATCAGATTGGAAAAAAATGAAAATAAAGTCTAAAAAATGAAAACAAAAGATCAGTGAAATCAATAGCTCTTTCTATGAAAAGATAAACAAAATTGACAAATATTTACCCAGACTCATCAAGAAAAAAATAAAGATGAACCAAAGAAATAAAATCAGAAATGAAACAGGAGAAGTGACAAATGACACCACAAAAATACAATGGATTATAAGAAAATACTACAAAGAATTATATGCCAATATTGGACAATCTGGAAGAAATGGATAAATACCTAGAAACATACAATTTTCCAAGACTGAATCAAGCAGAAATAACAAATCTGAACAGATCAATTACTACTAACAAAATGAAATCAGTAATCAACAAGCTCCCAACAAACAAAAATCCTGGACCAGATGACTTCAAAGGTGAATTTTACCAAACATTTAAAGAAACACGAGCACCTATCCTTCTCAAACTATTCCAAAATATTCAACAGGATAGATGACTAACAACCACATTTTGTTAGGTCAAGATTAACCTGATTCCAAATCCAGAGAAAAATATTAAAAAAAAAAATTACAGGTCAATATCCTTGATGAACATAGATGCAAAAATACTCAACAAAATATCAGCAAACTGAATTCAGCAATATATTAAAATGATCATACACCATGATCAAGTGGGATTTATTCCTGGGAAAGAAGGTTGGTCCAATATTTGCAAATGAATTAATACGATACACAACATAAACAAAATTAAGGATAAAAATTATAGGGTCAAGGGTCATCAAAATGGCGGCATGAGGTGAGCCACTGTAAAGCTCCCCTGGATTTACAACTAATCAAACAACAATAACTCCACAAAGGACTCCCTGCACAGCAGACAGGCAAGAGAAAGAGGCCCACTACTGAATTCACTGAAAGGTGGGAGAACCCCGCAAGCAGGGGAGGAGGGAAGGGAGAAGCGCAGAGACGAAGAAGCGCAGGAGAAGAACACAGACATAGCTCAGTGCTCCGAGCTCCCTGAACCCTGGAACTATCGCAGCTGTCGGAGAGGTAAGACCTCGGACTGCTAGTGCACCCTTATGGCCCACAGGGCTGAGGGGGTAGCATATAACACGGCTGAACACTACACTCACGGCAGAGACCTAGAGAAAAGAATAAGGGAAGACGGCTGAAAATGGTGCTTTAAGCCCTCAATGCCGAGCAGAGAATGGAAGCCTTAGGCAATGAGACCAGTCGCCCTCTCCCTACCTTCCAAGAGCACTCCCCGCCCTCACCTGCCTGGCGCTAGAAGCTGAACAGTGACACTGTCCGGTCAAAAGAACAGAATATTTGCTGTTCTGAAAACTGTGACCACAGACACAGATTTGCAGCCCAACTAGTTCTGGCAAAGGGGAGGAAGCTGAGGAAGCAGGACCGGCTGTCGTGGTGGTTGCAGCATTACTTTGGGCCACCTGTCATAACCCAACCCGCCCCTCGGCCAACCTATCTGGACAGATTCCTGCAGGAATAAACAAAACTGCTGAAACATACTCTGAATCTGGTGCAGAAAGAGCTTTGGAAAATCAAAGGCTATCCTCATCCCCACAGGGATGTGGCACCGTATGACCCAGATGAACTGTTAATAGAGGAGAAGCCCTTTCCCAGGGAATCCTCCTATTGTGTGAGAAGCTGGAATAGTGCAGAGAAAACATGGCACTACTGTGTGAGAGAGGAAAAAAAAGGCTGCAGTCGGAGAGAAAATAAAACATTCTACCAACAAGTATTGGAAAACAAAAAAAAAGACCTCTTCCTGTCAACCTGTTGCAGAAGCCACTCCTGTAGATGTCTAGGAGGAAAAATAAAAAATCAGTAATTGCCATGAATAACCAAGGCAACATGACAGCTCAGAAAGAAACTGAAAAGTCTCCAGAAAAAGAACTTAAAGATATGGAAATATGTGACTTAAATGACAGAGAATTCAAGATTGGAGTTTTGAAAAAAATCAACGAGATGCAAGAAAACACAGGAAGGCAATTTAAGGAACTCAGAAACACAATCAAAGAACAACATGAGCATTTTATGAAAGAGATTGAAATGTTTAAAAAGAACCAAAGGGAACTTCTGGAGATTAATAATTCAATAGAAGAAACTAAGAATTAAGTAACCGGCTTAGGTAGTAGAGTTGATCAGATGGAGAAAAGAATCAGTGACATCGAAGACAGAAACCTAGAAATGACAAAGATGGAAGAAGAAAGAGACTTGAGACATAAAAGCAATGAAATAACTCTACAAGAACTTTCTGACTCTATCAGAAAGAGCAATATAAGAATAACGGGCATATCAGAAGGAGAAGAAAGAGAGAAGGGAACAGATAATATTTTCAAACATATTGTTGATGAGAACTTCCCAAACTTGTGACAGAACTGGATCCTCGAATCCAAGAAACAAATAGAACACCTAATTACTTCAATCCCAAAAGGCCTTCTCCAAGGCACATTGTATTGAAGCTGTCTAAAATTAACACCAAAGAAAGAATCCTCATGGCAGACAGGGAAAAGAAGACGGTAACCTACAAAGGAAAGCCCATTAGATTGTCATCAGATTTTTCAGCAGAAACTCTACAAGACAGGAGTGAGTGGAACCAAATATTCAAACTATTGAAAGAGTGAAATTATGAGCCAAGAATAACAATTTCAGCAAAGATATCCTTTACATATGTAGGAGGAATACAGACCTTCCCAGACATACAGAAGCTGAGGGAAATTTCTAATACACGACCTGCACTACAAGAAAAACAAAAAGAGACTATTCGACCACCATCAACAGTGACGACTTGTGGCAACACAAAAAAGGGTGAGAATAGAGGCCTGAACAGGAATATGGGAATGGAGAAAGCAAGAGTGCTGAAGAAAATGGAATACTCTAAATATCAAACTTTCTTTTACATGAAGTTAAGGGTAACCACTCAAAAATAATCCAGAACTCAAATAAATACTGTAATAAAAGAAAAAACAGAGGGACACATCATAGAATACCACCACACAGAAATAATAGACAACAAAAAGGCAAAGAAACAATGGAGACACAGCCTTACCAAAAAGCTAAACAAACAATGACAGGAAATACTCATGTATCAATAATCACCCTAAATATAAATGGACTGAACTCACCAATAAAAAGACATAGAGTAGCAGATCAGATCAAAAAACTAAACTCAAACCATATGCTGTCTCCAAGAGACATATCTCAGCCACCAGGACAAGCATAGACTCAAAGTGAAAGGGTGGGAATTGACACTCCAAGTAAATGGTATCCTGAGAAAATCAGGTATCGTCATACTGATATCAGATGGAACAGACTTCAGGGAGGAAAAGGTAACAAAAAACAAAAATGGGCATTTCATAATGTTAAAGAGGAACATACAAGAAGACATAACAGTCATCAATATTTATGCCCCCAATCAGGGAGCACAAAAATATACCAAGCAACTACTAACAGAACTAAAGGGACAAATTGACCAAAACACAATTATACTAGGGGAACTAAATACATCATTGACAGCTATGGATAGATCATCCAAACATAAAATAAATAACAAAATAGCAGCCCTAAACGACACATTGCATGAAATGGACATAATTGACATATATAAAGCACTTCATCATAAAACATCAGACTATACATTATTTTTGAGTGTACATGGAACATTCTCAAGGTTAGACCATATATTGGGACATAAAATCAGCCTCGGCAAACTTAAGAAGATTGAAATCATAGCAAGCATATTCTCTGATCACAACGCTTTGAAATTGGATATCAACTGGAATAAGAAAGCAGGAAAAAACACAAACACATGGAGATTCAAAAACATACTTTTAAAGAACGACTGGGTCAAAGAAAAAAATTCCGGAGAGATCAAAAGATACATAGAAACAAATGACAATGAAAATACATCCTACCAAAATTGTGGGGATGCAGCAAAAGCAGTTTTAAGAGGGAAATATATATTATTACAGGCCTATCTCAAGAAACAAGAAAAATCCCAAATAAATAACCTCATGTTACACCTTAAATAACTAGAAAAAGAAGAACAAGTGAAACCAAAGTCAGCAGAAGAAAGGAAATAACAAAAATCAGAGCAGAACTAAATGAAATAGAGAACAAAAAGACAATAGAAAAAATTAATGTGTCAAAGAGCTAATTCTGTGAAAAGATTAACAAAATTGACAAACTCTTGGCTAGACTAAGATAAAAAGAGAGAAGACACTAATTAACAAAATCAGAAATGAAAAAGGGGAAGTTATCACGGACACCACAGAAATACAAAGGACCATCCAAGAATACTATGAAGGACTATATGCCACCAAATTCAACAACCTAGAAGAAATGGATAAGTTCTTAGAAACATATAGCCTTCCAAAGTTAAACCATGAAAACTGGAAAATCTAAACAGACATATCACCAATAACTAAATTGAATCATTCAATCAAAACCTTCCCAAAAGCAAAAGTCCTGGACCACATAGATTCACTAGTGAATTCTAGGAAACCATCAAACAGAATCTAATGCCAATACTGCTCAAACACTTCCAAAATATTGAAGAAGTGACAGTACTCCTTAACTCATTTTATGAGGGCAACATTACCTTGATACCAAAACCTGCTAAGGACAACACAAAAAAAGAAAACTACAGACCTATATCTCTGATGAATACTGATGCAAAAAATGTAAACAAAATTCTAGCAAATCAAATACAACAATGCATTAAAAAGATTATTCATCACAACCAAGGGTGGTTCATCCAAGGGCACAAGGATGGTTCAACATCTGCAAATCCATCAATGTGATAAATCACATAAACAAAATAAAGGACTAAAATTATATGATTATATTAATTGATGCAGAAAAAGCATTTGAAAAGATACAACATCCTTTTATGATTAAATGACTTAATATAATAGATATAGAAGGAAAATACTTTAACATGATGCTATATATAGAAAACCCAAAGACTCCATCAAAAAGTTATTAGAAACAATCAACAATACAGTAATGTTGCTGGCTACAAAATCAGGGTACAAAAGCCTATTTCATTCCTATATACTAACAATGAAATCTCAGAAAAAGAAATACAAAAAACAATTCTTTTTGCAATAGCAGCAAAAAGAATAAAATACCTAGGAATAAACTTAACCAAGGATGTGAAGGACTTATATGCTGAATACTATAAGATTTTTTTGAAAAAAAAATGAAGATGACAAAAAGAAATGGAAAGACATTCTGTACTGATGGATTGGAAGAATCAACATAGTTAAAATGGCCATATTACCCAAAGCAATACTCAGATTTAACGCAAACCCCATCAAAATCCCAATGGCACTTTTTAAAGATATAGAACAAAAAAATTGTAAGATTTGTTTTGAACCACAAAAGACCCTGAATAGATAAAGCAATCTTAAGAAAAAGGAACAATACTTGAGGTATCACACTCCCTGATTTTAGCTTGTACTACAGGGCTACAATAATAAAAACAGCATGGTATTAGCAGAAAAACAGACACGTAAACCAATGGAATAAAATGGAGAACCCAGAAATAAAACCACATAAACATCGACAGATAATTTTTTGACAAGGATGCAAAAAACACACAATGGAGAAAAGACAGCCTCTTCAATAAAAGGTGCTGGGATAATTGGATAGCAACATGCAAAAGAATGAAACTGGACTGCTATCTGTCACCATATATCAAAATTAATTCAAAATGGATCAAAGACTTAAGCATAAGACCTGACACAATAAACTGCATGGAAGAAAACATAGGTACTAAAATTATGGACCTTGGGTTCAAAGAGCATTTTATGAATTTGACTCCAAAGGCAATGGAACTAAAAGCTAAGGTAAATGAATGGGACTATAAGAAACTTAAAAGCCACTGCATAGCAAAAGAAACCAGTGACAAAATAAAGAGGAAACCAACTGAATGGGAGAAGATTTTGCAAACAGTGCCTCCGATAAGGGGCTAATATCCAAAATATACAAGGAACTCATGAAACTCAACAACAACAAAAAACAAGCAACCCAATTGAAAAATGGGCAGAGGACCTGAAGGGACATTTCTCCAAAGAGGATATACAAATGGCAAATAGACATATTGAGAAATGCTCAACATCACTAATCATCAGAGAAATGCAAATAATAACCACAATGAGATATCACTTCACCCCAGTCAGAATGGTTATCATCAACAAGACAAATAGTAACAAGTGTTGGAGAGGCTGTGGAGAAAAAGGAACCCTCATCCACTGTTGGTGAAAATGCAGACTGTTGCAGCCATTATGGAAGGTAGTGTGGAGGTTCCTCAAAAAATTATGAGTAGAATTACCATATGACCCAGCAATCCCTCTCCTGGGTATCTACCCAAGAAATTTGAAAACATTTATACATAAAGACACGTGTGATCCAATGTTCATTGCAGCTTTGTTTACGGTAGCTAATACATGGAAACAACCAAAATGTCCTTCGATAGATGACTGGATAAACAAGTTGCGGTATATATATATATATATATATATACCCAATGGAATACTATCCGGAGGTAAGAAAAGATGGTATAGGAACATTTGTGACAACATGGATGTATCTTGAGAGTATAATGCTAAGCGAAGTAAATCAGACAGATAAAGCCGAGATCCCTATGATTTCTCTGATATGTGGTGTATAAACCAAAAACAACAAAAGAAGAAGACAAACAAATGAGAACCAAAATCTCATAGACACAGACAATAGTTTAGTGGTTACCAGAGTGTAAGAGGAGTGTGGGGAAGGAGATGAGGGTAAGGGGGATCAAATATATGGTGATGGAAGGAGAACTGACTCTGGGTGGTGAACACACAATGGGATTTATAGATGATGTAATACAGTATTATACCCCTGAAATCTATGTAATTTCACTAACAATTGCTACCCCAATAAATTTTAAAAATGAGTAAATAATAGTTTAAAAATTATAGGGTCATATATATAGATGTAGAAAAAGCATTTGACAAAATACAACATTTATTTATGATTCAAAAAAAAACCCACAAACCTCTCAGCTAAGTGGGAATAAAAGGAATATATGTCAATATAATAAAGGACTATATACCAGGGGTGTCAAAAATGTTTACAAGTATATACTTTGGTCAACATTGCTCACGCAGTAGCTCGCCATAATCCGAAGTGTCTGGACGCTGATGGTAACCACTTTGAGTACCTTGTGTAACTGCAGAATTCAAACTTGACTTGTCTTCATTTTTTTTTATCTATACATTGAGTATTACAATTTTAATAGTTTTTTTTTTCCTTTTTTAAACTGAATATAATTATTGGGGGGCATCCTCTGTATGAAATACCCACAGCTAAAAGCTTTTTTCCTTAAGATCAAGAACAAGACAAGTATGTCCACTTTCACTACTTATATTCAACATAGTATTTGAAGTCCTAGTCACCGCAATCTAACAAGAAAAAGAAATAAAGACATCCAAACGGAAAGGAATAAATAAAACTGTCATTATTTGCAGATTACATGACAATATATAGAACCCCAAAGTTTCCAACAAAAATATCTATTAAGACTAAGAAATAAATTCAGTAAATTACCAGGGTACAAAATTAATATTCAGGAATCAGTTTCATTTATATACACCAAGAACAAATTATTAGAAAGAAAAATTAAGAAAACAATCCCATATATAATTGCATCAAAAACATAAAATACCTAAATGTGAATTTAACCAAAGAGATAAAAGACGTGTGTTCAGAAAATTATATGACATTGAGGAAAGAAACACAAGAAGACACAAATAAATGAAAGCATATACTGTGTTTATGTATAGGAAGAATTAACATCATTAAAATGTCCATACTATCCAAAGCAATTTATAGCTTCAATGTAATCCCTATCACAAAGCAATGGAATTTTTCACAGAACTACAGCAAATAATTCCAAAATTTATATGGAACCATAAAAGACCCTGAATACCACATCAATCTTGAGAAAAAAGAACAAAGTTGGAGATATCATGTTACGTGATATGAAACTATGCTACCATGTTTCCCCGAAAACAAGACCTAGCTGGACAGTCAGCTCTAATGCATCTTTTGGAGCAAAAATTATAGTAAAATAAGACTGGGTCTTATGTAATATAATGTAATGTAATGTAATGTAATAAAACATAACAATATAATACCAGGTCTTATATTAATTTTGACTCCAAAAGACACATTAGTGCTGATCGTCCAGCTAGGTCTTATTTTCGGGGAAACATGGTGCAAGTCTATAGTAATAAAACAGTGTGGTACTGATTTAAAAACAGACACATTGATCAGTGGAACAGAATACAGAGCTCAGAATAAACCCACACCTATATGGTAAATTAATCTATGACAAAGGATGCAAGAATACACAATTAGGTACAGACATTATATTTCATAAATGTTGTTGGTAAAACTGGACAGATACATGATTTTATTAAAATCAGACCACTTATATACACCATATATAAGAGTAAACTCAAGATGAATTAAAGATTTTAATGTAAGTTCCCAAACTGTAAAACTCCTAGAAGAAAACACAGGCAATAAACTGTCTGACATTACTCTTAATAATATTTTTATGATATATCTTTTTTAGCAAGGTAAACAAAAGACAAAATATACAAATGGGACTACCTCAAATCAAAAAGGTTTTTACAACAAAGAAAATTATCAACAAAACCAAAGGATGACCTACTTAATGTGAGAAGATATTCACCAATGATACATCAAAAATGGGTTAATATCCACATTTTATTAAAAACCTATACAACTTAACATCAAAAAACTCCCCAAGAACTCCAACTCAAAAATGGGCAGATAACTTGAATAGACATTTCTCCAAAGAGGACATACAGATGGGCAACAGAGTATGAAAAGATGCTCAATGTCACTAATGGTCAGAGAATTGCAAGTTAAACCCATAATCAGATATCATCTGTCAGAAGGGTCACCATCAATAAATCAACAAAGAACAAGTGTTGGCCAGGATGTGGAGAACAGGAACCCTCATGCACTGTGGTGGGATTGCAAATTGGTACAGCCTCTGTGAACAACAGTATGGAAGTTCCTCAAAAACTTAAAAACAGAACTACCTTTAGACTCAGCATTTCCATTTTGGTGTTTATCTCAAGAAATCCAAAACACTATTTCAAAAAGATAGACAAGGTGGGACAATTACGTTTGCGATCTCATCTTGAAAAAGTGCTACATAATACCTCATTGCTGAATATCACTATGGTAACCTTTGATGTACTTCCCTTGGGAAGCTATACACTGACACCAGCGCCTAGTCCATATTTCAAAGCAATTTTGGAACTCTTTATCTGGAATGGCCATCAAAGCTATGGTTGTATTAACTTTGATGACCTGAATGTCATCAAAATGTCTTCCTTTCAATATTTCCTCTATCTTTGGGTAAAGAAAGATGTCATTGGGGGCCAGATCAGGTGAGTAGGGAGGGTGTTCCAATACAGATATTTGTTTACTGTATAAAAACTCCCTCACAGCCAGTGCTGTGTGAGCTGGTGCATTGTCGTAATGGAAGAGACATTAATTGTGGGTGAAAAGGTCAGGTCATTTTTATCTAACTTTTTCATGCAGCATTTTCAGCACTTCCCAATAGTAAACTGATTAACTGTTTGTCCAGCTGGTACAAATTCATAATGAATAATCCCTCTGATATCAAAAAAGTTTAGCAATATTGTTGCAACAAGTCCTAGAACTTAATTTTATACACCCCCTATCTTCACTACAGTGATATTTACAATAGCCAAAATATGGAGGTAACCAAAATGTCCATCAATAGACAATTGGATAAAGAACAGGTTGTAAATATACACAATTGAATATTACTCAGCCATTAAAAATATGAAATCTTACCAATTTGAACAATATGATTGGACCTAGAGGATTTTGTGTTAAGAGAAATAATTCAGACAAAGAAAAATACCATATGATATCACTTATATATGGTATCTAAAGAACAAAATACATGAACAAACAAAACAGAAACAGACTCATAGATACAGAGAAAGAAAGGATGACTTCTGGATGGTTGGTGGGTTGAAGGACTGGGTGAAAAAGTGAAGAGATTAAGAATTATCAATTGGTGGTTTTGATATAATCATTGGATATGAAGTACAGAATAGGGAATATACTCAATAATATTGTAATAACAATACAGGTGCCAGGTGGGTATTAGACTTTGGGGAAATAATTTTATAAATTATATAAATGAATAACAACTATGCTGCAACTGAACCAAATATAAAATAATATTGAATGTCAACTGTAGTTAAAAAATTTGAAAAAACGATAGAAGGTGAAAAGGAATAAGTGTTCAAATGTCCAGTTAGAAAATAAATAAGTCATGGGGATGTAATGTAATATACAGGGAATATAATTAATAATATTGTAATAAAATTGTATGGTATCAGATGGGAACTAGACACCATGGTGGTCAATTCCTTAAATATACAAATGCTGAATACCTACGGTATTCACCTACAACTTATGGAATACTCTACGTTAGCTATATTTCAATTAAAAAATTTAAAGAAGAAAAAAGAATTGGAATCAGTAAAATACAAAACAAACATATAATAGAGAAAAAAATTAATGAAACCAGAATTTGGTTCTTTGAAAACACAAATAAAGTGATGACATAAAAAAGGTGGTGTGAGGTGAGCCCCTTGAAATCTTCCCGAGATTTTACAACAAATTCAAAAAATATAACTCCACAAAGGACTTTCTGTGCAGCAGACAGGCAAGACGAAGGGGCACACTACAGAAATAACCTAAAGTTAGACAAATTGCACAAGCAGGCAATGAGGAAAGAGAGAAGTGCAGAGACGAAGCTGCACAGGCTCCTGGCCCAGACCTAACTCAGTGCTCCGAACTCCCTACACCCTGAAACTACCACACCTGCGGGAGAGGGGAGAAGTTGGACAACTAGGGCTCCATTTATGGCCCACAGGGCTGAGGGGGCAGTACATAAGACGGCTGAACAAAATGCTCAGGGCAGAGACCTCAGAGCAAAGACTGAGGGAAGAAGGCTGAAAATGGTGGATTAAGTCCTTCTCGCAGAGCAGAGATCAGAAGCCTTAGACACTGAGACAAGCGGTCCCCTCCAGACACGCCCAGAGCTCACCCCGCCCACATCTGCCCAGTGTTAGAAGTGAAACATTAACAGTGTCAGACCAAAGAAACAGAATATTTGCTGTTCTGAGAACTATGGACTACAGAAATTGACTCACAGCTCAACTAGTTCTGGCAAAGTGGAGGGAGCTGTGGGAACAGGACTGGATGTAGTGGTGGTCACCGCCATTGCTCTAAGCCACCTCTCAAAACTCACCCCACCCCTGTCACCATCTATCTGGGCGGATCACTGCAGGAGTAAACAGAACTGCTGAAACACATGGGCTATATTTCTAGTGCAGGAGGAGCTTTGGAACTTCAATAGTTCTCTGCATCCCCACAAGGACGTGGCGTCCTATGACCAAGGCAACCTGTTAACAGAGGAGAGGAGAAACCCGCCATCCAGGGAATCATTCGATTTTGTGAGAAGCTACAATAGTGCAGAGATAATATAGCACTACAGTGTGATAGAAAATAAAAGGCTGCAGCCGGAGAGAAAATAAAACATTCTACCAACACGTACTGCAAAACTAAAGAAAGAACTCTTCCTATCAACCTGCTGCAGAACCCACTCCTGTAGATGTCTAGGAAGAGAAATAATAAATCATTAATTGCCATGAATAACCAAGGCAACACAACAGTTCAGAAAAAAAGTGAAAAGTCTCCAGAAAATGAACTTAAAGATATGGAAATATGTGACATAAATGACAGAGAATGCAAGATTGCCGTATTGAAATAAACTCAACGAGATGCAAGAAAACACAGAAAGGCAGTTTATTGAACTCAGAAACAATCAAAGAACAACACGAATATATTACCAAAGAGAATGAAATTTTAAAAAAGAACCAAACTGAATTTCTGGAGATTAAGAACTCAATAGAAGTAATAAAGAATAAAATAGCCAGATTAGGAAGTAGAGTAGACCAGATGGAGGAAAGAATCAGTGACATTGAAAATAGAAACTTGGAAATGATATGGATGGATGAAGAAAGAGACTTGAGACTTAAAAGAAATGAAAGAACTCTACAAGAACATTCTGACTCCCTCAGAAAAAGACCATAAGAACAAAGGCATACCAGAAGGAGAAGAAAGAGAGAAGGGAACATAGAGTTTATTCAAACAAATAGTCAATGAGAACATCCCAAACATGTGGAAAGAACTGGATCTTAACATCCAAGAAGAAAATAGAACAGCTATTTACGTCAACCCCAACAGGCCTTCTCCAAGAAACATTATATACAAACAGTCAAAAATCAACAAAAAAGAGATAATCCTCAAGGCAGCCAGGGAAAAGAAGACTGTAACCTACAAAAGAAAACCCATTAGATAATCATCAGATTTTTCAGGAGAAACTCTACAAGCAAGGAGGAAGTGGAACCAAATATTCACACTATTGAAACGGACAAAATATGAGCCAAGAATAATGTACCCAGCAAAGATATCCTTTAGATATGAAGGAGAAATAATGACCTTTCCAGACATACAGAAGCTAAGGGAATTTTCTAATACACGACCTGCACTACAAGAAATACTAAAGAAGGCTATTCGACCACCATCAAAAGGGACAATTTGTGGCAACATAAAATGGGGGATAGTAAAGGCCTGAATTGGAATATGGGAATGGAGAAAGTAAGCGTGCTGAAGAAAATGGAAAACTCTAAATATCAACTTTCTTTTACAGAAATTTGAAGGTAACCACTCAAAAAATATTCCAGAACTGAAATATATACTGCAATAAATGAAGAAACAAAGGGAAAAAATCATACAATATCACCACATATAAATAGCAGACAACAACAAAAGCAAATAAACAATGGAGACAAAGTCTTACCAGAAAACTAAAGATGGAATTACAGCATTTCTCATATATCCATAATCACCCTAAATGTAAATTGAATGAACTCCCCAATAAAAAGGCACAGAGTAGCAGATTGGATCAGAAAACTAAACCCAACCATATGCTGTCTCCAAAAGAAGCATCTCAGCTACAAGGACAAATAAAGACTCAAAGTGAAAGGGTTTCAATTGACACTCCAAGCAAATGGTATCCATAGAAAATCAGGTATTGTCATACTGATATCGAATGAAACAGACTTCAGGGAGGTAAAGGTAACAAGAGACAAAAATGGGCATTTCATAATGATAAAGGGGACCATACAAGAAGAAGACATAACAGTCATGAATATTTATGCCCCCAATGATGGAGCACCAATATATACCAAACAATTACTAACAGAACTAAAGGGAGAAATTGACCAAAACAATTATACTAGGGTACCAAAATACATCATTGACAGCTATGGATAGATCATCCAAACAGAAAATAAATAATGAAATAGTAGCATTAAATGATGCATTAGATGAAATGGACATAACTGACATTCATAGAGCACTTCAACCTAAACTTCTGACTATGAATTCCTTTCAAGTGTACATGGAACATTCTCAAAGACAGACCATATATTGGGATATAAAACTAGCTTTAGCAAATTTAAGAAGATCAAAATCATACCAACCATATTCTCTGATCACAAAGTTTTGAAATTGGATATCAACTGCAAAAAGAAAGCAGAAAAAACCACAAATACATGGCAATTAAACAACATACTTTAAAAGAATGAATGGGTCAAAGAAGACATTAGCGGAGAGATCAAAAGAAACACAGAAAGAAATGAGAATGAAAATGCATCCTACCAAAATTTTGGGGATGCAGAGAAAGCAGGTTTAAGAGGGAAATTTATATCATTATAGGCCTATCTCAAGAAACAAGAAAAATCCAAATAAATAACCTCATTTGCACCTTAAAGAACTAGAGAAAGAACAACAAATGAAACCCAAGGTCAGCAGAAGAAAGGAAATAGTAAAGATCAGAGCAGAACTAAATGGAATAGAGAACAAAAAGACAATGGAAAAAATTAATGTGACAAAGAGCTGGTTCTTTGAAAACATTAACAAAATTGACAAAACTTTGGGTAGACTCTATTAGATAAAAAGAGAAAAGGCACTAATAAACAAAAACAGAACTGAAAAAGGGAAGTTATCATGGATGCCACAGATATACAAAGGATCATCCAAGAGTACTATGTGATACATCACATAAGCAAAATAAAGGACAAAAATTATATGATTATACCAATTGATGCAGGAAAAATATGAGACAAGATATAACATCCATTTATGATAAAAACACTTAATAAAATAGGTACAGAAGGGAAATACTTCAACATAATAAAAGTTACATGTGACACACCCTCAGCTAATCTCATAATTAACGGTGAAAAATTGAAGCCTTTTGCTCTACGTTCAGGAACACGACAGGGTGTTGCCTATTACCTCTGCTTTTCAACATAGTGTTGGAAGTCCTCCCCAGAGCAATCAGGCAAGAGAAAGAAATAAAAGGCATCCAAATTGATAATGAAGAAATTAAATTGTCACTCATTGCA
Organism: Rhinolophus hipposideros; assembly: GCF_964194185.1. Classification (NCBI taxonomy): domain Eukaryota; kingdom Metazoa; phylum Chordata; class Mammalia; order Chiroptera; family Rhinolophidae; genus Rhinolophus; species Rhinolophus hipposideros. The sequence continues at coordinate 30,924,197 of NC_138046.1, forward strand.
GATGACATGACGCTCTAAAGAGAAAACCCTAAAGACTCCACCAAAAAGCTATTAAAAATAATGAAAAAATACAGTAAAATTGCCTGCTACAAAATCAACGTACAAAAATTGCATTCCTATATACTAACCTTGAAATCTCAGAAAAAGAAAAACAAAATAACAAGACTCCTTTTGCAATTTCAATGCAAGAATAAAATACATAGGAATAAACTTAACCACGGATGTGAAAGACCTATATGCTGAAAACTATAAGACATTTTAAAAATAAATTGAAGGAGATAAAAAGAAATGGAAAGATATTCCGTGCTCATGGATTAGAAGAATCAACACAGTTAAAATGGCCATATTCCACAAATTTAATGCAATCCCCATCAAAATCCCAATGTCCCAATAGCAAATTTTTAAAGAAAGAGAACGAAAAATTCATCAGATTTGTTTGGAACCAAAAAGACCCCAAATAGCCAAAGCAATCTTAAGAAAAAAGAACAATGATGGCGTTATAACACTCTTGACTTTAGCTTGTACAACATGGCAACAATAGTCAAAACAGAATGGTATTGGCAGAAAAACACACACAGAGCAATGGAAGAGAATTGAGAACCAAGAAATAAAAAAAAAAACATAAATATGGACAGACAATATTTGACAAAGAAGCAAAAACATACAATGGAGAAAAGACAACCTCTTCAATAAACAGTTTTGGCAGAATTGGAAAGCCACTTGCAAAAGTATGAAACTGGACTGCTGTCTGTCACCACGTACCAAAATTAATTCAAATGGATCAAAGATAAGCATAAGACCTGTAACAATAAACTACATAGAGTAAAACATAGGTACTAAACTTACGGACCTTGGGTCCATAACATTTCATGAATTTGACTCCAAAGGCAAGGAGAGTAAAAGCTAAAATAAATGAATGGGACTATATAAAACTAAAAACCTTCTGCACAGCAAAAGAAACCATCAAGAAAATAAGGACGCAACCAACTGAATGGTAGACGATTTTTGCAAACCGTGCTCCTGATAAGGGTTTAATATCGAAATTATAAAACGAACACATACAACTCAATAATACAAAATGCATACAACCCAATTGAAAAATGGGCAGTGGACCTGAAGAGTCATTTCTCCAAAGAGGACATACAATGGCAAATAGACATATGTGAAAATGCTCAACATCACTAATCATGAGAGAAATGCAAACAAAAACTACAATGAGATATCACCTCACCCCAGTTACAATTGCTATCATACACAAATAGTAACAAGTGTTGGAGAGGCTGTGGAGAAAAATGAACACCATACACTCTTGGTGAATATGCAGATTGCTGCAGCCACTGTAGAAGGCAGTGCGGAAGTTCCCAAAAAAGCTACAAATAGAATTACCATATGACCCAGTCCCTCTTCTGACTATCTACCCAAAAAATCTGAAAATCTTCATACATAAAGACAAGTGTGCTCCAATGTTCATTGCAGCTTTATTTTCGGTGGCCAAGACATGGAAACAACCAAAATGTCCTTTCATAGATGAATCGATAAAGAAGTTGTGGTATATGTACACAATGGAATACTCTTCGGCGGTAAGAAAAGATAAAATAGGACTATTTGTGAGTACATAGATGGATCTTGAGATTATAATGCTAAGCGAAATAATCAGACAAAAAAAGCAGATAATCATATGATTTCACTGATATGTGGTATATAAACCGAAACCAACAAAAGAACAAGACACACAAATGAGAAACAAAAACTCTTAGACACTCGCAATGGTTTAGCAGTTATCAGATGATAAAGGAGAAGGCGGTTGGTAGATGTTGGTAAAGGGGATCAAATATATGGTGATGGAAGGAAAACTGACTCTGGGTGGTGAAAACACAATGGGATTTATAGATGGTGTAATACAAAATTGTACACCTGAAATCTATGTAATTTCACTAACAATTTTCACCCCAATAAATTAAAAAACAAAGAAACATACACTACCACTTATTACATGACACAACAATTCTGCTTGCTATTACAAAGAAATTTTATTTATTTTTATTTTTTGGTTTATTGGGGTGACATTTGTTAGTAAAATTTCATAGATTTCAGGTGTACAATTCTGTAATACATCATCTATAAATCCTATTGTGTGTTCACCACCCAAAATCAGTTCTCATTCCATCACCATATATTGCATTCCCCTTACCCTCATCTCACACCCTCTAACTCCCTTACACTCTGGTAACCACTAAATTATTGTCTGTGTCTATGAATTTTTGTTTCCCATTTGTTTGTCTTGTTCTTTTCTTGTTTTTGGTTTATATACCACATATCAGTTAAATCATATGGTTCTCTGCTTTTTATGTCAGACTTTTTCACTTAGAATTATACTCTCAAGATCCAACCATGTTGTCACAAATGTTCCTATATCATCTTTTCTTACCGCAGAATAGTATTCCATTGTATATATATACCACAACTTCTTTATCGATTCATCTATGAAAGGACATTTTGGTTGTTTCCATGTATTAGCCACCGTGAACAAAGCTGCAATGAACATTGGAGTACACGTGTCTTCATGGATAAATGTTTTCAGATTTTTTGGGTAGATAGCCAGGAGAGAGATTGCTGGGTCATATGGTAATCCTATTCTTAATTTTTTGAGGAACCTTCACACAGCCTTCCATAAGACCTGCACCAGTCTGCATTCCCACCAACAGTGTATTAGAGTTCCTGTTTCTCCACAGCCTCTCCAACACTTGTTACTATTTGTCTTGTTGATGACAGCCATTCTGACTGGGAGAGGTGATATCTCATTGTGGTTTTATTTGCATTTCTCTGATGATTGGTGATGTTGAGAATTTTTCCATATGTTTATTTGCCATTTGCATGTCCGCTTTGGAGAAATGTTTCTTCAGGTCATCTGTCCATTTTTCAATTGGATTGTTTGGTTTTTTGTTGTTGAGTTTCATGAGTTCCTTGGTATTTTGGATATTAGCCCCTTATCGAAGGCATTGTTTGCAAAAATCTTCTCCCATTCAGTTGGTTGCCTTTTTATTTTGTCGATACTTTCTTTTGATGTGCAGAATCTTTTAAGTTTCATATAGTCCCATTTGTTTATTTTAGCTTTTGCTTCCATTGCCTTTAGAGTCAAATTCATAAAATGCTCTTTGAACCCAAGGTCCATAAGTTTAGTACCTATGTTTTCTTCTATGCAGTTTATTGTGTCAGGTCTTATGACTGATTCAATTTCCTTATTTTTGATCAGTCTAGATTTTTGTTGTTGAGTTGTATGAGTTTCATAAATGTTTTGGATATTAGCCTCTTATCAGAGGCATTGTTTTCAAAAATCGTCTCTCATTCAATTGGATGACTTTATTTTGTATTAGTTATACTGTGTAAATATATAGTATTAGTTATACATAAATCACCTTAAGTTTTTAATTGCTAAAAGGACTCAGAGCGTTCACACTGTTTATAATATATAAGAGCTCTATAACATGCAAAGTATGTAATACAGCATCAGCATGAGGGTATGAACTACAAAATGTCCAAAGATATCAGGTGCTAGCTTCTTTTCTTTGAACAGTTGGATAATGCAAGGATGCACTTTGTCTCCAGATCTCAAATTATTACCAATGTGGATGCAAAATATTTTGGTACCAGGCAGCCCAAATTTTATTCATTGTGGCGTCTTTTATGGTAAACTGGTCATGTAAGTACATACTAGCTATATAAGTAGCCTTAATCTGTGAAATTCCCCAAGTCTTACCTAAACACATTGTAAATCATCTATCCAATTATTATTAAATAGTGCTGAAAGGATGTTATGCCTTGCGACTAAAACAACTCATGGACCCATGGTTATTCAGCATCATTTATCTTTACTTAATAGATTTCATTACATTGGGTAAGGGTCAATATTGAGATAAGAAAAAAAATCAATTTATACTAGATGAAATTAATCCATGTGGTGCATATGTATTTCTCTTCATTGTTTCACTTGTTTTGTTGAATTATAGAGTCAAGAACTCTCATAAGAAACATAATACAAGAAGTTTTTGTTTTATGATTTTGCATTTCCAAATATTTTTTTTTCTATTCTCTCCCTTTGGCTCAATAGTTTTTACTTGGTGGAGAATTATAAATTCAAAACTATTTTACATCAGAATATTAAGGGCATTTTTATCCATCGTTGATGAAAAATTTGATGTTAGTCTGAGTTCTGTTTCTTTGGAAATGATCTGTTTGTTTTACTGTCTTATATCCTGTTCTCTGGAAGCTTCTTTTCATCTTTGGCTTCCAAACGTTCAAAGGAATTCACTTAGGTTTAGATCGGTTTAATTGTTTGCTTGTTTTTCCGTTATTCATTTATTTTATTTGTTGTTCTGAGTACATAAAGAGACCTTAAAATCTAAAAACTCATTGTCCTTAGCTTTACAAAATTTCTGTTTGTCTTGTTTTTGTTATTAGTTTCAGGTGTACAAAACGATGTAATAGTTAGACATTTTACCCCTCACAAAATGATAATCCCCCACCCCCAATCTACTACCCCTCTCACATCATATGTAGCTCTTACAGTACCACTGACTCCATTCCTTATGGTATACTCCACATCCTGTGAATATATATATATATATATATATATATATATATATATATATATATATATATATAATTATATATATAAATATATATATATAATTATATATATATTATAGTTAATATATATAATTATAGTTGACATTCATTATTATTCAGCTTCAGTTGTACACTGCAGTGGTCAGGCACCTACACTGTCCATGAAGAGCTCTCCTTAAAGTGTTCATTGGATACCCTATAAAATCTATACATTATTGATTGTATTTCCCAAACATGGCAATCCTGTGGTTACCAATTGTGTTTTCTAATCCCCTCACCTCCCTTATCTCCACTCCCTCCCATCTAGCAACCCTCAGTTTTCTGTCTATATCTCTGAGACTGTTGCTGATTAGTTTGTTTATTTATTCTATTCCTTATATTCCACATATAAGTGAGATCATATGGTATTTGTCTTTCTTTGCCTGACTTATTTCACTTGGCATAATGTTCTCTAGTCCATACATATCATTGCAAATGGTAAGATTTCATTTTTCTTTATAGCTGAGTAATACTCCATGTATAAATATACCACAGTTTCTTAATCCAATCATCTACTGATGTGCATTTCGGTTGTTTCAATGTCCTGGTTATTGTGAATAGTGCTGCAATAAACATAGGGGTGCAAAAATTTTTTTTTTGAATTAGTGTTTTTGACTTCTCTGGACAAATACCTGAGAGTGAAATTGCGGGGTCCTAAATTATTTTCATTTCCAGTATTTTGAGATACCTCCATACTGATTTCCATAATGGATGCACCAATCTGCAATCTCACCCTCAGTGCAAGAGGGATCCCTTTTCTCCACATTTTCGTCAGCACTTGTTTGTTGATTTATTGATGATAACCATTCTGACTGGAGTGAGGTGGTATCTCATTGTGGTTTTTATTTGCATTTCTCTATTGATTAGTGAGGTTGGACATTTTTTTCCATGTCTGTTGGCCATCTGTATATCCCCTTTAGATAAACGTCTCTTCATGCCCTCTGCCATTTTTTAATTGGGTAGTTTGATTTTTTGGTGTTGAGTGTAATGAATTATCTTTTAATAAATTTTGGACATATCCCTTTATCAGATGTGTCAGGCACAAATATCTTCTCCTATTCAGTAGGATGCTTTTTTTTTTTTTTTATTGATGGCTTCCTTTGCTGTGAAAAACCTTTTCAGTTTGATGTAATCCCATATGTTTATTTTTTCTCTTACTTCCCTTACCAAAAGGGAAATGTCAGAAAAATTATTACTAAGGGTAATGTCTGCAAATTTACTTCCTATATTTTCTTCTAGAAGTTTTATGGTTTCAGATCTTACATTGAAGTCTTTAATCCGTTTTGAATTTATTCTTGTATATGTGGTAAGGAGGCGGCCCAGCTTCAATTTTTTGCACATGTCTATCCAGGTTTCTCAGCACCATTTATTCAACAGATAGTACTTACCCCAAGTAAATTCTTATCTCCATTGTTGTAGATAAATGAGTACATAGGCATGGATTTATTTCTGGGCTCACTGTTCTGTTCCATTCATCTATGTGTCTGTTTGTATGCCAGTACAGTGGTGTTGTGATTACTATAGCCTTGTAGTGTGATTTGATGTCACATATCGTGATTCCTCACAGTTTGTTCTTATTTCTCAAGATTGCCATGGCTTTTCGGGTTTTTTTGTGGTTCCATATAAATTTTAGGATTATATGTTTTAGTTCTGTGAAAAAATGTCCTTGGTAGTTTAATAGGAATTGTGTTGAATCTATATATTGCCTTAGGCAGTATGGACATTTTAAGGATATTAATTCTTTCTATCCATAAGCATAGAATGTTTCCATTTATTTGTATCTTCTTTAATTTACCTTTTTAGTGTCTTATAGTTTTCTGAGTACAGGTCTTTTACTTCTTTGGTTAAATTTATTCCTAAGTATTTTATAGTTTTTGAATCAATTGTATAATGGGACTGTTTTCTTAATTTCTCCTTCTGATAGTTTATTATTGGTGTATACCAGGCGTGTCCAAACTTTTTTCAACGTTTTTCAACAAGAGCCACATGCTGTAAAATACACAAACAGCTGGGCCACTCTCTTGAGGTGAAGTACTATTGCCTCACATGGTTTATTTAAGTAAACTAAATATATTTTTGGAATTTGCTGTGGGCCAATTAACAATGGATCACGCGTCGCAGCTGCCCTGTGGGCTGCAGTTTGGACACCCCTGGTGTATACAAATGCAACTGATTTCTGTATATTAATTTTGTATCCAGCTACATTACTAAATTAACTTATCAGGTCTAATAGATATTTAGTGGTGTCTTTAGGGTTCTCTACATGTAGTATCATATCATCTGCATATAATGACAATTTTACTTCCTCCTTACCCATTTGGATGCCTTTCATTTCTTTTTCTTGCCTGATTGCTGTGGCTAGAAGTTCCAGAACTATGTTGAATGAAAGTGGAGAAAGTGGGCAAACTTGTCCTTTTCCTGATCTTAAGGGGAATGTTTTTTGTTTTTCCCCATTGAGTGTGATGTTTGCTGTGGGATTATCATATATGGCCTTTATCATACTGAGATATGACCCCTCTATTCCCACTTTCTTAAGAGCTTTTACATAATTTGCTGTTGGATTTTATCAAATGGTTTTCTGCATCTATTGATATGACCATATGATTTTTATTTTTCATTTTGGTTATGTGGTATATCACATTAATTGATTTATGAATATTGATCCAAACTAATATTGATTGCATACTAGGAATGAATCCCACTTGATCATATTGTATGATCTTCTTAATGTATTGCTGAATTCAGTTTGCTAATATCTTGTTAAGGAGTTTTGCACCAATGTCACTAGGGATACTGTCCTGTAGTTTTCTTTTTTTGTAATGTCTTTGTCTGATTTTGGAATAGGGGTGATAGTAGCCTCGCAAAAAGTGTTTGGGTGCTTTCCCTCCTTCTGGATTTTTTGGAATACTTTGAGGAGAACAAGTGATAATTCTTTTTTAAATATTTGGTAAAATTCACCTGGAAAGACATCTGGTCCAGGAATTTTTTTGGGGGGAGCTTGTTGATTACTGATTCAGTTTCACTGGTAGTAATCAGTCTAGTCAGAGTTTCCATTTCTTCTCGAGTTAGCCTTGGAAAGTGTATGCTTCTAAAAAATTATCCATTTTTTCCAGATTGTCTAGTTTGTTGATGTATCGATGCTCATAGTATTTTCTTAAAATTTTTTCTATCTCTATGATGTCTATTGTCACTTCTCCTCTTTCATTTCTGATTTTATTAATTTGGGTGCTCTCCTTTTTTGTTGAGTCTGGCTAATTGTCAATTTTGCTTATCTTCTCAAAAAACAGCTCTTAGTTTCATTGATCTTTTGTATTGTTTTTTGGTCTCTGTTTCATTTATTTTCATTCTGATCTTTGTTATCCCCTTTCTTCTAATATCTTTTGGCTTATTTCCCTGTTCTTTTTCCAGTTCCCTTAGGTGTAAGGATAACCTGTTGATTTGAGATTTTTGTTGTTTCTTTAGGTAGGACTGCATTACTATGCATTTCCCTCTTAGGACTGCTTTCACTGCATCCAACAGGTTTTGGATTGTTGCATTTTCATTTGTCTCAAGGTATCTTTTGATTTCTTCATTGATCTCATTGTTGACCTACTCATTATTTAGTAACAGGTATTCAGACTCCATGTATTTGAATGTTTTCCAGTTCTTTTTCTTGTAGTTTATTTCCAATTTCATAGCACTGTGGTCAGAGAAGACACTGGATATTATTTCAATTGTCTTAAATCTATTGAGACTTGTTTTGTGGCCTAACATGTAGTCTTTCTTGCAAAACGCTCCATGTGCACTCAAGAAGAATATACATTCTGCAGCTTTTGTTTGAAATGCTCTAAAAATATTGATTAAATCCAACTTGTCCAATGTGTCATTTAAAGCCCCAGTTTCCAAATTGATTTTCTCTCTGGAGGATCTGCCCCTTGTTTTCAGTGGTATGTTGAAGTCCCCTACTGTGATAGTGTTACTGTTGATCACTGCCTTTATATCAGCCAATATGTGTTTTAAATATTTACGTGTTCCTATGTTGGGTGCATAAATGTTTACTAGCGTTATGTCCTCTTGTTGAATTAATCCCTTTATTACTATGTAGTGCCTTCCTTTGTCTTTTATTACATTCTTTATTTTAAAGTATATTTTGTTAGGTGTAAGTATTGCTACTACAGTATACTAGTGTAGCACAACAACAACAAAAAATACATTCACATGTAAAAACAATCGACAGCCAACACTGAACAGAAACAAAAATATCAAAAATGCAAAAAAACAGAAAAAATAAACTAAACAAAAAATAGCTACACCCCCAAAAAAATAATCAGAGAAAAATGGAAAGAAGAAGGAAATGTAAAGCAAGAAAAAAAAAAAGAAGAGAGAAAAGGGAATGTTGTGTGTGTGTGTATACATATATACATATATATATATATATATGTATATACATATATACACAACATTCCCTTTTCTCTCTTCTTTTTTTTCTTGCTTTACATTTCCTTCTTCTTTCCATTTTTATATATCCATTTGTTATATATATATATATATATATATATATATATATATATATATATATATATATATATATATATATATAACAAAAAAAAAAACAGCGCCAGCCTTGATTTAAACCCACCAAGCTACCTCCAGGTTGTCCTCTGTTGTACAAAAACTCCTCTACATCTTGTCGAGGCAGAGCTGGCCATCTAGTGCCCAGAGTGACCCTGGCAATGCAGTTCTAGACGGGAGGAGCTATGTAATGTGGTTGGCAGTTTTTACAAACAAACTCAGTGCAGTTTCTGCTCTCACATGCACAAACTCGCACTGAGCTCACCACAGCCAGCAACCAGGTGGTGGGCTTCTTCCCTATGTGCAGGTCTCCTGGGTTTTAGCATGGAGGCTGGGTAGGCATGTGCCTGGCCATCCCAGGAATGTCACACTCTTTCCAGCCTCTTCCCTAGGTCACAGCTACAAATCACCTTTTACCATTTCTTGAGAGAATACTGCTCCTCTGTAACCTGACACTACTCCTCTGTTCGGGGACTAGCTTAGGACTCTGGAAGGGCAAGGGTGGGAGATCTGTGGGAGAGTGGGGGGAGGTGCCGAGGTATGGAGGTTTCTTTATGTCTGACCAAGAGAGCCCTGCCTGATGTTCTCAGCTGAGGTTTCTGCCTCCAAACTCTGACACTGTCATCCATTATTCTGATCTCTTGACAGGACTGTGGGTTGCAGGGAGGGAACCCACTGCCAGGCTGTTGTGATCTCTGCTCTGTGTCCTGGGGCCCCACATCACCACAGCTGCAGATGTGGGCCAGCTCTCCGCACCTCTCCTTTCCATCTTCCGCCGCTCACCAGGTTTGCCCACCTTCAGGAAATCCTCATGCCAGTCTCTTAGCTGTTCTGTCTGATGAGCAGAGAATCCTTTGACAGGTTATAGATGTTCAATTTGTGGTAAATACCAGAGGAGAATTGAAGAAGCATGTCTCAGTGCCACCATTTCTATGATGTCACTCTCAGCTTTAGAAAATTTTATTGCAAAAGGAAACAATTCATTTTGCAACAGCAACAAAAAGAATAAAATACAAAGAATAAACTTAACAATGGATGCAAAAGACCTCTAACTAAAAACTATGAGACACTTTAAAAGAAATTAAAGAAGACACAAAGAAATGGAAAGACATTCCTGTTCATGGATTGGAAGAATCAACATAGTTAAAATGGCTGTATTATCCAAAGCAATATACAAATTTAATACAATCCCCTTAAAAATCTCAATGGCATTTCTTAAAGAAATAGAACAAAACAATCATCAGATTTGTATGGAATCACAAAAGACCCTGAATAGCCAAAGCAATCTTGAGAAAAAAGAACAATACTGGATGTATCACACTCTCTGACTTTAGCTTGTACTACAGGCCTGCAATAATCAAAACAGCATGGTATTGGCAGAAAAACAGAAACATAGACCAATAAAATAGAATTGAGAACCCAGTAATGAAACCACATAAATATGGACAGATAATTTTTGCCAAAGAAGAAAAAAACATACAATGGAGAAAAGAGAGCCTCTTCAATAAATGGTGGTGGGAGAATTGGATAGCCACGTGCAAAAGAATTAAACTGGACTACAAACTGTCACCATGTACCAAAATTAATTCAAAATGGATCAAAGACTTAAGCTTAAGACCTGACACAATAAACGGCATAGAAGAAAACATAGGTGCTGAACTTATAGACCTTGGGTTCAAAGAGCATTTTATGAATTTGACTCCAAAGGCAATGGAAGTAAAAGCTAAAATAAATAAATAGGACTATATGAAGCTTAAAAGCTTCTGCATAGCAAAAGAAACCATGGACAAAATAAAGAGGCAACCAACTGAACGGGAGAAGAATTTTGCAAACAGTAACTCCAATAAAGGGGCTGATATCCAAAATATACAAGAAACGCATGAAACTCAACAACAACAACAACAACAACAAAAAAAAATTCAATTGAAAAATGGGCAGACCACCTGAAGAGACATTTCTAAAGGGGACATGCAAATGGCAAATAGATACATGAAAAAATGCTTGTACACCAGAAGCTAAACATTAATGAATGCCAACTATAATTTTATATATATAATGTGATGGCTCAGTGTGAGGTCGGAGGGATAGTGGATGGGGGGAGGGGGGTTCACAGTGTGAGGGATATAAATGATGAACGTCTAAGTATTACCTTGTCTTGTACACCTGAAACTAATATAAAAATAATAAATAAATAAATACATAAATAAATAAATAAATAAATAAATAAATAAAATAAAAATAAAAGTACTACACATATTAATAAAAACATAACACAGAAAAAAAATGCTCAACATCACTAATCATCAGAGAAATGCAAATAAAAACCACAATGAGATACCAGCTCACCCCAGTCAGAATGGCTATCATCAACAAGACAAACAGTAACAAGTGTTGGAGAGGCTGTGGAGAAAAAGTAACCCTCATACACTGTTGGTGGGAATGCAGACTGGTGCAGGCCCTATGGAAGGCAGTGTAGAGGTTCCTCAAAAAATTACGAATAGAATTACCATATGACCCAGCTATCCCTACCTGGGTATCTACAAAAAAAATCTGAAAGCATTTATCCATAAAGATACGTGTGCTCCAATGTACATTACAGCTTTGTTTACGGTGGCCAAGACACGGAAACAACCAAAATGATGTCCTTTGATAGATGAATGGATAAAGAAGTTCTGGTATATATATAAAACGGAATAGTATTCGGTAGTAAGAAATGATGATATAGGAACATTTGTGACAACATGGATGGATCTTGAGAGTATAATGCTAAATGAAATAAATCAGACAAAAAAAGCAGAGAACCATATGATTTCACTGATATTTGGTATATAAATCAAAAACAACAAAAAGACAAGACAAACAAATGAGAAACAAAAACTCATAGACAGAGACAACAGTTTAGTGGTTTCCAGAGGGTAAGGGGAATAGGGGGTGGGAGATGAGCGTAAGGGGGATCCAATATGTTGTGATGGAAGGAGAACTGACTCTGGGTGGTGAACACACAATGGGATTTACAAATGATGTAATACGGAATTGTACACCTGAAATCTATGCAATTTTACTAACAATTGTCACCCCAATAAATTTTAAAAAAATGAGTGGGTTAACAATAAGATCAAGGAAGACTTCAAAATATAACCTGAGACAAATGAAAATGAAAACACAATGAACCAGATGTCAGAAACATGGCAGCGTTAGTGGTGGTCTTTGAAATTTTTTCTGGAAGCTACAACAAATTGAACAGTTATAATTCAACAAAAAATACCCTAAACAACAGAAAAATATATCTGAGAGATCTGTGCATCAAAACATCTGAAGGTAGGTAAAATGAGGCAATCAGGGGTGGAGGGAAGGGCGAAGTATAGAGACTTAGACCACAGGACGTAGCCTCACTGCACTCCTGGGAGAGGATAGGATTGAGGTAGGTGCACTCTCTGTGGCCAGCAATCCTTCTTAAGGAATCAGCATATAATATGGCTGAACCAAGAATCAGAGCAGAGATCTCAGGGCAAAGACTGAATACAGAATTGTGAAAAGTGTAGTTTAAGCAGTCACTGTGAGGTAGAACACAAAGACACAGAACCTGGCCACCTCAGCCCACCCTTGCAGTGCTAGCAGCAGGCCCCAAGAAAATAAACTGTAGCAGTGTCAGATTAAACAGTAGAATATCTACACCGCTGAGAACTACAGAGACAGTTCCACAGTAGACACATAGTGTGGGGCTAATTCCAGTGGCAGGGAAGAAGATGTACGAGCAAGACAGCTGTGGACTGGAAGTCACCATTGTTCAGATCCATAAACACACCTGCTGCCTCTCCTAGCCTGCACCACGCCCACCTTTCCAGGCTGATTCCTGTGGGGGCATGCAGGGCTCCTGAGACACACAAGCTCTGCATCAGGCTGCAGGGGAAGCATTGAGGTTTCAGAGGCTCAAAAGCCCATTACCCACCACACCCCAATAAGGGTGAGACCTTAAGACCAAAATGACCTAATCACAAAGAAGAAGCCCACCTCCCAGGAAATCTGCCATTGTATGAGATGATTGAACAGCAGAAGACAAAATAAAACACTGCAACGGGAGAGAAAATAAAATGCTCCAGTGCCACCTACTAGAAAGCAAAAGAAAGATCTCTTCATATCAACCTGCTACAGAATCCACTCCTGTAGATGGCCAGGAAAATTAATTCATCAATTGCCACGAATAACTAAGGTAACGAGGCAGCTCACAAAGAAAATGAAATGTCTCCAGAAAATGAACTCAAAGGCATGGAAATATGTGACTTAAATGACAGAGAATTCAAGATTGCAGTTCTGAAATAACTCAACAAGGTGCAAGAAAACTCACCTAGGCAGTTTAATGAACTAAGAAATGAAATCAATAAACAAAATAAATATTTTACCAAAGATTTTGAAATTTAAAAAAAATACCAAATAGAAATTCTGGAGCTAAAGAACTCAACAAAAGAGATGAAGAATGACATACCCAACTGAGGACATAGAGCTGACAAGATGAAGGAAAGAATTAGTGATATCGAAAATAGAAATCTGGAAATGACACCAATGAAAGAAGAGAGAGACTTGAGAGTTAAAAGAAATGAAAGCACTCTACAAAAACTATCTTACAAAATCAGACAAAGCAACATGAGAATAATGGGTATACCAGAAGGTGAAGAGACGGAGAAGGTCACAAAGTGTCTATTCAAACAAATAGCCAACGAGAACTTCCCAAACCTGTGGGAAGAACTGGATTCTTAAGTCATAGAAGCCAACAAAACACCTAATTACCTCAATCCCAACACGCCTTCTTGAAGGCACATTATATTGAAACTGTCAAAAATTAATGATAAAGAAATAATTCTCAACGCAGCCAGTAAAACGAAAGCAGTAACCTAGAAGGAAAGCCCATTAGACTATTATCAGACTTTTCAGCAGGCACTCTACAAGCCAGAAAGAAGTGGAATCAAATATCCAAACTATTGAAGGAGAGAAATTACCAGCCAAAATAATATATTCAGCCAAGTTATCCTTTAGATGTAAAGGAAGAATAGGGACCTTTCCAGATATATTGATGCAGAGAGAATTTTTCACGTGAAGCTACTGGGTGTGAAACAAAAAGTCAAAAGAATACAAAACCATGAAAAAGATTACTAGCAGACAGAATATGCACTATACACTTAAACATAACAAAAGATAAAGAATATAAAAACATAAAAAAAAGAAAAAGAGAAGAATACAACTTGGTACTGAAACTCAGAAATCAACTCACAGCACAAATAAGGATAATTTGTGACGAGAAAAACTTAAAACATAAAAGGGGGGAGATTAAAGATCTGAATAGGCAAAGTGGAATAAAGATAAGAAATATGCTGCAGAAAAAGGACTACTGTATATATGCAACTATCTTTTTCATAAAAATAATGATAACGACTCAAAAAATTCAGAACTGAGACACACAATATAAAAAAAGAGGAAACAGAGGGAAAATATAGAATATCATGACCCTAAAATAGCAGACAGAAACAAAAAGGCAAGGAAACAATGGAGACCCCCAGCTACCAGAAAACAAAATACAAAATGGCAGTAGCAAATCCTCATATGTCAATAAGCACTGTAAATGTAAATGGACTGAGCTCACCAAATTTAAAAGAGGCACAGAGAAGATCGTATCAAAAAATAAATAAATAACCGTATTCTGCCCCCAAGAGACAAATCTCAGCTACAAAGACAAACATAGAAAATTATAGATTCAAAGTGAAAGGGTGGATCCAAGCGAATGGCACCCAGAGATAAGGAGTATAGCCATATTGTACCTGACAAAGAGACTTTAGGAAGAAAATGTAACAACAGACAAAAATGGACATTTCATAATCAAGTTGCTGCCTACAAAATCAATGTGCAGAAATCCATTGCATCCCTCTATACCAAAAATGAAATTTGAGAAAATAAATGAAAACAAAGTTTCTTTTGTATTTGAAACAAAAAGAATAAAATACTTAGGAATAAACTTAACAAAGATTCTGAAAGACCTATACACTGAAAATTACAAGACATTCTTTTCGATTCTTTAATTAAAGTTTACTGGAGTGACAATTATTAGTAAAGTTACACAAATTCATAAATTTCAGGTATACGATTCTGTAGTACATCATCTATAAATCACACTGTGTGTTCACCACCTAGAGTCAGTTTTCATTCTATCACCATATATTTGATCCCCTTTACCCTCACCTACCACTCCCTCCCTCGATACCCTCTGGTAACCACAAAACTATTCTCCCTGTCTATGAGTTTTTCATTTATATTGGCTCGACTTGTTTTTGGTGTTGTTGTTTTTGGTTTATACAACACATATCAATGAAACCATATGGTTCTCTACTTTTTCTCACTGATTTATTTCGCTTAGCATTATAATCTCAAGATCGATCCATGTTGTCACAAATGGTCCTAGTTCATCTTGTCTTACCAATGAACAGTATTCCATTGTGTATATATACCACAACTTCTTTAACCATACATCTATTGAAGGCCGTTTTTGGATGTTTCCATGTATTGGTGACTGTAAATAAAGATGCAATGAACATTGCAGCACATACGTCTGTATTGATAAATGTTTTCACATTTCTGGGGTAGATACCCAGGAGAGGGATTGCTGGGTCATATGGTAATTCTATTCGTAATTTTTTCAGGAACCTCCACACTGCCTACCATAGCGGCTACACCAGTCTGCATTACCACCAACAGTGAATGAGGGTTCCTTTTTCTCCACAGCCTCTCCAAAACTTGTTACTATTTGTCTTATTGATGATAGCCATTCTAACTGGGTGAGGTGATATCTCGTTGTGCTTTTTATTTGCATTTCTCTGATGATCAGAGATATTGAGCATTTTTTCATATCTCTATTTCCCATTTGTATGTCCTCTTTGGAGAAATGTCTCTGCAGATCCTCTGCCCATTCTCCAATTGGGTTGTTTATTTTTTTGTTGTTGAGTTGCATGAGTTCCTTGCATCTTTTGGATATTAGCCCCTTATCAGAGGCACTGTTTGCAAAAATCTTCTCCCATTCAGTTGGTTGCCTCTTTATTTTGTACATGATTTCTTTTGTTGTGCAAAGGTTTTAAGTTTGATATATTCCCATTCATTTATCTTAGCTTTTACTTCCCTTGCCTTTGGAGTCAAATTCATAAAATGCTCTTTGAACCCAAGTCCATAAGTTTAGTACCTATGTTTTTTTCTATGCAGTTTATTGTTCCAGGTCTTATGCTTAAATCTTTGATCCATTTTGAATTAATTTTGGTGCATGGTGACAGACAGCAGTCCAGTTTCATTCTGTTTCATGTGGCTTTCCAATTCTGGCAGCACCATTTATTGAAGAGGCTGTCTTTTCTCCACTGTATGTTTTTCGCTTCTTTTCAAAAACTATATGTCCATATTTACGTGGTTTATTTTGGGTTTCTCAGTTCAATTCCTTTGTTCTATGTGTCTGTTTTTCTGCCAATATCATGCTGCTTTCATTATTGTTGCTGTGTAGTAAAAGCCAAAGTTGGGGAGTCTGATGACTCCAGCATTGTTCTGTTTTCTTAAGATTGCTTTGACTATTCGGGGTCTTTTCTGCTTGCAAACAAATCTGATTACTTTTTGTTCTATTTCTTTAAAAAAAATGTAATTGGGATATTGATGGGGATTGCATTAAATCTGTATACTGCTTTCAGTAATATGGCCATTTTAACTATGTTGATTCTTACAATCCATGAACATGGAATGTCTTTCAATTTCTTTGTGTTTTCTTCAATTTCTTTTTCAAAATGTCTTATAGTCTTTAGCATATATGTCGTTCACATTCTTGGTTAAGTTTATTCCTAGGTATTTTATTCTTTTTGTTGCAATTGCAAAAGGAATTGTGTTTGGTTTTTTTTTCCTGAAATTTCTTTGTTAGTATATAGGATTGCAATGCAACTTCATTTTGTAGTCAGCAAATTTACAGTATTCATTGATTGTTTCTAATACATTTTTAGTGTAGTATTTAGGGTTTTCTATATATCGCATCATGTCATCTGCAAAGAGTGACAATTTATCTTCTTCATTCCCAATTTGGATGTCTTTTTTTTCTTTCTCTTGCCTGATGGCTCTGGTGAGATCATCCAACACCATGTTGAAAATCCTGTCCTGTTCCTGAACATAGAGCAAAGGGCTTCTGTTTTTCACCATTAATTATGAGGTTAGTTGAGTGTTTGTCATTTATGGCTTTCATTGTGTTAAGATATTTTCCGTCTGCATCTATTTTATTAAGTGTTTTAATCATAAATGAATGTTGTATATGGTCACGTGCTTTTTCTGGATGTATTGATATAGTCATATGATTTTTGCTATTTATTTTGTTCATGTGATGTATCACATCGATGGATTCGCGCATGTTGAACCATCTAGTGCCCCTGGGATAAACCACTCTTCCTTCTGATGAATAATCTTTTTAAGGTATTGTAGCATTAGCTAGAATTTTGTTTAGGATTTTTGCATCTGTATTCATCAGAGATATTGGTCTGTAGTTTTCTTTTTGTTGTGTTATCCTTACCAGATTTTGGTATCAGGGTAGTTTTATGAGGGTAGCTCATAAAATGAGTTAGGGAATACTGCCGTTTCTTCAAATTTTTTTGAAATTGGAGCAGGACTGGTATTAGATCCACATTGAAGGATTGGTAGAATTCACTAATGAAGCCATCTAGTGCCGGATTTTTGCTTTGGGAAACGTTTTGGATGACTGATTCAATTTCCTTACTGGTGATCCATCAATTTAGATTTTCTAGTTCTTCACAATTCAACCCAGGAATTCTATATGTTTTTAGAACTTGTCCATTTCTTCCAGGTTACTGAATTTGGTGGCTTATAGTCCTTTATAGTATTCTTTGATGATCCTTTGTATTTCCGTGGCATCCTTTATAACTTCGCCTTTTTCATTTCTGACTTTGTTTATTTGTGTCTTTTCTCTTTTTATCTTAGTGATTCTACCCAAGGATTTGTCAATTTTCTTCATCTATTCAAAGAACCAGCTCTTCGGCACATTAATTTTTTTATTATCTTTTTGTTCTCTTTTTCATTTAGTTCTGCTCTGATTTTTATTATTTCCTTTCTTCTGCTGACATTGGGTTTAATTTCTTCTTTTTTAGTTCTTCAAGGTGTAACATGAGGTTATTTATTTGGGATTTTCTTGATTCTTGAGATAGGCCTGTAATGACATGAATTTCCCTCTTAAAACACCTTTCGCTGCATCCCAACTATTTTTGTAGGATGGACTTTTATTTTCATTCCTTTCTTTGTATCTTTTGATCTCTCTTCTAATTTCTTCTATGACCAGGTCATTCTTTAAAAGTATCTTGTTTAATCTCCATGTATTTGTGGTTTTTTCTGCTTTCTTTTTGCAGACGATATCCATTTTCAAACATTGTGATCAGAGAATATTCTTGGTATGATTTCAGTCTTCTTAAATTTGCTGAGTCTAGTTTTATGACCCAATGTATGGTCTATCCTTGAAAATGTCCCATGTACACTAGAAAAAAATTATAGTCTGATGTTTTTGGATGAAGTGGTCTGTAAATGTCAGTTATGTCCATTTCATCTAATGTGTCATTTAGTGTTGCCATTTTTTTAATTTATTTTCTGTTTGGATGATCTATTCATAGCTTCAAGGATGTATTTACATCCTCTAGTATGATTGTGCTTTGGTGAATTTCTCCCTTTATTTCTGTTAGTAATTGCTTTGGTATATTTTGGTGCTTCCAAGCTCGGGTCCTAAATATTGATGACTGTTATGTCTTCTTGTTGTATAGTCCCCTTTATCATAATGAAATGTCCATGTTTGTCTCTTGTTAACTTTTTTTAACCTGAAGTGTGTTTCATCTAATATCAATATGGGCACATCTGATTTTCTCTGGATATCAGTTGCTTGGTGTGTCAATTTCCACCCTTTTACTTTGAGTGTATGCTTCTCCTTGTAGCTGAGATGTGTCTCTTGGAGACAGTATATGGTTGAGTTTAGTTTTTTGAGCGAATCTGCTACTCTGTGCCTTTATATTGGTGAGTTCAGTCCATTTTCATTTAGGAGGATTTTTCATATGTGACGATTTCCTGTCATTCTATCTTTAGTTTTCTGGTAAGACTGTGTCTCCATTGTTTCTTTGCCTTTTTGTTGTTGTCTATGTTTCTGTGTGGTGGTGTTCTATGATATTTCTCTCTGTTTCTTCTTTTATTACAGTATGTATTTCAGTTCTGGATTTTGTTGAATGATTACTATTAATTTTATGTAAAAGAAAGTTTGATATTTAGAGTATTTCGTTTTGTTCAGCATACTTACTTTGTCCCATTTCCACGTTCTGGGTCAGGCCTTTACTTTCCCCGTTTTGTATTTTGGTTACCACAAATTGTCCTTGTTGATGGTGGTCGAATAGTCTCCTTTAGTATTTCTTGTAGTGAACGTCAGGTTTTAGAAAATTCCCTCAGCTTCTGTATGTGTGGAAATGTCTTTATTTCTCCATCATATCTAAAGGATATCTTCATTGGATATATTATTCTTGGCTCATAACTTCTCTCTTTCAATAGTTTGAATATTTGGTTCCACTCCCTCCTGGCTTGTAAATTTTCTGCTGAAAAAATTCATGATATTCTAATGGGCTTTCCTTTGTAGCTTACCATCTTCTTTTCCCTGGCTGCCTTGAGGATTCTTTCTTTGTTGTTGATTTTAGACAGCTTCAACACAATTTGCCTTGGTGAAGGCCTGTTGGGGTTGAGGTAATTAAGCATTCTATTGGCTTCTTGGATTCGGGGATCCATTTCTTTCCACACATTTGGGTACTTCTCATTGACTATTTGTTTGAATATATAATCTGGTCCCTTCTGTCTTTCTTGTCCTTCTGGTTTGTGGATTATTCTTATATTGCTCTTTCTGATGGAGTTAGAAAGTTCTTGTAGAGTTCTTTAATTTCTTTTAAGTCTCAAGTCTCTTTCTTCTTCCATCTGTGTCATTTCCAAGTTTCTATCTTCGATGTCACTGATTCTTTCCTCCATCTGGTCAATTCTGCTACCTAAGCTGGTTATTTCATTCTTAATTTCTTCTATTGAGTTCTTAATCTCCAGAAATTTCATGGGGTTCTGTTTTAAAATTTCAATCTCTTTGGTAAAATGTTCATGTTGTTCTTTGATTGTGTTTCTGAGTTCTTTTAACTGCTTTTCTGTGTTTTCTTGCATCTCGTTGAGTTTGTTAAGAACTGCAACCTTGAATTCTCTGTTATTTAAGTGACATATTTACATATATTTAAGTTCATTTTCTGGAGATTTTTCATTTTCTTTCTCAGCTGTCTTTTTGCCTTTGTTATTCATTGCCATTAATGATATACCATTTCTCTTCTTAGACATCTATAGAGTGGGTTCTGAAACAGGTTGATAGGAAGAGGTCTTTCTTTTGTTTTCCAGTAGGTGTTGGTAGAATGTTTAAGTTCCTCTCCAGTTGCAGCTTTCTATTCTCTCTCACACTGTAGTGTTATGTTTTCTCTGCACTCTTACAGCTTTTCACACAAATTAGGGATTCCCTGGAAGGAGGGCTTCTCTTCTCTTAACAGTTGGTCTTTGTCGTATGGCACCACCTCCGTGGGGGTATGTGGAGAGTTTCTGAGGTTCCAAAGCTCTACCTGCCCCAGATTCAGAGTCTGTGTGCTTCAGTACTTCTATTTTTACTCCTGCAGGGATCCACCCACATAGGTGGGGAGAAGGGCGGGGAGTGTTGTGAGAGGTGAGTGAGCAATGGCAGCTGCCACCTCCACAGCCAGTCCTGCTCCCACAGCTCCCTCCCTTTTGCCGGAACTGGTTGGGCTGTGAGTCACTGTCTGTGAAACAGAACTTAGAACTGCAAATATTCTGTTGTTTTGATCTGACACTACTGTTCTGCTTCTAGCACTGGGCAGATGGGGCTGGACTGAGCTGTAGGAGGGTAGGATGAGGGTGTCTAGTCTCAGTGCCTAAGGCTTCCATTCGCTGGTCAGCAGTGAAGGCTTAAACCACCATTTTCAGACTTCTTCCCTCAGTCTTTGCTCTGAGGTCTCTGTTGTGAGTGTTGGGTTCAGCTGTGATATACACTGTCCCCTTAGCCCTGTGGATCATAAATGGAGCCCTAACAGTCCGATTTCTTCCCTCTTCTGCAGCTGTGGTAGTTCTGAGATGCAGCAAGCTCAACGCACCAATCTAGGTTTGAGTCCTGCACCCACACAGCCCTGTCTATGCACTTCTCCCTTCCCTCTTCCACTGCTTGCGCTATTTGCCCACCTTAGGTGATTTCAATAATGAGCCTCTTCATCTTGCCTGTCTGCTGCATAGAGAATCCTTTGTGGAGTTGTAGTTGTTCAATTTGTTGTAAATTTCAGGGAAGATTTCAACAGGCTCACCTCACACTGCCATTTTTATGACGTCAGTTGACATTCTTAAAAAGAAATTGAAGAAGACGGAAAGAAATGGAAAGGTATTCTGTTTTCATGGATTGAAAGAATCAACATAGTTAAAATGGCCATATTACCCAAAGCAATATACTGATTTAATGCAATTTCCATGAAAATTCCCATGCCATTATAAAAATAGAACAAAAAATCATCAGATTTGTATCAAATCACAAAATACCCTAAATAACCAAAGAAATCCTTAGAAAACAATAATTCTGGAGGTATCACACTCCCTGACTTCAATTTGTACTATAAAGTGACAATAATCAAAACAGCATAGTTTTGGCAGAAAAACACACAGAACATGGGATAGTATTGAAAACCCATAAGTAAACCCACTTATATACACATGGGTAGAATATTTTTTAACAAATAAACTGAAAACATCCAATGAAGAAAATAACATCTTCAGTAAATGGCTCTGGGATAATAGGAAGCCACATGCAAAAGAATGAAACTAGACTGCTATTTGTCACCATATACAAAAATTAACTCAAAATGAATCAAAGACCTAAACATAAGACCTGAAGCAATAAATTGCATAGAAGGAAGCATAGATACTAAACTTATGGACCTTGGGTTCAGGGAAAATTTTATTAACTTGACCAAAAAGGCAACGGAAGTATAAGCTAAAATGAATGAATGGGACTAAAAAGCTTTTCCCAGATAAAGAAACCATCAACAAAATAAAGAGGGAACCAACCAAATGGGAGAAGATATCTGCAAACAATGTCTCTAATAAGAGGGTAATATCCAAACTACATAAAGGAAGTGTACAACTCAACAACAACAAAAACAGTACAATTTAAAAATGTCCAAAGGATGTGAAGAAACACTTCTCCTAAGAAGACATACACTGTTTGTGGGAATGTAATTGGTATAGTCACTATGGAAGGCTGTGTGGAGGTTCCTCAAAAATTTAATAATAGAATTACTATGTCACCCAGTGATCCTTCTTTGGGTATTTACTCAAAAAAATTTGGAAACATGTATCTATAAAGATATATGTACCCCAATGTCCATTGTAACATTATTCACTGTCACCAAGACATGGGAAAAATGAGTGCTCTTTGATAGATGATTGGATAAAAAGGATTTTGTACATATACATAATTGAATATTACTAAGCCATAAGAAAAGATGAAATACTTCCATTTGTGACAACATGGATGATTCTACAAATTCTTATGCTAAGCAAAATAAGTCAGACAAAAAAAGTCAAGAACCATATGAGTTCACTCACATGTAGGTTATAAAACTGAAAGCAACAAAGGAAAAAGACAATCAAACAAATGAACAAAAACTCATATACTGAGATGACAATTTAGTGGTTATCAGAGTATAAAGGGAGAAGTGATTGGTAGAAGAGAGAAAAGAGGTAAATATATGATTTATTATGGATGTGTACACTTGAAATGTATAAAATTTTACTAACCAACGTCACACCAGTAATTTTAATAAAATAATTAGGTGTGTCTGCCATCGAACTATAAAAAACAAGTAAGAAAATAAAACAATCCAAAATGTATGAGACATAGCAAACTTTGTAGCAATACACGCCTACATCAAGAATGAAAATCTCAAATAAACATAAATTACTACAAAGGGAACTGGAAAATGAACAGCAAACAAAGCCCAAAGCAAGTAGAAGGAGGGAAATAATAAAGATCTGATTTGAAATAAACACAATAGAGGCTAAAAATAGAGAAAAAAAACTATAAAAAAAGATCAATGAAACCAAGAGCCAGTTGTTTGAACAGATAAACAAAAGTGATAAACCTTTAGCCAGACTCATCAGAAAAAAAAGAGAGAGAGAAAATTTACATAAATAAAATCAGAAGTGAAAGAGGAGAGAAAAAAATACAATAGACAACACAGAAATGCAGAAACATTTTTCTTTAAAACAAAATTCTTTAAA
Organism: Rhinolophus hipposideros; assembly: GCF_964194185.1. Classification (NCBI taxonomy): domain Eukaryota; kingdom Metazoa; phylum Chordata; class Mammalia; order Chiroptera; family Rhinolophidae; genus Rhinolophus; species Rhinolophus hipposideros. The sequence continues at coordinate 30,947,807 of NC_138046.1, forward strand.
GAAAATACTAGAAGCAATTGTATGACAAAAAATTGGACAACATGGATGAAATGGATACATTTGTAGAAGCATAAACTCTTCCAAGGCTGAATCAAGAAACAGAAAATCTGAACCAATCAATTATTACTAATGAATTTGAATCTATAATAAAATTCTCAGCATCACTAAACATTAGAGAAATTCAAATAAAAACCACAACGAGATACTACCTTACTCCTGTCAAAATAACTATAATCACTAAATCAACAAACAAGAAGTGCTGGTGAGGATGTGAAGAAAAGGAAACCCTCATGAACTGTTGATGGAATTGCAGATTGGTGCAGCCACTATGGAAAACTTTACAGAGGTACATCAAAAAATCGAAAATGGAACTACCTTATAATCCAGCAATTCCACTCCTGGGTATCTATCCAAAGAAATCTAAAACACTAATTCAAAAAAAATATGTTCACCCCTATGTTTATTGCAGTACTATTCACAATATCCAAGATATGGAAACAACCAAAATGCCCCAAAATAGACGATTGGATAAAGAAACGGTGGTATATTTATACAATGGAGTATTACTTGGCCATAAAGAAGAATGAAATATTACCATTTGCAACAACATGGGTTGACCTAGAGTATATTATGCTAAGTGAAATAACTCAGATGGAGAAAGACAAATACCATATGATCTCACTTATATGTGGAATCTATAGAACAGAACAAATGAACAAACAAAATAGAAATAGACTCAGAGATATAGGGGGAAAGACTGATGGCTGCTAGATGGGGAAGAAAGTAAAGGGATTAGAAAGTACAAATTAATAGTTACAATATTGTCACGGGGATATGAAATACAGTATGTGGAATATAATCAATAATGTTGTAAAGATTTTGTAGGGGATCATATGGGCATTTGTCTTTTGGGGAGATCAATTCATGGATTGTGTAGATGTCTGACCACTGTGCTGTAAACCTGAAGCTAAAGCTGAATAATATTGAATGTCAAATATATATATATATATATATATATATATATATATATATATATATATATATGTGTGTGTGTGTGTATACACATATGTGTGTATATATATATATATATGTATATACATACGTGTATATATACATATACATACATACATATATATATGTATATATATATATATATATATACACATATATATATATTCATTCATGGGATGTGGAGTGGAGCATAGGGAATAAAGTCAATGGAATTGTAGCAGCTATATACAATATCAGAGGGGTAGTAGATTGGGGGAGTGTGTTATCACTTTGTGAGTGGTATAAATGTCTAACTATTACATTATTTTGTACACCTGAAACCAATTTTAAAAAGATTCCAAAAATAACCCAAAAAGTCCTGGACCAGATGCCTTCACAGATAATTTTTAACAAACATTTAAAGGATTAAATCCTATTCTTCTCAACCAATCCAAAAAATTCAAAAGGAGGGAAGGCTCCCAAGCTCATTCTCTGAGGCCAACATTAATCACCTTGTTTCAAAAACCAGATAAAGACATTACCAAAAAAGAAAGAAAGAAAGAGAGAAAGAAAGAAAGAAAGAAACACACAACACTCACAAGAAAAATAAATAAAAGGCATCCAAACTGGAAATGAAGAAGTAAAACTGTCATTATAATATAGAGAGAGCACCTGAAAGATTCCACTCCAAAGAAAAAAAATAACTATTAGAAATGATAAGCAAATTTAGTAAAGTAGCAGGAATCAAAATTAATATTCAGAGATCAGTTGGTTGCATCTTTATACACCAATAACAAACTATCAGAAACAGACATTAAGAAAAAAATCGCATTTACAATAGCATAAAAAATACCAAGAAATAAATTTAAACAAGGAAGTAAAAGACGTGTACTTGGAAAATTATAAGACACCAAAGAGGGAAATTGACAAGAAACAAATAAATGTAAGTATATACCATGCTCATGGATAGGACAAATTAATATAGTTAAAATGCCCATACTACCCAAAGCAGTCTATACATCCAATGCAATCCCTACCAAAATACCAACGGCATTTTTCACAAAATTAGAACAAATAATCCTAAAATTGATATAGAACCATAGAAGCCCCCAAATAGTGCTGGCAGTCTTGAGAAAGAAGAATCAAGTTGGAGATATCATGCTACATGATATCAAACTATAGTACAGGTCATAACAATCAAAACAGCATGGCTTTGGCATAAAAACAGACACATAGATCAATGGAACAGAATAGACAGCCAAGAAATGAACCGTGCCTATATGGTAATTTTATCTATGACAAAGGAAACAACATCGGTGTAAAGACATTCTATTTTGTAGATGACATTGGGAAAACTGGACAGATACATGCAAAAAAAGTAAAACAGGACCACCTTCTTCCACCATGTAAAGAATTAAATCAAAATGTATTACACTTAAATGTAAGACCTGATGCCATAAAACTCCTAAAAGAAAACATAGGCAGTACACTCTAGGCATTACTCTTAGTAATATTTTTACTGATATACTTCCTCAGGCAAGGGAAGCAAAACAAAAAAATAAACAAATAGAACTATCAAACTAATTATTCTTTTGCTCAGCAAAGGAAACCATCAGCAAAAGGAAAAGACATCCTATTGCATTGAAGATATTCATAAATGATACATCTGATAAAGGGTTAATGTCCAAAATTTATTTAAAACAGAAACTCATACAATTCAACACTGAACAATGAATCCAATTAAAAATGGGCAGAGAACCTGAATAGACATTTTTCCAAAGAGGGCATACTGATGGCCTGTATACTTGTGAAAATATGCTCAATGTGACTAATTATCAGAGAAATGCAAATTAAAACACAATGACATAACCCTTCACACCTGTCAGAATGGCCCCATCATAAATCAAAAAACAAAACATCTTGGTAAGGATGTGGAGAAAAAGGAACTCTCTTACACTGTTGGTGAGATTTCAAATTGGTGCAGCCACTGTGGAAAACAGTATGAAGGTTGCTCAAGACATTAAAAATAGAACTTTTTATGATCCAGCAATTTCATTTGTATTTATTTAAAGAAGTCTAAAACACTATTTTGAAAAGATATATGTGCCCGTATATTCACAGCAGCACTATTTACAATAGCCAAGATGTGGAAGCTACCGAAATGCCCATCAATAGACGATAGGAAAAAGAAATGGTGGTATATATGTACAATGGAATATCACTGCCACAAAAAAAGAATGAAATCTTAACATTTTCAATAACATGGATGGACCTAGAGTGCATTATACTAAGTGACATAAGAGAGACTGAGAAAGGCAAATGCCATATGATCTCACTTAAATATGGAATAAAAGAACAAAACAAAAACAAAAAGAAGCAGACTCCTAGATCCAGAGAACAAACTGATGGTTAGCAGATAGGAGAGAGTTTGAGGTGCTGGGTAAGAAAGGTGAAGGGATTAAAAAGTACAAATTGGTAGTTACAAAATAGACAGTATGTGGAGTATAGCAAATATTATTGTAAAATCTATGTATAGTGTCAGGTTAATACTAGACATCAGAGTGATCACTTCATAAATGAGATAAATGTCTAACCACTATGCTGAACACCTGAAACTAATATAAAATGATATTCAATGTCATGCATAATTGAAAAATATGGTCATGAAGATGTAAAGTACACCATAGCAAATATAGTCAATAATATTGTAAAACTATGTGCAGTATCACATGGGTAATAGACTTATTAGGGTTGCCACTTTGTGAAGTTTAAATGTAACCACCATGTTATGTATACACCTGAAACTAATATAGTACTGTATGTTAACAGTAATTGAAAGAAAATTTTAGAAAATTTAAAAAAATTTATACAAAAATAAATAATAACAGTTCACTCTTTAGTCTAGGTCAGATCTTACTTGTGTGTTCACATAGAGCCTTGACTTATGCTTCATAGCTTATATTAAAATTTTAATATAACAATTAATGCAATTGTTTAATAATATTTATCATAACCATCTCTCAAGTAAGTCTGACTCTAAGATTTAAGTTGGCGTACTTGACTTTGTTCAGTATTTCAACCACAGATACAGCACAATGTTTGGCTTATAGTAGGTGTTAAACAAATTTACTAGGAGGTATTATAGTGTGGAAATTATGATTTGAGAATCTAGGGCCAGACTACGTGGATTCAAATTCCATCTCCAGAATTAACCCTCACCAGCCATGTGGCTATGTGATTTTGAGAAGTCAATTAACGTCCTTTTGCTTCAAGTTCTGAATCTGGAAAATGGGGTAAGAAAAACATACCTGCCTCATACGGTTGTTTTGGTGGTTATTTTGACACAAATTTTATATGTATGTATGTATGTATATATATATATATATATATATATATATATATATATATATATATATATGTATATGTATGTATATGTATATATATATATGTATATATATGTATACATATGTATACATGTATATACATATAGCAATTAAGTTCAAGAATTTGTTGCAATGATGTTGCTAACCTTTATTGATATCACGTTTTTTGATATCATAGTTTTGATATCAAAATATTTTGATATTACCTTTATTGATATCATATATATACATATATATACATATATATGTATGTATGTATATTTATATGTATATGTATCTATATGTATATGTATCTATATGTATATATGTATATATATGTATACATATGTATATATGTGTATACATATAGCAATTAAGTTCAAGAATTTGTTGCAATGATGTTGCTAACCTTTATTGATATCACGTTTTTTGATATCATAGTTTTGATATCAAAATATTTTTGATATTACCTTTATTGATATCATATATATATGTATGTATCCATGTATATGTATATGTATATGTTTATGTATGTATATGTATATATATGTATACATGTATATATATATATATGTATACATATGTATATATGTATATACATATAGCAATTAAGTTCAAGAATTTGTTGCAATGATGTTGCTAACCTTTATTGATATCACGTTTTTTGATATCATAGTTTTGATATCAAAATATTTTTGATATTACCTTTATTGATATCATATATATACATATATATGTATATATATGTATATGTATGGCAATTAAGTTCAAGAATCTGTTGCAATGATGTTGCTAACCTTTACTGATATCACAGGGATTATTCATTATGAATTGTACCAACTGGACAAACAGCTAACCAAGGTTACTATTTGGAAGTGCTGAAAAGGTTGCATGAAAAAGTTAAACAACCTGAACTTTTCACTAACAATTCACGGCTCTTGCATCATGACAATGCATCAGCTCACACAGCACTGTCTTTGAGGGAGTTTTTAGCCAGTGAACAAATAACTATTGGAACACCCTCCCTAATCACCGGATCTGGCCCCAATGACTTATTTCTTTACCTAAAGATAAAGGAAATATTGAGAGGAAGACATTTTGATGACATTCAGGACATCAAGTGTAATATGACAGTTCTGATGTCCATTCCAGAAAAAGAGTTCCAAAATTGCTCTGAAGGGTGGACTAGGCACTAACATTGATGCACAGCTTCCCAAAGGGAGTACTTTGAAGGTGACCGTAGTGACATTCAGCAATGAGATATGTAGCACTTTTTCTAGGATGTGTTCGTGAACTTAATAGTCTGAATATATATACATAGACATATACATATGTCTGTATATATGTGTGTGTGTTGTTTATGTGAAATATTTAGAATAGTGTCTGACAGAGAGTGTTATACAATTTACGCAAGTGTAAGGTAGTTATCAAACTGATATTGAAAGAACCTCATTTCAATTTATTAGCCATTGATATTAATTATAGATCAGAAATTTCAAAATCCCAAGACCTATGTATCAGATAATACTTATGTACAGTTTATCTTTGAACAACCCAGAGGTTAGGGGTGGCAAGCCCCATGCAGTCAAAAACCAACCTATAACTTCTGACTCCATAAAACTTAACTATAGTAGTTCCTCAGTATGCACAGGGGATAGGTTCCTGGACCCCCAGTAAATACCCAAATCTGTGGATGCTCAAGTTCCCTATATAAAATGGTGTACATCAATGCATACAGTCAGCACTCTGTATCTGCAGACTTCCAACTGGGAATGGAAAATAGTACACATATTTACTAAAAAAAAAATAATTCATACATGGACACTCACAGTTCAAGCCCAGGTCGTTCAAGGGTCAACTGTGTATATATTTACATATATATGTGTATATAAAAATAAAAATAAAGGTAATCAAAGAAATATACATAGAGGGTACAAAAATGTATACACATTTTAAGAATTTTAAGAATTATGTATGAATTTTAAGAATATATGTATATCTATATGTGTCTATATGTATATGTATATCTATATCTGTATGTATACCTATATCTGTATCTATATCTGTCGACAGATATAGATACAGATATAGGTATACATACAGATATAGATATACATATACATATAGATACATATAGATATACATATACATATAGATATACATACAGATATAGATAGACATCTCTCAGATTGTGAAGATTCATCCTGTTTTATGGAATCAGAAAAAAGGGACAAATTAGGTGCATTATTACTTGGCATTTCTTGGCCAGAATTAGCTACTTTGGTTATCATGGGTCGTGGGTAAAAGAATAAGTATCTACTAATTGGATTTCTTTTGGAAATGTTTTCTTTATATATTTAGCATATATATATAAAAATATAAACATAATGGGACAAATATATAATCTTATCAGAATAAGAGTTAATTTGTAGAGAGCACATCAGTCCTATCAGTCATGTAACAACTAAAACCTTGTAGAAAAGATACTACAAATATTGTGGTCTACTATAGTTTATGACAGTAAACCAGAAAAATTATGAATAGGTTTGAAAATAAAAGTGCAGCACTGTATCTTATAAAGAGAGCATTTCTTTGAGCGTATTTCTGAAGTAAATTTTCTTCTTTTGGGTTGCATTGAGAGTCACTGTATTCATTTCATTTTGATAGATCCAGTGTTTGGTTTGTATTTTGTATTATATTTGACTTGTTGTCTTAGTGTAAAGAGACAGACATATATGACCCTTTCATCAAATCTTCCTATTTTTCGCATATGAGTACTATCATTGTATAAGGTATGTAAGAAACTGAGAAAGTTTTCAAGATGGTCTTTTCCAGCCATTTGTTTAACTGAACTGCAGTACGGCTGTACTTTAGGCAAACAATAAACATTAATATAGCTTTATAAGACAGATCGATTAATCAGTGGCTGCTCATTTCCTAAAGATTCATCCTATATTATACACTTAACTAGCAAAATTTAACTAGAATGAAATTTTGCTTTGTACAAGTTCTCAATAAGAGGGTTACTATGTTGCTAATGCCCTTCAGTCAAAAACCACAAGGAACATACATGTAGGGGAAAATTTTGAGTTTCTTACTCATTGCAGCATCTTCAGTAAGAAGATTTTGGGAAGAATTTATGATAGGATTTTGGCTTTGGGTGATAATGTGGAGATTCTAAGGAAGCAAGTGTTTGTTTCATATTGGGTGCAGTCAGGAAGTAGGAGCAATTCTGTGACTGGACATCTGAATAAATTTTACCTATAGGAGCACAGACTAGAGTAAGGAGAAGGCTGTAATTGGTTAAGGAATAGCAGTCACTCACAGTGGTTCAGTTTAGATCACAAAAATCTTGTATTTGAAGTTAAAACTTTTATATTTTATTCTGTTAATAATGAAGAGTAATTGAAGAATTTTAAGTAAAGAATGGCATAGCCAAATTTGAGTTTAAAAAGGATAATAAAAATTAAAGGGATAAGTAAAGGAGACAATGACAAATAAGTAGATAACTGCAATAATTCATGTTTGAAGAGCTCAAATTGAACATAGAGAAAGATACAGATCTGAGAATGATTTGGAAGCTAAAATCTACAACATTTGATGATTAATTGTGCATTAGTCAGGGAAAAGAGAAAGTCAAGAATGACTCTAATATTTCTGAATTATTACCTGAGAACGAAAAGATGAAGGGTTTGGGGGATATAATTAATGTTCCTAGAGGACATTCAAATAGAGATATCCAGATAGAAATTGAAATGTGAGAGTCAGGTAAAAGGTTTTGCACTGGAAGCAATGTTTCAAAGTCATCTTGTTATGTAATGTGATGGATACTTTTGTGTATTTGGCTGGCCCACAGCATGCCCAGATATTTGGTCAAATATTATTCTGGATGTATTGGTGAGGGTATATTGGCAAATATTAACATTTAATCAATGGACTTTGAGTAAATCAGATTGCCCTTCATAATGTTGGTCTGCCTTATGCAATCAGATGAAGGTCTGACTAGAACAAATATCCCAGGCCCCCTGAGCAAGAGATAATTCTCCATTAGACTGCCTTCAGACTTTATTTGTAACATCAGCTCTTCCTGGTTCTATAGCACATGGGCTTCAGACTGGAACTTCAGCATCTACTTTCCTTGGTGTCCAGCCTACCAGCCCACCATTCAGATGTTGGACTTGCCCAGGCCCATAACCATAAGCGCCAATTTCTTATAATAAATCTCTTCACACAGACACACACACACACACATACACACAGACACACACACCCTATTCTCTATTCTGTTTCTATGAAGTACCCAGACTAACATATATATATATATATATATATATATATATATATATATATATATATATGTATGTATGTATGTAAGAATGGTTTGCCATCACCTAGGGACAAAGTATAAAATACTCAAAAAAAGTAAAAATATGTAGAGGGTGAGTGGAGCAAGAAGAGTGATGAAAACAGATTGAGAAAATACATTAAGAAATATAGGGAAGAGTTTTCAGACATCATAGAAATGGCGGCATGAAGTGAGCCTCTTGTAAATCTCCCCTGGAATTTACAACAAATTGAACAACCATAATTACACAAAGGACTCCCTGTGCAGCAGACAGAGAAAATTAAAAGGCGTGCAACTGAAATCATCTAAAGGTGGGCAAATTGAATGAGTGGTGGAAGAGGGAAGCAGCAAGCGTGGAGACATGGGCCATGCAGGGCTGCAGGAGGCAGATGTAGCTTGGAGCTCAGAGCACACTGCATTCTGGAGCTACTGTAGTCATGGGAAAGAAAATAATTTTGACTGCTAGCACTCCTCTTATGACCCACAGTCCCGCCTGAGGGATCAGCATATAACACAGCTGAACCCAATGCTCCAGCAGAGACCTCGGAGCAAAGACTGAGGGGAAAAAAAGATGAAAACAGAGGTTTAAACCCTCACAAACAAGCAGAGGACAGAAGGTTTAGGTGCAGAGTCCAGCCAGTCCTTCCCACCGTCCCAGAGCTCTCCCAACTCCCAGTACCCAGTGATAGAAGTGGAAAGGCAGTGGTTTCAGATCAAAAGTACAGAACATTTGCAGCTCTGAGAACTGCGGGTGCAGCCTTGGTCTCACAGCCCAACTAGTTTCAGTGAAGAGGAGGGAGCCATGGGGGCTGTGCTGGTGGCCGCCACCATTGCTCACAGCCACCTATCACAGCTTACCCCGCCCTCACCCCAAACTATCAGGTCAGATCCCTGCAAGGGTAAACAGAACAGCTAAAACACATAAGTTCTGAATATGGTGCAGAAAGAGTTTCAGCTTAGAGAAACTTTCCATATCCCCCAACAGAGGCAGTGCCCTGACACCCAGGCAACAAGCTCACAGAGGAGAAGCCCAAGTTCCAGGAAATCCCCCACTGTTTTAGAAGCCGGAACAGTGCAGATAAAGTATGATACCAAAGTGTGAGAAAGAATTAAAAGCTTCAGTTTGAAAGAAAATAAAGCATTCTACCAACACCGACTGGAGAGCAAAGGAAAGACATCTTTCTAAAAACCTGTAACAGAACTCCCTTCTGTAGATACTAGGAAGATAAATAATAATTCACTAATTGCAATGAAAAACCAAGGTAACGAGGCAGCTCAGAAAAAAAATAAAAAGCCTCTGGAAAGGGAACATAAAGACATGGAAATATGGGAAATAAGTGACAGAGAATTCAAGATTTCAGTTCGGAAAAAACTCAGGGAGATGCAAGAAAACACAGGCAGGAAGTTTAATAAACTCAGAAACACTACCAAAGAACAACATGAACATTTTACCAAACTGATTGATATCAAAAAACAAACAAACAAACAAAAAACAAAATAGAATTTCTAGAGATTATGAACTCAATACAAGGAATGAAGAATGAAATAGCCAGCTTAGATAATAGAACTGACAAAATGGAGGACAGCATCAGTGACATCGAAGACAGAAATCTGGAAATGACACAGATGGGAGGAGAAAAAGACTTGAGAGTAAAAAGAACTGAAAAAAAAACTCTAAAAGAACTTTCTGACTCCATCAGAAAGAGCAATATAAGAATAAAAGGCATACTAGAAGGAGAAGAAAGGGAAAAGGAAACAGAGAGTATATTCAAACAAATAGAAAATGAGAACTACCCAAATTTGTGGAAAGAACTGGATCCTCGAAAGCAAGAAGCAAATAGAACATCTAATTACTTCAACTCCAACGAACATTCTCACAGGAACATTGTATTGAACCTGTCAAAAATGAATGACAAAGAATGAAACCTCAAGGCAGCCGGGGAAAATAAGACGGTAACCAACAAAGGAAAGCCCAATAGGTTATCATCAGATTTTTCAGCAGAAACTCTATAAGCCAGAAAGCAGTGCACTCAAATATTCAAACTATTGAAACAGAAATTATGAGCCAAGAATGATATATCCAACAAAGATATCCTTTAGACATGAAAGAGGAATAAAGACTATGCAGACATACAGAAAATAAGGGAATTTTCTAACACAGGACTGCACTACAATAAATGACCAACATAAATAGGGATAATTTTGACAACAAAAACATAAAATGGGACAAAGATGGACATTTCATAATGGTAAAGGGGACTACAAAACAAGAAGAAATAACAGTCATCATTATTTATGCCCCCAACCAGGGAGCACTGAATATACTATTCAACTACAAACAGAACAAAAGTGAGAAATAGAACAAAACACAATTATATTACGGGACTTAAATACATCATTGACAGCTATGGGTAGATCATCTAAACAGAAAATAAATAATGACATAGCAGCCCTAAACGACACATTAGATGAAATGGCCATAATTGACATACATAGAGCACTTCATCCTAAAACATCACACTATACATTTTTTTCTAGTGTACATGGAATATTCTCAAAGATAGACCATAAATTGAAACATAAAATCAGCCTCAGCAAATTTAAGAATATTGAAATCATACCAAGAGTATACTCTGATCACAAGTATTTGAAATTGGATATCAACTACAAAAAGAAAGCAGGAAAAAACACAAATACATGGAGATTAAACAACATACTTTTAAAGAAAGACTGGCTCAAAGAAGAAATAAGAGGAGAGATCAAAATATACGTAGAAACAAATGACAATGAAAATACATCCTACCAAAATTGTTGGGATGCAGCAAAAGCAGTTTTAAGACGAAAATTTATATCATTACAGGCTTATCTCAAGAAACAAGAAAAATTCCAGGTAAATAATCTCAATTTACACCTTAAGGAACTAGAAAAAGAAGAACAAATGAAACCCAAGGTCAGCAGAAGAAATGAAATAACAAAAATCAGAGCAGAACTAAATGAAATAGAGAACAAAAAGACAATAGAAAAAATTAATGTGACAAAGAGCTGGTTCTTTGAAAAGATTATCAAAATTGGCAAACTCTTGGCTAGACTCACTAAGATAAAAAGAGAGAAGACACTAATTAACAAAATCATGAATGAAAAAGGGAAGTTATCACTGACACCACAAAAATACAAAGGACCATCCAAGAATACTTTGAAGGACTATATGCCACCAAATTCAGTAACCTAGAAGAAATGGACATGTTCTTAGAAAAATATAGCTTCCCTAGCCTCAATCATGAAGAATTGAAAAATCTAAATAGACCGATTACTAGTAAGAAAATTAAATCCGTCATCTGAAACCTTCCCAACAGCAAAAGTCCGAGATCAGATGGATTCACTAATGAAGTGTACCAAACCTTCAAAGAGGATCTAATACCTGTCCTACTCAAACTCTTCCAAAAATTGAAGAGACAATAGTCCCTACTTCATTGTATGAAGCCAAAATTACCCTGATACCAAAACCTGGTAAGGATAACTCAAATAAAGACAACTACAGAGCAACATGTCTGATGAATACAGATGCAAATCCTTATCAATATTCTAGCAAATCGAATGTAATAATGCATTAGAAAGATTATTCATCACGACCAAGTGGGGTTCAACCCAGTGGTACAAGCATGGTTCAACATACAGAATACCATTAATGTGATACATCACATAAACAAATAAAGGACAAAAATCATATGATTATATCAATTGATGAAGAAAAAGAGTTTGACAAAATACAACATCCATTTATGGTTAAAACACTTAATAAAATGGGCATAAAAGGAAAATAGCTTAACATAATAGAGACCATATATATCAAACCCTCCACGAGTATTATAATTAATGGTGAGAAACGGAAGCCCTTTGTTCTACATTCAGGAATACGACAGGTCTGTCCATCACATCTGCTTTTCATCATAGTGTTGGAAATACTCGCTAGAGCCATCAGAAAAGAGAAAGAAATAAAATGCATCCAAATTGGAAATGAAAAAGTTAAATTGTCACTCCTTGCAGATATCTGAAGCTATATACAGAAAACCCTAAAGAATCCAACAGAAAGCTATTAGAAACAATCAACGAATACAGTAAAATTGTCAGATACAAAATCAACATACAGAAATCCATTGCATTCCTATATACTAACAACCAAATCTCAGAAAAAAACTAAGAGAAACAATTCTTTTGAAAATTGCAAAAAAAAAAGAAAAAGAATAAAATACCTAGGAATAAACTTAAGCAAGCATGTGAAAGACCAATATGATGAAAACTATAAGACATTTTGGAAAAAAAAATGAAGAAGACACAAAGAAATGGAAAGACATTCCATGCTCACTGTTTGGAAGAATCAACGTAGCTAAAATGGCCATATTACCCAAAGCAATATACAGCTTTAATGCAATCCCTATCAAAATCCCAACGATATTTTTTAAAGAAATAGAGCAAAAAATCATCAAATATCTATGGAACCACATAAGACGCCCAGAAGCCAAAGCAATCCTAGGCAAAATGAACAATGCTGGAGGTGTCACACTCCCTTACTTTAGCCAATATTACAGGACAACAATAATAAAACCAGTATGGTATTGGCAGAAAAACAGAAACACAGCTACATGGAATGGAATTGAGAATGTAGAAATAAACTCACATACATATGTGCAGACAATTATTGAGAAAGAAGAAGAAAAGATACAATGGAGAAGAGACATGTCACTACGTACCAAATTTAATTCAAAATGGACCAAAGACCTAAGCATAAGACCTGAAACAAAAGACTGCATAGAATAAAACATAGGTACTAAATTATGGACTTTGGGTTAAAACAGCATTTGATGAATTTGACTCCAAAGGCAATGGAAGTAAAAGGGAAAATAAACAAATGGGACTATGTGAAACTTAAAAGCTTCTGCACTGCAAAAGAAAGAATCGACAAAATAAAGAGGCAACCCACTGAATGGGAGAAGATTTTTGCAAACAGTGCCTCCGATAAGGGTCTAATATCCAAAATATACAAGGAACACATGAAACTCAACAACAACAAAACAAACAACCCAATTGGAGAATGGGCAGAGGATCTGCAGAGACATTTCTCCAAAGAAGAGATACAGATAGCAAATAAACATATGAAAAAATGCTCATCACTAATCATTAGAGAAATGCAAATAAAAAACACAATGAGCTTCCGGATCAAAAAGGCGGCCTGAGGTGAGCCACTGTAAAGCTCTCCTGGAATTTACAACTAATTGGACAACAATAACTCCACAAAGGACTCCCTGCACAGCAGACAAGCAGGGAAGATGAAGAGGTCCACTATTGAATTCACCTTCAGGTGGGCAAATGGCGTGAGCGGGGGGGAGAGAAAGGAGAAGTGTGGGGACGGAGCTGCGCGGGCGCAGGACGCAGACCTAGCTCAGCACTCTAGCTAGCTGCATCCCGGAAGTACTACAGCTGTGGGAGAGGAAAGAACGAGGACTGCTAGGGCTCCGCTTATGGCCCACAGAGCTGAGGGGGCAGCATATAACACTGCTGAACCCAACGCTCACGGCAGACACCTCGGAGCAAAGACTGAGGGAAGAAGGCTGAAAACTGTGGTTTAAGTCCTCACTGCTGAGCAGAGAATGGAAGCCTTAGGCACTGAGACTAGCCACCCCTCCCTACCCTCCCAGAGCTCGCCCCGCCCCCACCTGCCCAGTGCTAGAAGTGATAAAGTAGTAGTGTCAGATAAAAAGGACAGAATTTTTGCTGTTCTGAGAACTGTGGACAGCAGAAACAGATTTGCGCCCAACTATTTCCAGCAAAGGGGAGGGAGCTGTGGAAGCAGGACCGGCAGTGGTGGTCGCCACCATTGCTCTGGGCCAGCTCTCACAACTCACCATGCCTCTGGCCAAACCTATTTGGGCGGATTCTTACAGGAGTAAACAAAACAGCTACAACATATGGGCTCTCAATCGGGTGCAGAAAGAGCTTTGGAAATTCAAAAGCTTTCTGCACCCCAACAGGGAAGTGGTGCCCTATGACCCAGGTGAACTGTTAACACAGGAAAGGCCCGTCTCCCAGGGAATCCCCCCATTGTGTCAGAAGCTGGAAGAGTGCAGAGGAAATATAGCACTACTGTGTCAGAGAGAACAAAAAAGTCTGCAGTCAGAGAGAAAATAAAACATTCTACCAACACGTATTGGAAAACAAAAGAAAGACGTCTTCCTTTCAACCTGTTGCAGAAGCCACTCCTGTAGATGTCTAGGAAGAGAAATAATAAATCAGTAATTGCCATGAATAACCAAGACAACAAGTCACCTCAGAAAGAAAATGAAAAGTCTCCAGAAAAGGAACTTAAAGATATGGAAATATGTGACTTAAATGACAGATAATTCAAGATTGCAGTTCTGAAAAAATTCAACGAGATGCAAGAAAACACAGAAAGGCAATTTAATGAACTCAGAAACGCAATCAAAGAACAACATGAGAATTTAACGAAAGAGATTGAAATTTTTAAAAAGAACCATATGGAATTTCTGGAGATTAAGAACACAATAGAAGAAATTAAGAATGAAATAACCAGCTTAGGTAGTAGAGTTGACCAAATGGAGGAAAGAATCAGTTACATCGAAGGTAGAAACATGGAAATTACACAGATGGAAGAAGAAAGAGACTTGAGACTTAAAAGAAATGAAAGACCTCTACAAGAACTTTCTAACTCCATCAGAAAGAGCAATATAAGAATAATGGGATACCAGAAGGAGAAGAAAGAGAGAAGGGAACAGAGAATATACTCAAAGAAATTGTTAATGAGAACTTCTCTAATTTGTGGACAGAACTGGATCCTCGAACCCAAGAAGCAAATAGAACACCTAATTACCTCAATCCCATCAGGCCTTTTCCAAGGCACATTGTATTGAAGATGTCTAAAATTAACACCAAAGAAAGAATCTCAAGGCAGCCAGGTAAAAGAAAATGGTAACCTACAAAGGAAAGCCCATTAGATTATCGTCATATTTTTCAGCAGAAACTCTACAAGCCAGGAGGGAGAGAACCAAATATTCAAATTATTGAAAGAGAGAAATCATGAGCCAAGATATATTCAGCAAAGATCTCCTTTAGATATGAAGGAGGAATAAAGACCTTTCCAGACATCCAGAAGCTGAGGAAATTTTCTAATACACGACCTGCACTACAAGAAATACTAAAGGAGGCTATTCGACCATTATCAACAAGGACAATTTGTGGCAACCAAAACATAAGAAGGGGAAGAGTAAAGGCCTGAACTGCAATATGGGAATGGAGAAAGTAAGCGTGCTGAAGAAAATGGAATACTCTAAATATCAAACTTTCTTTTACATAATCTTAAGGGTAACCACTCCAAAAAAATCCAGAACTGAAATATATAGTGTAATAAAAGAAGAAACAGAAGGAAACATCATGAAATACCACCACACAGAAACAATAGACAACAACAAAAAGGCAAATAAACAATGGAGTCACAGCCTTACCAGAAAACTAAAGATAGAATGACAGGAAATCCTCATGTATCAATAATCACCTTAAATGTAAATGGACTGAACTCACCAATAAAAAGGCATAGAGTAGCAGATTGGATCAAAAAACTACATCCAACCTTATGCTGTCTCCAAGAGACACATCTCAGCTATAAGGACAAGCATAGACTCAAAGTGAAAGGGTGGAAATTGGCACTCCAAGTAAATGGTACCCAGACAAAATCAGGTGTAGCCATAATGATATCCGATGAAACAGACTTCAGGGTGAAAAAGATAACAAGAGACAAAAATGGACATTTCATAATGGTAAAGGGGACTATACAACAAGAATACATAACAGTCATCAATATTTATGCCCCCAATCAGGGAGCACCAAAATATACCAAGCAACTACTAGCAGAACTAAAGAGAGAAATTGACCAAAACGCAATTATACTAGGGAACTTAAATACATCATTGACAGCTATGGATAGATCATCAAAACGAAGATAAATAACAAAATAGCAGCCCTAAATGACACATTAGATGAAATGGACATAATTGACATACATAGAGCACTTCATTCTAAAACATCAGAATATACATTCTTTTCTAGTGTACATGGAACATTCTCAAGGATAGACCATATATTGGGACTTAAAAGCAGCCTCTGCAAATTTAAGAAGATTGAAATCACACAAAGCATATTCTCTGATCACAAGGCTTTGAAATTGGAAATCAACTGCGAAAAGAAAGCAGGAAAAAACACAAATACATGGAGATTAAACCACATAATTTTAAACAACAACTGGGTTAAAGAAGAAATTCGAGGAGAGATCAAAAGATATTTATAAACACATGACAATGAAAATACATCCTACCAAAATTATTTGGATGTGGCGAAAGCAGTTTTAAGAGGGAAATTTATATCATTACAGGCCTATCTCAAGAAACAAGAAAACTCCCAAATAAATAACCTCATGTTACACCTCAAAGATCTAGAAAAAGGAGAACAAGTGAAACCCAAGGTCAGCAGAAGAAAGGAAATAACAAAAATCAGAGCAGAGCTTAATGAAATAGAGAACAAATAGACAATAGAGAAAATTAATGTGACAAAGAGCTGGTTCTTTGAAAAAAATAATAAAATCGACAAACCCTTGGCTAGACTCACTAAGATAAAAAGAGAGAAGACACTAGTTAACAAAATCAGAAATGAGAAAGGGAAAATTATCAGAGCTGATGAAAACAGATGCAAAAATCCTAAACAAAATTTTGGCAAATCCAATACAAAAATGCATTAAAAACATTATTCGGTTGGGGGAAAAAATGGCGGCGTGAGGTAAGACTTTGTAACGCTCCCACGGAATTTACAACGAATCAGACAACAATAACTCCACAAAGGACTCCTTGCACAGCAGACAGGCAAGACGAAGAGGCCCACTACTGAAGTCACCTGCAGGTGGGTGAATCGTGCGAGTGGGGGAGGAGGGAGAGGTGAAGTGCAAAGACAGAGCCGCGCTGGCACAGGACGCAGACCTAGCTCAGTGCTCGGAGCCCGCTACTCCCAGATCTTCTGCAACTGCGAAAGAGGGAAAGACTCAGATTGCTAGGGCTCCGTTTACGGCCCACAGAACTGAGGAGGCAGCATATAGCACTGCTGAACCCAACGCTCCCCGCAGCAAAGACTGAGGGAAGAGGGCTGAAATCGGTGGTTTAAGCCCTCACTGCTGAGCGGAGAACGGAAGCCTTAGGCACGGAGACTAGCCGCCCCCTCCCTACCCTCCCAGAGCTTGACCCGACCCCACCAGGCTGGTGCTAGAAGCGATAAAGTAGCAGTGTCAGATCAAAGGACAGAATATTTGCTGCTCTGAGAACTGTGGACCGCAGACACAGATTCGCAACTCAAGTAGTTACAGCAAAGGGGAGGGAGCTGTGGAAGCAGGACTGGCTGTGGTGGTGGTCGCCGCCATTGCTCTGGGCCACCTCTCACAACTCACCCCGCCCCTGGCCCCACCTATCTAGGCGGATACCTGCAGGAGTAAACAGAACTGCTGAAACAAACGGGCTCTGAATCTGGTGCAGAAAGAGCTTTGGAACTTCAAAAGCTCTTCGCATACCTATCAACCTGATGTAGAAGCCACTCCTGTAGATGTCTACGAAGAGAAATAGTAAATCAGTGATTGCCATGAATAACCAAGGCAACAAGATAGCTCAGAAAGAAAGTGAAAAGTCTCCAGAAAAGGAACTTAGAGATACGGACATTTGTGATTTAAATGACAGAGAATTCAAGATTGCAATTCTGAAAAAACTGAACGAGATGCAAGAAAACACAGAAAGGCTGTTTAATGAACTCAGAAACACAATCAAACAAAACCATGAGCATTTTACAAATGAGATTGAAATCTTGAAAAAAAAAAACAAATAGAATTTCTGAAGATTAAGAACTCAATAGAAGAAATTAACAATAAAATATCCAGCTTAGGTAGTAGAGTTGACCAGATGGAGGAAAGTATCAGTGACATCGAAGATAGGAACCTGGAATTTACAAAGAGGGAAGAAGAAAGAGTCTTGAGACTTAAAAGAAATGAAAGAACTCTACAAGAACTTTCTGACTCCATCAGAAAGAGCAATATAAGATAAACGGGCATACCAGAAATAGAAGAAAGAGGGAAGGGAACAGAGAATATATTCAAACAAATCGTCGATGAAAACTTCCCAAACTTGTGGACAGAACTGGATCCTCGAATCCTAGAAGTAAATAGAACACATAATTACCTCAATCCCAACAGGCCTTCACCAAGGCACATTGTATTGAAGCTGTCTAAAATCAATGACAAAGAAAGAATCCTCAAGGCAGCCAGGGAAAAGAGACGGTAACTTACAAAGGAAAGCCAATGAGATTATCATCAGATTTTTTAGCAGAAACTCTACAAGCTAGGAGGGAATGTAATCAAATATTCAAACTATTGAAAGAGAGAAATAGTGAGCCAAGAATAATATATCCAGCAAAAATCTCCTTTAGATATGAAGGAGGAATAAAGACCTTTCCAGACATCCAGAAGCTGAGGGAATTTTCTAATACACGACCTGCATTACAAGAACTACTAAAAGAGGCTATTAGACCACGATCAAAAGGGACAACTTGTGGCAACCGAAACATAAAAAGGGGGAGCGTAAATGCCTGAACTGGAATAAGGGAATAGAGAAAGTAATCGTACTGAAGAAACTGGAATACTCTAAATACCAAACTTTCTTTTACATAAACTCAAGGGTAACCACTCAAAAAACATCCAAACCTGAAAAATAAACGGTAATAAAACAAGAAACAGAGGAAAACATCAGAGAATACCACCACACAGAAATAATAGACAACAACAAAAAGGCAAAGAAACAATGGAGACACAGCCTTACCAGAAAACTAAAGATAGAATGACAGGAAATCCTCACATATCAGTAATCACCCTAAATGTAAATGGACTGAACTCACCAATAAAGAGACACAGAGTAGCAGATTGGATCAAAAAACTAAACCCAACCATATGCTGTCTACAAGAGACACATCTCAGCTACAAGGACAAGCATAGACTCAAAGTGAAAGGGTGGAAATTGACACTCCAAGCAAATGGTACACAGAGAAAATCAGGTGTAGCCATAATGATTTCCGATGAAACAGACTTCAGGGTGAAAAAGATAACAAGAGACAAAGATGGACATTTCATAATGGTAAAGGGGACTATACAACAAGAAGACATAACAGTCATCAATATTTATGCCCCCAATCAGGGAGCACCGAAATATACCAAGCAACTACTAACAGAACTAAAGGGAGAAATTGACCAAAACACAATTATACTAGGGGACTTAAATTCATCATTGACAGCTATGGATAGATCATCCAAACAGAAGATAAATAACAAAATCACAGCCCTACATGACACATTAGATGAAATGGACATAATTGACATATATAGAGCACTTCATCCTAAAACATCAGAGTATACATTCTTTTCGAGTGTACATGGAACATTCTCAAGGATAGACCATTGGGACACAAAATCAGCCTCAGCAAATTAAAGAAGATTGAAATCATACCAAGCATATTCTCTGATCACAAAGCTTTGAAATTGGATATCAACTGCAAAAAGAAAGCAGGAAAAAACACAAATACATGCAGATTAAACAACATACTTTTAAAGAACGACTGGGTCAAAGAAGAAATTAGAGGAGAGCTCAAAAGATACATAGAAACAAATGACAATGAAAATACATCCTACCAAAATTTTTGGGATGCCGCAAAAGCAGTTTTAAGAGGGAAATTTATATCATTACAGGCCTATCTCAAGAAACAAGAAAAATCCCAAATAAATGACCTCATGTTACACCTTAAAAAACTAGAAAAAGAAGAACAAGCGAAACCCAAGGTCAGAAGAAGAAAGGAGATAACAAAAATCAGAGCAGAACTAAATGAAATGGAGAACAAAAAGACAATAGAAAAAATTAATGTTACAAATCGCTGGTTCTTTGAAAAGATTAACAAAATTGACAAACCCTTGGCTAGACTCACTAAGATAAAAAGAGAGAAGACACTAATTAACAAAATCAGAAATGAAAAAGGGAAAGTTATCACAGACACCACAGAAATACAAAGGATTATCCAAGAATACTATGAAGGACTATACCCCACCAAATTTAATAACTTAGAAGAAATGGACAAGTTCTTAGAAACATTTAGCCTTCCAAGGCTGAATCATGAAAAACTGGAAAATCTTAACAGGCCGATCACCAGTAACGAAATTGAATCAGTCATCAAAAACCTTCCCAAAATCAAAAGTCCTGGACCAGATGGCTTCACCAGTGAATTCTACCAAACCTTCAAAGAGGATCTAATACCAATCCTGCTCAAACTCTTCCAAAAAATTGAAGAAGAGTCAGTACTCTGTAACTCATTTTATGAGGCCAACATTACCCTGATACCAAAACCTGGTAAGGACAGCACACACACAAAAAAAACTACAGACCTATATCTCTGATGAATGCATATATTAAAATCCTAAACAAAATTCTAGTAAATCGAATACAACAATGCATTAAAAAGATTATTAATCATGACCAAGTGGGGTTCATCCCTGGGGCACAAGGATGGTTCAACATTCGCAAATCCATCAATGTGATACATCACATAAACAAAATAAAGGACAAAAATCATATGATTCTATCAATTGATGCAGAAAAAGCATTTGATAAGATACAACATCCATTTATGATTAAAACACTTACTAAAATTGGTATAGAAGGAAAATACCTCAACACAATAAAGGCCATATACGACAAGCCCTCAGCTAATCTCATAATTAATGGAGAAAAGCTGAAGCCCTTTGCTCTACGTTCAGGAACACGACAAGGTTGTCCCCTATCACCTCTGCTTTTCAACATAGTGTTGGATGTCCTCGCCAGAGCTATCAGGCAAGAGAAAGAAATAAAAGGCATCCAAATTGGAAATGGAGAAGTTAAATTGTCACTCTTTGCAGATGACATGATGCTATATATAGAAAACCCTAAAGACTCCACCAAAAAGCTATTAGGAACAATCAATGAATACAGTAAAGTTGCTGGCTACAAAATCAACGTACAAAAGTCCATTGCTTTCCTATATACCAACAATGAAATCTCAGAAAAAGAGATAGAAAAAACAATTCCTTTTGCAATTGCAGCAAAAAGAATAAAATACCTAGGAATAAACTTAACCAAGGATGTGAAGGATTTATATGCTGAAAACTATAAGACATTTTTGAACGAAATTGAAAAAGACACAAAGAAATGGAAAGACATTCCGTGCTCATGGATTGGAAGAATCAACATAGTTAAAATGGCCATATTACCCAAAGCCATATACAGCTTTAATGCAATCCTCATTAAAATCCCAATGGCATTTTTTAAAGAAATAGAACAAAAAATCATCAGATTTGTTTGGAACCACAAAAGACCCCGAATAGCCAAAGCAATATTAAAAAAAAAGAACAATACTGGAGGTATCACACTCCCTGATTTTTCCTTGTACTACAGGGCTACAATAATCAAAACAGCTTGGTATTGGCGGAAAAACAGACACATAGACCAATGGAATAGAATTGAGAACCCAGAAATAAAACCACATAAATATGGACAGATAATTTTTTACAAAGAAGCTAAAAACATACAATGGAGGAAAGACAGCCTCTTCAATAAATAATGCTGGCAGAATTGGATAGCTACGTGCAAAAGAATGAAACTGGACTGCTATCTGTCACCATGTACCAAAATTAAATCAAAATGGATCAAAGACTTAAGCATAAGACCTGACACAATAAACTGCATTGAGAAAACATAGGTACTAAACTTATGGACCTTGGGTTCAAAGAGCATTTTATGAATTTGACTCCAAAGGCAATGGAAGTAAAAACTAAAATAAACAAATGGGATTATATGAAACTGAAAAGCTTCTGCACAACAAAAGAAACTATTGACAAAATAATGAGGCAACCAACTGAATTGGAGAAGATTTTCGCAAACAGTTCCTCTGATAAGGGTCTAATATCCAAAATATACAAGGAACTCATGATTCTCAACAACAAAAAAACAAACAACCCAATTGAAAAATGGAGAGAGGACCTGAAGAGACATTTCTCCAAAGAGGATATACAAATGGCAAATAGACATATGAAAACATGCTCAACATGGCTAATCATCAGAGAAATGCAAAGAAACCACAATGAGATATCACCTCACCCCAGTCAGAATGGCTTTCATCAACAAAACAAATAGTAACAAGTGTTGGAGAGGCTGTGGAGAAAAAGGAACCCTCATACACTGTTGGTGGGAATGCAGACTGGTGCAGCCGCTATGGAAGGCAGTGTGGAGGTTCCTCAAGAAATTACGAATAGAGTTACCATATGACCCAGCAATCGCTCTCCTGGGTATCTACCCCAAAAATATAAAAGCATTTCTCTATAGAGACACATGTACGCCAATGTTCATTGCAGCTTTGTTAACGGTGGCCAAGACATGGAAACAACCAAAATGTCCTTCGATAGATGAATGGATAAAGAAGTTGTGGTACATATACACAATGGAATACTATTCGGTGTTAAGGCAAGATGATATAGGAGCATTTGTGACAACATGGATGGATCTCGAGAGAATAATGCTAACTGAAATAAGTCAGACAGAAAAAGCAGAGAACCCTATGATTTCACTGATATGTGGTATGTAAACCAAAAAGAACAAGACAAACAAATGAGAAACAAAAACTCATAGACACAGACAATAATTTAGTGGTTACCAGAGGGTAAGGGGGTGGGGGGTGGGTGATGAGGGTAAAGGGGATCAAATATATGGTGATGTAAGGAGAACTGACTCTGGATGGTGAACACACAATGGGATTTATAGACGATGTAATACAGAATTGTACACCTGAAATCTATGTAAATTTACTAACAATTGTCACCCCAGTAAAATTAATTTAAAAAAATGCAATTCTTTTTGCAATTACAGCAAAAACAATAAAATACCTAGGAATAAACTTAACCAAGGATGTGAAGGAACTATATGCTGAAAACTATAAGACATTTCTGAAAGAAATTGAAGAAGACACAAAGAAATGGAAAGACATTTTGTGCTCATGGATTGTAAGAGTCAACATAGTTAAAATGGCGATATTACCCAAAGCAATATACAAATTTAATGGAGTCCCCATCAAAATCCCAATGGCATTTTTTAAAGAAATAGAACAAAAAATCATCAGATTTGTTTGGAACCACAAAATACCCCGAATAGCAAAAGGAATTTTAAGATAAAAGAATAATACTGGAGATATCCCACTCCCTGTCTTTAGCTTGTACTACAGGGCTACAATAATCAAAACAACATGGTATTGGCAGACAAACAGACACATAGACCAATGGAATAGAATTGAAAACCCAGAATAAAAACCACATAAATATGGACAGATAATTTTTGACAAAGAAGGTAAAATATACAATGGCGGAAAGATAGCCTCTTCTATAAATACTGCTGGGAGAATTGGATGAGAATTAAGCATGAGACACGTGCAAAAGAATGAAACTGGACTGTTATCTGTCACCATGTACCGAAATTAATTCAAAATGGATCAAAGAATTAAGCATGAGACCTGACACAATAAACTGCATAGAAGAAAACATATGTATTAAACTTATGGACCTTTGGTTCAAAGAGCATTTTATGAATCTGAATCCAAAGCCAATGGATGTAAATACTAAAATAAACAATTGGGACTATATGAAACTTAAAGCTTCTGCACTGCAAAAGAAACCATGGACAAAATAAAGAGGCAACCAACTAAATGGGAGAAGATTTTTGCAAACAGTGCCTCTGATAAGGGGCTAATATCCAAAATATACAATGAACTCATGAAACTCAACAACAAAAATACAAACAACCCAATTGAAAAATGGGCAGAGGACTTGAAGAGATATTTCTCCAAAGAGGACATAGAAATGGCAAATAAACATATGAAAAAATGCTCAAAATCAGTATTCATCAGAGAAATGCAAATAAAAACCATAATGAGATATCACCTCACACCAGTCAGAATGGCTATCAACAACAAGACAAATAGCAACATGTGTTGGAGAGGCTGTGGAGAAAATGTAACCCTCAGACACTGTTGGTGGGAATGCAGACTGATGCAGCTGTTATGGAAGGAAGTGTGGAGGTTCCTCAAAAAATTACGAATATAATTACCATATGATCCAGCAATCCCTCTCCTGGGTATCTACCCCAAAAATTTGAAAACATTTATACATAAAGACATGAGTGCTCCAATGTTCATTGCAGCTTTGTTTCCAGCTGCCAAGACATGGAAACTACCAAAATATCCTTCGATAGATGAATGGATAAAGAAGTTTTGGTATATATACACAATGGAGTGCTACTGGGCGGTAAGAAAAGATGATATAGGAACGTTTGTGAACACATGGATGGATCTTGAGAGTATAATGGTAAGGGAAGTAAGTCAGACAGAAAAAGCAGAGAACCCTATGATTTCACTGTTATGTGGTATATAAACCAAAAACAAAAAAAGAATAAGATAAAGAAATGTGGAACTAAAACTCATAGACAGAGATAATCGTTTAGTGTTTACCAGAGGGTAAGTGGGTGTGGGGGGTGGAAGATGAGGGTAAGCGGATCAAATATATGGTCATGGAAGGAGAACTGACTCTGGGTGGTGAACACACAATGGAATTTATAGATGATGTAATACAGAATTGTATAACTGAAATCTATGTAATTTTACTAACAAATGTCACCCCAATAAATTTTTTTTTAAAAACATGTTCTTCAATGTTCGTTGCAACTTTATTTATGGTGGCTAAAACATGGAAACAACCATAGTGTCCTTTGATAATGATTGGATAAAGAAGTTTTGGTATATATACACAATGGAATACTATTCTGCCATAAGAAAAGATGAAATATTACCATTTGTGTCAAGGATGGATCTTGAGATTATTATGCTGAGCGAATTAAGTCAGACAGAAAAAGTCGAGAACTATATGATTTCACTGATATGTGGTACATAAAACTGAAAACAATAAAAGAAGAAGACAAGCAAATGAAGAAACAAATATTCATAGACACAGACAATAGTTTAGTGGTGTGTATGGTGGGAGGGGTGGTAGATGATCGTAAAGGGGTTGTAAAATATGGTGATAGAAAGAGAACTGACTCAGGGTGTTGTACACACAATGTGATATATAGATGATGTATCACAGAATTGTACACCTGAAATCTATTTAACTTTACTAACAAATGTCACCCCAATAAACTTCACTTAAAAAAATAAAAAGTAAAAAAGAAATATAGGAAGGGAAGCAGCAAAAATTATTGTCTAAGAAGAGCTGACAGGAGAGCTTCAACAATGAATGGTGATCAGGCTCAAGTGCTGCCAGTAAGTACAGCAAGGAAAGGACTAAAAAGTGTCGAAGTCGGTTTTGTATATAAGAGGTAGGAGTTAGATCAGCCACAGCATTGTTCTGTCTTTTATGAGATGCTGTGATTACAGAATGTGAGAATAATGCCTTATATTTGTAGAGTACTTTATCATCTATACGTCTCTTTCACATATTTATTTATATGATTAAATCTTCACAACAACACACTGTGAGAGAGGGAGGTATAATTACTCTCATTTTAAATTTGAGGGAGTGAAAACTTCAACAAGCTTCCCAAAATTTTACTTTTTTATAATTGGGGAATATTGAGGAACAGTGTGTTTTTTGAGGACCTCTCAGCTCCTTGTCAAATTGTTTCCAATCTAGTTTTTTTTTTGGGGGGTGCGCAGCTCAGCTCCAAGTCAAGTTGTCATTTCCAATCTTGTTGTGGAGGGCACAGCTCACTGGCCCATGTGGGAATCAAACCAGCGACCTTGGTGTTATGAGAACTGCACTCTAACCACTGAGGCAACTAGCTGCCCCTCAAAATTTTACTTTTAAATTAGTACAAAAGTCTAGGCTTACTGATTCCTAGTGTATGTAATTCAATGATGCTATACCACAAGAGACTTCTACCAAGCTACATTAAGTTCTAGAGAACCTAGATACATACTGGCAAAAAATCTTGTCTATCATTGGTATCAACATCAGAAGTCATGGCCTTGCTAAACATTCCTGGCTTGAGAAATCCATTGTGGATGTTTCATTCTTTAATCTAAACCCTCGTGAGAGCTACTCATATTTTTGTTCTCTATCACCTGCTGGGTAATTATATTCCACATGTTGATTACTATTCTGCATCTAGTCACGCTTTAAAAAAATAAATAAATAATCGGCACCTGGCTATCTCAGTCGTTAGAGCATGAGACTCTTAAAACAAATAATAATAGTAATAAATATTTTTATAGTGATTACCATGTGCTAAACACTGTTCTAAGCACTATATATATATATATATATATATATATATATATATATATATATATATATATATAATCATTTAATCCTGATAACAAACTTATGATTTTGTTACTCCCTTTTTGCAACTGAGAAAACAGAAGTACTGATTATTTAAACAACTTGCTCAAGATAATATAGCTAAGACATGGTGAAACAGAAATTCAAACTTATTTCCAGTATACTAACTGCTATTGTCTTCCAATTTCACAGAGCAACTCTTGATATTCTAGCATTTAATGAACAGATGCATATATACTCAGTTTGTCCCCTTACTATCTTACAAATGTGGATTTCAGCCTCTGTGTTTAAATGTAAAATTTTAATCCTCTTATTCTGTAGTGATTTGGCAGACACTCTAGTTCTCCTTCTCCCCCGTCCCTCACTCCATCACTCATAGCCTTTTTTGGTCCTTTTCTGCATGTTGTTCAACACTGTAATATCTTTCTTCAAATGTGGTGACTAAATCCCAAATAAGTTTTCATCAGTTACAGATTCTTGTGTTTTGATGTAGACTAAAGATGAACGACTTGAATGCTCTAGTGACTAGACTACTGATTGGATTAGCAATTAGAGTTGTAGAAAAGACTGTCCTAGACTCTACAGTTTAAGTACTTTACATAGATACCAGGTAGATAGGTTTCTGAAACCTCTAACTGCTTAAAGCATATTTTTTTTTTACTCTGTCATTAATTGACTGGCATTATTTTGATTGTTTATAATAACAGAGAAAACTTCATTACACATTTCAGTGACATTTTAGATAAAGTGAATACTGGAAAGACAGTAGATTGTCTGACCTGGAAAAGAGAAGATAAGTAGATTTATGTCCTTATTTTGTTTTGTTTTTCCTTGCAACTCTGCAAAAACATAAAGAATTATATAGTCAATCATTAAAACCTCTTTATTTTATTACATAGACCTAAATCAACCTAAATCTTTTTAATCACAACAGTGATGATTTTGCATTGCTTCTCAAAGAAGTTTTCTTTCGATGTTTCACTTGTCTTTTAAACTTCTTGCTTTAATCCAGAGTATTTTTTTCTTTATTTCATTTGGAAAGCAAGTAAATGTAATGAGTTCCTTTTTGGAAAACCACCCTGTCTTAAATCATGCATTCTTTATACAATGTTAGGAGGAGAGGTTAACATTTGTAGCCTCATGACTTGCAAATGAAAGAAAATAATAATGCTTAGCAAGACATTAGAAGAATACATACACTATGAATCATACTGCCCTTGAAGGTGCAGCTGAAAAAAGCAGAGAAATAGGTTTGACACCACTTGGACTTGCAGCTCAGACATGCTGCATTAAACTGTTCAAAATTAATTTAATCTGAGCAAGGAGAATAATAGCCTCTCAGTTCAAGGCTTCTGATAGCAGTAATTTGCACTCAAAAGTACTTCCAAAGGGAAAGAATAAATGAAGGGTGACTCTCCAAAACTGAGTGAGCAAATGTATTCACTAAATGAAAGCCTCTTGATCAACCTATAAAAGATCATCCAAAAAGAATGACACATTCTATATCATTCCCTTGGGTAGGAATTTTCCCTTGCAACTATTCAGTTGCTCTGCATTAGGACAGATTCATTCCTTTTTGAACTATTGATGACTCTGAAGGAAGTGTCTGGCTTCAGTTGCTACATTACTTCAGTGGTCCAAAACCAAGTTGACGAAAGATCACGCTTTATGGGCTTTGCTACCAATATTCTCTTTCATACTCTTGGGAAGACATTTATTGGTGAATAAGTGAGTGAAGTCATAGCAAATATTTAGGGTATGAGACAAATTCATGCTACATTTTGTTTGTTTGTTTGTTTGTTTGTTTGCAGTCACAGAAATGCTCTCACCAAACACAAGTGCCAAGATACTGAGTACAAGGAAGGACATGTACCCAAGACAGGGTGCTCACACTAAAAGGTCTGACTAACCAAATTAATATTGGAGTAACCAGCAGGGGAGGACTGGTATATAGTGTGATTTGAGGAGAACCAATAGGATCTGCTTGCTCAAAATTCTCCCTTGCATTGGCTTACCACAGAGTCAAAAATTCTGTCCATATGTTACTCCCTTGGGGATAATGACTTCAGGAATAACTGACATTTATTTATCACATTAGCAGTCATCTAGCACTTCACAGAATTCTCAGAGATTAGGACACGACACGAGCATAGAGAAAATTGGTTTCAAGAGTTTGGAGCAGGTGAGCCCTTTGGAAGTAAATGGAAGAGAGACCTCCTGATAAATGCCTCTTATTCACAACTAGTAAAAAGGAGTAAATATAGACAAAAATAGTGATACTAAGTACCCAAGTAATTGCATGTATGAAAAGACAAAACTAACTATTTTAGACAACTGCTTTTCCTTGAGTTAATCAAGTACTTTTCTGCATAAACTTGGAGAAATTATTTTCCCTTGATTTGAGTTATAATGGTGATGAAAAAGCACATGCAGGGAAATACAAAGAACGAGTTTTTCCAAATAGCATGAGAATAAGTATTCTCATCAGTATTCAAGTTTCATTTGCAATTCCTTAGTTGCTTTTGTTTCGCAAATTTAGAGTAAGGAAAACCAAATATTTTTCTGTTTTGTTTTATTTTGTTTAATTCTCTGGTAACACTTAATTTCTTCTGAATAATTTACCTGCCAGTAGCTATTTGTTTTATAATAATTCAAAGAATGCTGGTTATGCCAAAGGCCTTAATAAAAAAGAATGTATCTAGGATATGTTAAAGGTTTAAAATAGAGAATTTTCAGGACATTAAACAACACTCAGTTCTATTGATCAATGTTGACAATTAAAGCCCCCCCTCCCTAAAAATAGAACAGGAATAAATATTATTTAAAGAGGTTCAGAAAAAGTCTCCCCAGAATATAGCACTTTGGCATGTGGATTGCTTTGAGCTAAAGACAATCAAGGCCCAAAAAGACTCTGGAATAGATTATTACCTCCCATTTAACTGCCTAAAAGAGTTTAGACAAACAGTCCGAACTGGGAAGAAAACTATCACCAGAAATAACTGCAAATAATATATTATAGGTGTGGTAAGCGGGGGGAAGTTCAGCAAGGACTCTTAGTTCAAAATCCTCTCTGTATCACATTGTTTCTGCATGACATGGTGAACATTTGTTTACCAAACATTTGCTCTTCCAATCTTCCTGTGAATTGTCTTCCTTCCCTTTGAAGCCACAGACCCCTACCCATTCCTTAGCTCAGTATAACATATATGCCTCAACTGCCTGACTCATCCTTGGGTTTTAAATACTGATGTGTCTACCATAAGTACATAATTAAATTCATTTTTCTCCTGCTAATATTTTTATGTCCATTTGATTCCAGCCAAAGAACTTAGAAAAGTAAAAGGACAATTTTTCCTCCCCAAAACATTTAAAAGCTGCACATAGTATTTTGTGTACTTATCTGGTCTTTCATAAAAACTAATGAAGTTTTCTTTAGTTACATTTAAAAGTCGCACATAGTATTTTGTATACTTATCTGGTCTTTCATGAAAACTAAAGAAGTTTCCTCCCAGAGTTAAACCATTTTTCATGGGTTATATTGATAGTATTATATGAGTGATTTAAAAACTTTTTTAGTTTACAGAAATTTTCAAAACAGCCAAAATTTTGTTAACCTCCATATGTTGGCCATTTTCTTCTTTTCACTTCAGAAGAAACATAGACTTCTGCATATTACCATTTGGTAATAAATTAGGCCATGTTTCTCAAAATGGGACTATGAACCATTTGTATCAGAATTGTTTGTGCTATTAAGAAAATATGAGTTAAGCCCCATCCCTGAGGCTCCATCCCTCTGAGATTCATTCTGAAGTTGTGGAAAAACTGTTTTCTATGTTTTAGACCAACTCTTATAGAATGCAGAAACCCACATTAATATATTCATATGACCTCTGCTTTAAACCTTCCACTAAAATGGAATTTATGATACCACACATCAGCCATTATTAAACAGTCTTAATGGTCAGAAAATTTTTCCTTATACTAAGTAAAAAAATATGATAAAACTTCTACTTGTTATTTCCAGTTCTCCCCTCTGAAACCACACAAAATGAATGTAATCCGTTTTCTACAAGACAGTGAGATGAGGGTAAGGGGGATGAAATATATGGTGATGGAAGGAGAACTGACTCTGCGTGGTGAACATACAATGGGATTTATAGATGATGTAATACAGAATTGTACACCTGAAATTATGTAATTTCATTAACAATTGTCACCCCAGTAAATTTAATTTAAAAAAAAGGTAATGAGAGACAAAAACAGATATTACAAAATGATAAAGAGGATTATGCAAGAAGAAGACATAACTGTCATTAATATTTATGCCCCCAAACAGGGAACACCAAAATATACATGCAACTACTAACAGTAGTAAACGGAGAAATTGACCCAAACCCAATTATACTAAGGGACCTAACTATATCATTGACAGCTATCGGTAGATCATCCAAACAGAAAATAAATAAACAAACATCAGCATTAAGTGACACATTAGATGAAACAGACATAATTGATATTTATAGAACATCAGACTATACATTTTTTTCTAGTGTACATGGAACATTCTCAAGGATCGACCATATATTGGGAAATAAATCTAGCCTCAGCAAATTTAAGAAGATTAAAATCATACCAAGCATATTCTCTGATCACGAGGCTTTGAAATTGGATATCAACTGCAAAAAGAAGCAGGAAAAAACACAAATATGTGCAGATTGAACAACATACTGTTAAAGAATGACTTGGTCAAAGATGAAATAAGAGGACAGATCAAAAGATACATAGAAAGAAATGAGAATGAAAATACCTACTACCAGAACTGACTCTGGGTGGTGAACACATAATGGGATTTATAGATGATGTAATACAGAATTGTACACCTGAAATCTGTGTAACTTTACTAACAATTGTCACCCCAATAAAATTTAATTTAAAAAAAGAAAAGAAAAAAAGAAAATACCTCCTACCAAAATTATTGAGATGCAGTGAAAGCAGATTTAAGAAGGAAATTTATATCATTATAGGCCTAAGTGAAGAAAGGAGAAAAATCCCAGAAAATAACTTCAAGTTACAGCTTAAAGAACTAGAAAAAGAAAATTGAACTAGTCATCTGAAACCTTTCCAAAAGCAAAAGTCTGGGACCACATGAATTTACTAGTGAATTCTAAAGAAAAAATGTTCAAAGAGGAGGTAATACCTGTCCTACATAAACTTTTCAAAAAAATGAAGACGAGAAAAAACTCCCTAACTCACTTTACGAGGCCAACATTACCCTGATTCCAAACCGTGGTAAGGATAACACAAAAAAGAAAACTACAGACCAATACCTCTGATGAATACAGATGCAAAATTACTAAACAAACTTCTAGCAAATCAAATGTAACAATGCATTAAAAAGATTATACATCACAACAAAGTGGAGTTCATCCAAGGGACACAAGGATGGTTTAACATACGCAAATCCATCAATGTGATACACCAGATAACAAAAAAACAGGACACAAATCATATTATCATGTCAATAAGTCACAGAAGAGTTTTGACAAGAAATAACATCCATTTACGATTAAAACACAATAAAACAGATATAGAAGGAAAAAAGCTTAGCATAAATAAAGGTCACATATGACAAACCCTCACCTAATATAATAATTAACAGTGAAAAATTGAAGCCCTTTGCTCTATGTTCAGGAACACGACAGGGCTGTCCCCTATCACCTCTGCTTTTCAACATAGTGTTGGAAGTCCTTGCCAGAGCAATCAGGCAAGAAAAAGAAATAAAAGGCATCCAAATTGGGAATGAAGAAGTTAAAATATCACTCTTTGCAGATGACATGATGCTATATATAGAAAACCCTAAAGACTCCACCAAAAAGCTATTAGAAACAATCAATGAATACAGTAAAGTTGCTGGATACAAAATTAATGTACAAGTGTGCATTGCATTCCTATATACTAACAATGAAATCTCAGAAAAAGAAATACAAAAACAATTACTTTTGCAATTGCAACAAAAAGATAAAATACCTGTGAATAATCTTAACCAAGGATGTGAAAGAAGTATATACTGAAAACTATAAGACATTTTTAGAAGAAATTGAAGAAGACACAAAGAAATGGGAAGACATTCTGTGTTCGTGGATTGGAGAATCAACATAGCTAAAATGGCCATATTACCCTAAACAATACACAGATTTAATGCAATCCCCATCAAAATCGCAATGACAATTTTTAAATAAATAGAACAAAAAATGATCAGATGTGTATGGAACCACAAAAAACCCTGAATAGCCAAAGCAATCTTAAGAAAAGAGAACAATGCTGAAAGTATCACACTCCCTGACTTCAAGTTGTACTACAAGGCAACAACAATCAAAACGGTATGGTATTGGCAGAAAACCAGACACAGACCAATGGAATAGAATTGAGAACCCAGAAATAAAACCACATAAATGTGGACAGATAATTTTGGGCTATGAAGCCAAAAACATACAATGTAGAAAAGACAGCCTCTTTAATAAATGCTGCTATGAGAATTGGAAAGCCACGTGCAAAAGAATGAAACTAGACTGCTATCTGTCACTATGTACCAAAATTAACTCAAAATCAATTAAAGACCTAAACATAAGACCTGAAACAATAAACTTCATAGAAGAAAACATAGGTACTAAAATTATGGACCTTCGGTACAAAAAGTGTTTTATGAATTTGACTCCAAAGGTCAAGGGAAGTAATCGCTAAAATAAAAGAATGAGACTATAGCAAACTAAAAAGCTTCTGCAGAGCAAAAGAAACATCATCAAAATAAAGAGGCAACCGACTAAATGGGAGAATATTTTTGCAAAAAGTGCCTCCGATAATTTTATATATATAATGTGATGGCTCGGTGCGAGGTCGGAGGGATAGTGGATGGGGGTAGGGAGGTTCACAGTGTGAGGCATATAAATGATGAACGTCTGAGTATTACCTTGTCTTGTACACCTGAAACTAATAATTTTTTTTTTTTAAAAGTGCCTCCGTAAGGGGCTAATGTCCAAAATATTTAAGGAACTCATTCAACTCAACAACAAGAAAACAAACAATTCAATTAAAAAACGAGCCGACCTGAAGAGACATTTCTCTAAAGAGGGCATACAAATGGCCAATAGACATGAAAAAATGCTCAATATAACTAATCATCAGAGAAATGCAAATAAAAACCATATCACCTCACACCAGTTAGAATGGGTATGATCAACAAGACAAATGGTAACAGGTGTTGGAGAGGATGTGGAGAAATAGAAAATCTCATACACTGTTGGTGGGAATGCAGATTCGTGCTGCCAGTGTGGAATGCAGTGTGGAGGTTCCTCAAAAAATTAAGAATAGAATTACCATATGACCCAGCATTCATTCTCCTGGGTGTCTACTAAAAAAATATGAAAATGTTTATCTTAAAGACATATGTGATCCAATGTTCATTGCAGTTTTTTGTTTTGTTTTGTTTTGTTTTTTGTTTGTTTTTTATGGTGGCCAAGACATGGAAACAATCGAAGTGTCCTTTGATAGATGAATGGATAAAGAAGTTGTGGTATATATGCGCAATAGAATACTTTTCAGCCATAAGAAAGGGTGAAATAATGCCATTTGCAACAATATGTATGGATCTTGAGATTAGTATGTTAAGTGACATAAGCCAAATAGAGAAAGTAGTGAACCATATGGTTTCACTGATATGTTGTATATAAAGCTTAAAACAGCAAAAGAACAAGGCAAACAAATGAAGAAACAAAAACTCGTAGACATAGACAATAATTCTGTGGTTACCAGAGGGTAAGGGGGTAAGGGGGTGGTAGATGAGGGCAAAGGGGTCAAATAAATCGTGATGAAAAAATAACTGATTCTGGCTGGTGAATACACAATGTTATATGTAAATGATGTATTACAGAATTGTACACCTGAAATCTACGTAACTTTACTAAATATTTTCACCCCAATAAACTTTAATTTAAAAAAATATGAAGGAATCTTGTTCATTCTTTTCACAGTACCTTGTATGAGGTACAGATGAAGCAATCAAAGATTCTTGTTGATTGGCTTTTGCATATTTGAAACACTGTCCAATTAGCTTAGTTACGAGTCAAATTAGCTAGGAAATGTTGATGCTCAGAATCATCTTGAATTCACATTATAGAAATAACATGGAAACAACCAAAGTGTCCTGTGATAAATGATTAGATAAAGAAGATGTGGTATACATTCACAAAGTAATACTTCTCTGCTCTAAGAAGATATACTGTCATTTGTGACAACATGGATGAATATTGACATTATTATGCTAAATTAAATAAATCAAACAGAAGAAGTTGAGAAACATGACTCACCCATATGTGTAATATAAAACTGAAAGCAACAAAGGAACAAGACAAACCAATAAAGAAACAAAACCTCATAGATATAGATAACAGTTTACTGGTTATCAGAGGGCAAGGGGGTAGGGAGGATGGTAGAAAAGGGTAAAGGGTGTAAAATATATGGTGATGGAAGGAGAACTGACTCTGAGTGTTGAACACATAATGCAATATATACGAGATCTGACAATTAACTTCACAAACTTATCCTAGAATTTGTGGTACATACCGCATTGCTGAATATCACTATGGTCACCTTCGAAGTATTCCCCTTGCAAAGCTATGCACCCATGTCACCACCTAGTCCACTCTTCAAAGTTATTTTGCAATCCTTTTTATGGAATGCCATCGGAACTCTCATCATATTACACTTGATGTCCTTAATGTCATCCAAATGTCTTCCTTTCAATATTTTCTTTACCTTTGGTTAAAGAAAGAAGTCATTGCAGACCAGATCAGGTCAATAGGGAGGGTGTTCTGATAGAGTTATTTGTTTACTATCTAAAAACTCCCTCACTGAGAGTGCCGTGTGAGTTGGTGCATCATAGTTAGGCAAGAGCCATAAATTGGTGAATAGTTCAGGTCGTCTATCTTCTCCACACAGCCTTTTCAGTACTTCTATTTATTGATTTATTTAGTTTTTAATTAATTAGATTTATTGGGGTGACAATTGTTAGTAAATTTACATAGATTTCAGGTGTACAATTTTGTATTATATCATCTATAAATCCCATTGTGTGTTCACCACCCAGAGTCAGTTCTCCTTCCATCACCATATATTTGATCCCCCTTACCCTCATCACCCACCCCCCCCCCTTACCCTCTGTCAGTACTTCTAAATAGTAAACTTAGTTAACTGTTTGTCCACTTGGTACAAATTCATAATGAATAATCCCTCTGATTTCAAAAATGTTTAGCAACATCATATCATCAAGTTTGTGATCTTAATTGTGAGACCATAGATGATTTATTATAAAATTGTACACTTGAAAATGATGTAATTTTACTAACCATTGTCACCCCAATAAATTTAATTTAAATAATTTTAAAAAGAAATAGTGAGTGCACTTTATAAGTGAACTTTATAATAAGGTTCAAGTAATACTTATTGCATTTACTACGTGACAGAAATAATTTTAAATGTTTTTACATGGCATTTTATATTGGAAAAAAATGATTTTCAGAGACTTAAGGAACTATTCCAATGTCATAGATTTAGGAAATTACAGATTTCAAATTCTTATACCTTAGGTCATGTTTCCAAATCATGTGCTTGTACTTCTTTCTTTTATTGTTTCTCATTCAGCCAAATGCTTCCTAGTTATGGCCTCTGCCTTCCGTGCCACATCCTGATGAGTGTTCCATTATTGACACTGGCCAAACTCTTCTCCTTCATCAAAACTTACCCCATTGTTGGTTTATTGCTACACATACCCATGTCAAAGATAAATGGCCACTACTGCTTAATCCTGAACCTCACATAGCCAAACTGATATCCTGTTAACAGAAGTCTTTGGCTACTGAATAAAATGATAAATTACTGTGAGAATCTTAGATACTGAAGCTGCATCAGAGAGGAAATATTCATTATGTGTTTAGGCATATGTGCGGGTCACTTGCACACATTTTCCTAGACACCTGATGACTATGTTTATTTCAAGAGTAAGAAATAAGGACTTCCAGTCAAGAGAGCAGAGTAGGTAAATTCTGTACTCACTTCCACTCAGGACAACGTCAATTATAGTTAAACCAACGAAATACCATTACTGAAAATTTCCTAAAGTCTAGCTAAACTGAAGCCCTACAACTACAGAATAGACATATAGAAGAAGCCACCTCAAGGCTTGTAGGAGGGACAGATATTCAGAACAGGCTCTTCTCATACCCATTTTTGACCATGAAAAATTGGGAGGAATATCTTATCTGCAGAGGACCCCCATGAGGAGTGAGGTGTCACAGCCCCTCCGCAGCCCAGGGTTTCAGTGACAGGAAAAGAAGTCCCCAGGAAAAGAAGTTCCAGTTGTGAAAAGCAGCATAGATTGTGGCTGAGTAAGATGGAGTCCAGCTGCACTCCCACATATTCTGCTTAAAGGGACCACACAGAGAATTACTAGGTGCCAGACTAACTCACTCTGAGTTCCAATGCTGGGGCAGCAGAATGACAGGCACCAGGGACATAGAAGGAGAAACTGAATTATCTAGCTTTAGGGTGAGAACCAAAGGGGCAGCTTTTTCCTCAGCAGAGTAGATGGATAAAGCCATTGTTTCTTTGTTGAATCCTCCCCCTCCCTGTATGCAGACGCAGGCAGATGCCATATCTGAGTCTCCACCAAACTGGCTTACACCTTAAATCTGCCCTGTTTTAGTGGTTCCCTGACACCACACCCCACCCAACTTTCAGGCACATCCAAGCCACTTCCAGTGTCTTTTTTGTATAAACAGCCTGCCTTGACTCTTGCTGCAGACTTACCTAAAATCTCTCAAATATTCAAGAAACCCAACAAGCAACATCTGGCTTTAGCATGCCCCATATCTCTGGCTGAGCACCCCTAAGCCTGGAAATAACAACAGCTGGCCTTGGTTCACAGCTTTGTCTCTCAAGGCACCTTCAAGCACAACACAGGTGGCAGGCATCTCTGGATTGCTCATGCCAGGTGGCCAACACTGATGCTGAACTTGGCCTGCAACAGGTCACCTCTCAGGAGGCCCTGGAATTGGCAGGCCCAGTAGGAAGTTTTGGACTGGGCCAGAGTATCACCCAGTCACCTCCAAGAATGACATGCCAAAAGGGAATATTGGCCAGGTAACAAAACACTACTAAACACAACCCTGCCCCTGCACAATAATTCCTCCACTATAGTTACAGCCAGTCCATACAACCAATCAGCCAGAGGGTCACTACCTCCCACTGATGCACAAACAGTAATCCAATATCAACTAGAAGAGGCAAGCACACACAACCTACAAAAGGGACACAACTGGAGAACCCAGCTCTGGTGACCAGGGAGATTGCACCACTGGGTCTCATAGAACACCTACTACATAAGGCCATCCTACAAAGACCGGCAGACATAGCAGCCCTACAGAGAAATAAACACAAGGAGGGAGCTAAATGGTGAGACAAAGAAACATTTCCCAAATAAAAGAACAGAATAAACCTCCAAAAAAAGAACTAAACAAATTTGATATAAGCAATCTACCAGAAGCAGATTTCAAACACTGATTAGAAGGATGCTCCATGATCTCAGGGAGAACTTCAACAAACAGATAAGAAACATAAAAATGATGATAGAAAACATAAATAAGGACCAGTCAGAAATAAAGACTAAAATAACTGAAATAAAGAATACATTAGAGGGAATCAACAGTAGGGTAGATGAAGCATAATATCAAATCAGCAATTCAGAAGATAAGGTAGAAGGAACACCCAATCAAAACAGCAAAAAGAAAAAAAAAAGAATTAAAAACAAATGAGGAGAGGTTAAGGGACCTCTGGGACAAATCAAGCATACCAATATTCACATCGTAGGGCTACCAGAAAGAGGAGAGCAAAAAATTAAAAATCTATTTGAAGAAATATTGATGAAAAACTTGCCTAACCTGGTGAAGAATATAGATATAGAAGCCAGGAAGTGCAGAGAGTCGCTAACAAGGTGAACCCAAAGAGGCCAACACCAAGACACATCATAATTAAAATGCCAAAGGTTAAAGATGGAGAATCTCAAAGCAGCAAGAGAAAAGCAGTGACTTACCTACAAGGGAGCTCCCATAAGACTGTCAGATGATTTCTCAATAGAAATTATACAAGCCTAAAGAGATTGGCAACAAATATTCAAAATGGTGAAAAGTTAGGACCTATAACCAAGATTACTCTAACCAGCAAAGTAATCATTGAGAATCGAAAGACAGATAAAGAGCTTCCCAGATAGAGAAAACTAAAAGGAGTTCATCACCACCAAACCAGTATTACAAGGTAAGTTAGAGGGACTTCTTAAGGCAAATAATAAATAAATAAATAAATAAATAAATAAATAAATAAATAAATACTTGGCAATAACTACATATTTATCAAAAGTTACTTTAAATGTAAATGGTTTAAATGCTCCAATCAAAACATAGGATGGTTGATTGGATAAGAAAACAAGACTCTTACATATGCCACCTACAAGAGACTCACTCCAGATCAAAAGACACACTCAGACTGAAAATAAAGGGATGGGGAAAAGATAATTCATGAAAATGGAAACAAACAAAGAACAATAGAAAAAAGAAAAGAAAAACTAGAGTAGCAATACTTATGCCAGACAAAATAGACTTTAAAACAAAGGCTATAACAAGAGACAGAGAAGGACCCAGTAATCCAATTTCTGAGTATTTATTGAAGAAACCCAAAGCAGTACTTCTCGGGGACATGTGCATCCATATGTTCATTACAGCATTGTTTACAATGGCCAAGATGTACATCATGAGAAATATAGACAATAATATTGTGATAGCATAGTATGCTGTCAGATGGTTGCTGGACTTTGGTGATCACAAGTTTAGGTATATAAATGTTGAATAACTACTGTGTACACCTGAAACTAATGTAATATTGTATGTTACTTATATTTTAATAACATTCTTTTAAAAATTAAGTCCAAATTGAAAAAAAAAAAGAAAATCCCATAGTTTTATGAATGTGTGGGTGCAAGTACCTTAACTTTATTTTATCCATTAAATATTTGTGTAGCCAGTTCCTAGACCTCAATCATTACTGTAATTTATAAATGAGCATTAATGTAATAAACACAATTCTGTAAATTCTGATAGCATTCATACATTTCGTTTATACCAGTGTCTTGGATAAAGCAATATATTTAAATAAAAGTCATTACGTTTTTCACAGAAATAGAACATATAATCCTAAAATTTATATGGGACCATAAAAGACCCCGGATAGCCTCAGCAATCTTGAAAAATAAGAACAAAGTGGGAGGTATAACGATACCTGATTTCAAATTATACTACAAGGCTACAGTAATCAAAACAGCATGGTACTGGCATGAAATAGACACATAGATCAATGGAACAGAATAGAGAGTCCAGGCGTAAATCCACGCCTATATGCCCATCTAATCTATGACAATGGAAGCAAGAATGTACGATGGGGTAAAGACAGTCTGTTCAATAAGTGGTGTTGGGAAACCTGGACAGACACATGCAAGAAAATGAAACTGGACCACCTCCTTACACCATATACAAAAACAAATTCAAAATGGCTTAAAGACTTAAATGTAAGATCTGAAACCATAAAATATCTAGAAGAAAATATAGGAAGAAACTTCATGGACATTACCCGGAGTAAGATTTTCACTGACATATCCCCTCGCGCGAGGGAAGTAAGAGAAAAAATAAACATGTGGGATTACATCAAACTAAAAAGTTTTTTCACAGCAAAGGAAACCATCAATAAAACAAAAAGGGATCCTACTGTATGGGAAAAGATATTTGCCAATGATATATCTGATAAGGGATTAATATCACAAATCTATAAAAAACTTACTCAACTCAACTCCAAAAAAACAAACAACCCAATTAAAAAATGGGCAGAGGACTTGAGGAGACATTTTTCTAAAAAGGACATACAGAAGGCAAGAAGACATATGAAGAAATGCTCAACCTCACTAACCATCAGAGAAATGCAAATAAAAACCACAATGAGATACCACCTCACTCCAGTCAAAATGGCTATCATCAATAAATCAACAAACAACAAATGCTGGCGTGGATGTGGAGAAAAGGGAACGCTAGTGCACTGTTGGTGGGATTGCAGATTAGTGCAGCCACTATGGAAAACAGTATGGAGGTATCTCAGGAATCTGAAAATGGAACTACCCTATGATCCAGTAATTCCACTCCTAGGCATCTACCCGGAGAAATCCAAAACTCCAATTCAAAAATCTGTATGCACTCCTATGTTTATTGCAGCACTTTACACAATAGCCAAGATATGGAAACAACCGAAATGCCCATCGGTAGATGACTGGATTAAGAAGCTGTGGTACATTTATACAATGGAGTATTACGCAGCCATAAAGAAGAAAGAAATCTTATCATTTGCAGCAACATGGATGGATCTAGAGAACATTATGTTAAGTGAAATAAGTCAGAAAGAGAAAGACAAATACCATATGATCTCGCTTATATATGGAATCTAAAGAAAAGACTATGTGAATAAACTAATCAGAAACAGTTTTGGGGACACAAAGGAAAAACCGAGAGTTGTTAGATGGGTGTGGGGGGGGGGTTGGGGATAAGGGGAAAGGTGAAGGGATTTGGAAGCAGCTGGTAACCACAAGATGGCCTCAGGGTTTTTTTTGAAAATTAATTTGGGGAAGGTATTCAATAATGTAAAGATTTTGTTGAGTATCCGATTGACATGCGTCCTATTTGGGAGACCACCTCAGGGATACTGTGGATACCTGATCATGGCATTGTACACCAGAAGCTAAACATTAATGAATGCCAACTATAATTTTATATATATAATGTGATGGTTCAGTGTGAGGTCGGAGGGATAGTGGATGGGGGGAGGGGGGTTCACAGTGTGAGGGATATAAATGATGAACGTCTAAGTATTACCTTGTCTTGTACACCTGAAACTAATAAATAAATTAAAAAAAATAAATAAAAATAAATAAATAAAAGTCATTAAAATGGAATAAAATTTTACTCCCCTAAACAATAAAATAAAGTGTAAACTATAGGTATACATAAACCTATACATATATGTTGATACATTACTCTCACCCCAGAGATTGTGAAATGAGAATTTATTTTCGCTTACCTTTAGTTAGCACTATACTGACAATTATATTTTCTATTTTAAACTAGGGAACATGGAAGTAAATATAAAGGCTGACAATTATTATAAGTATTATTATTTTTCTCAATGTTCTTCTCTAAATAGTATAAAGTAAGTTAAACATATAAACTTTAAGTCATATAATTTGTATTTATTCACACCATCTGGACATATAATAATATTTGTCAAATAGCTTCTATGTATAATGTACTGAATTTGGCACTGTGAGAGTTAAAAATTGAATATTATACAATTCTGTCTCTCAGAGATTCACATAATTTGCTCGAGAATAGAGAAATGTCCACGAGAATTGGCTGGGATGTAAATTTAGTATGGATATATCCAGATTCAAGTTTAATCTACCCATTCAACAATATTTGCTAATTGGCACTATGCCGGGAACTAAAAATTAAATGAGGAACACAAGCCACCAAAATCCCTGTGTCATAGTATACAGAGAATAGTAGAGAATACATAGAATGAAGAAAATAATTATTAAAAAATTAGGAAGGGGGGTTCCAGTCAAGATGTCAATGTAGGTAAATGCTGTGGTTAACTTTTCTCACAACCACATCAAAATTACAACTAAACTACAACACAACTGTCATGCAGGGTGTCATGGGATCTCTGGTCCAACTCCCCACATAAGAATGCAGAATATGGTGAGGCCAAATGGGAACACCCACGGAGCCATAGATAGGGGAGTCATACCACTATGTTCTTGGGTTAGAGACACAGGAAGCAGGAGCCACATGATGTGCAATCCACCTGCCACTTCTCTGCCAACCAACCTCACTTGCTAACTGCAATCCGCCTCTCTGCAATCCTCAATCCACACTTGCCAGCCACCAACAACTTGCTAGCCCCCATTTGCTGCTAGTGTAGCCGCAGCAGTTATATTAGTGGCCAATGGCTCACTGGTTACATCTGACAGACAACTAGCCACAGCTGATGGCCATCTGTCGTGCGGGGTGTCCGGCGGGTCGGCCTGCGGGGTCTCTGTCCCACTCCCCACATAAGAACACAGGATATGGTGAGGCCAAAAAGGAACACCCACGGAGCCGAGCCATAGGTAGGGAAGTCATACCACTATGGTCTT
The DNA here is from genome assembly GCF_964194185.1 of Rhinolophus hipposideros. Lineage (NCBI taxonomy): Eukaryota > Metazoa > Chordata > Mammalia > Chiroptera > Rhinolophidae > Rhinolophus > Rhinolophus hipposideros. The sequence goes on from NC_138046.1 coordinate 30,991,327, forward strand.
ACTGGAGGCTGGGTTTACAGGACGTGCGACCTGCTGTCCGCTTTGCTGCCAGCCGACCAACTCTCCTCGACTCTCCTTACTCTCCTTCAGTCTCCTCCTTCACTCTCCTTGGCTCACCTCCATAGCCGCGGCAGTTATATCAGTGACCAATGGCTTACGGGCTACAGCTGATGGCCAACCAGCCACAGCTGACGGCCATCCACTATCTGAGCCAGCACCTCTCTACATGAGGCCGAGAGCCTGGAAACTGCTTTCTGGGGCTCTGTCCCCATACCATCCAATCACAGTTGATGGCCATTTACTACCCGAGTGAGCACCTTTCCACATGAGGGGAAAAGCCTGGAAACTGCACTCCTGGCTCTGTCCCCACAACAACAATCATTGAGAACCTCCTGAAATCTTGCTGAACTGAAGCCCTACAACTAAGGACATGCCGAGGAAGCCACTCGGAGACTATATGAGGGGGCAGAGACACGGAACAGGCTGGTCCCACACTGCATGTGATCATTAAAAATTGGGAGGGATAGCTTGCCAGTCCCTCCCAGAGGAATGAGGGGTCCAAGCCCCTGCCCAGCAGTGTTCCAGTGCCAGGGAGAGAAGTTCCCATAATGTGTGGTTTTGAAAACCAAAGGAGATTGTGGCTGAGACAGAAGGCAGCTGCACTCCCAGGTCCTCCTCTTAAAGGGACTGTTTACATGCTTTCTCACTGACAAAATCACTGGCTCTGAGTTCCAGTGCTGGGGCAGCAGCAGGAGAGGCATCAAGGAACAGATGGTGGACAACTGAGTTGTCAGGCTTCCAGACAGTGGCTGGAGGGGCAGCTTTCTCCCAGACGGAGAACCTGGTGGAGGCCATTGTGTCTTTGTTGAGACCTTTCCTTTCCCAGAGTGAAGATGCAGGAGGCTGCCATATCTGAGTCTCCATCAAACTGGATGATGCCGATAATTCACCACACCCTGGTGTTTCAAAACCCTGCCCCTCCCAGCTTTTGAGCAACCAAACTGTTTACAGAGGCTTTTTCATACAAACTTCCTGCCTTGGATCATGCTGCGGACTTTCCTAGGGCCTCTCAAAGGATCATGGAACCCAGGCAATCAGCATCTGGCTTCAGCATGTCTTATACATCTGGTTGAGCAGCCCTAAGCCTGGCAGTAGTGACAGTCAACCTGGTTTTATGGCTTGGCCACTCAAAGCTTTTCCAAACACAGAAGTGGCAGTGGCTATCAGTGGATTGCTTTGTGGCTCCTGCAGTGTGGCTCCAGGTAGGGACCAAGCTGTGGCTAAACTTGACCTTCAGCAGGTCCCCTCCCAGGTAGCCCTGAAGCTGACAATCCCAATGGCCTGCTTTGAAATGACTTTGGAGTATCACTCAGCTGCCTCCAAGAGTCAACAATTTAGAAGATAAGGTACCAGCAAACTCCTAATTGAAACAGCAAAAATAAAAAAAGAATTTTAAAAAATGAGGAGAATTTAAGGAGCCTCTGGAAAAACATCAAGCATACCAACATTATTATTATAGGAGTACCAGAAGGAGAAGAGGTACAGCAAGAAATTGAAAACCTATTTGAAGAAACAATGACAGAAAACGTCCCTAATCTGGTGAAAGAAATAGCTATACAAGCCCAGGAAGTGCAGAGAGTCCCAAACAAGATGAACTCAACGAGGCCAACACCATTACACATCACAATAAAATTGTCAACATTTATAGACAAAAAGAGAATCTTCAAAGCAGCAAAAGGAAAAGCAGTTATGAGGGAGCTCCCATAAGACAATCAGCTTATTTCTCAACCAAAATTTTGCAGACCAGAAGGGATTGGTAAGAAATATTCAAAGTGATAAAAAATAAGGACCTACAACAAAGATTACCTTACCCATCAAAGTTATCATTTAGAATCAAAGGACAGATAAAAAGTTTCCCAGTAAGTTCATCACCACCAAGCCAGTATTACAAGGAATCTTAGAAAGATGTCTGAAAGACAAAATTAAAAAAAAAAAAGTAAGAATCATAAAATGGCAATAACTACATACCTATCAAAAATTACTTGCAATTTAAATGGATAAAGTGCTCCAATTAAAAGATAGAGGGATTAAATGGATAAGAAAACAAGAGCCTTACATAGGCTGCCTACAAGAGACTCACTTCAGATCAAAAGACACACACATGCTGAAAGCAAAGGGATGGAAAATACATTTTATGGAAATGAAAACAAACAAACGAAAATCTGGGGTAGCAATACTTATACCGGACAAAATAGACTTTAAAACAAGACTGTAGCAAAAGACAAAGAAGGACTCTGTAATCCCACTTCTGGGTATTTATCTGAAGAAACCCAAAGTGCTATTTTGATAGGACGGGCTCATTCATATGTTTACCGAAGTATTATTTACAGTAGCCAAGATATGAAGGGAACCTGGGTGTCTCTGAATGAATGAATAGATAAAGAGTAGATGGTATGTCTTTTCTATGGAATATTACTCTGCCATAAAAAAAGTAATGAAATCTTGGCCATCTGTACCAACATGGGTGGACCTAGAGGGTACTGTGCTGAGTCAGACAGTGAAAGACAAATGTCACATGAATTCACTTATAAGTGGAGTCTAAAGAACAAAATAAACAAACAAAACAGAAACAAACTCATAGATACAGAGAACATTTTCATGGTTGCCAGATGGGAGGGAGTGTGGGGGTGGATGAAAAAGAGGAAGGGATTAAGAAGTTCAAATTGGTTGTTACACAGTAGTCATGGGGATGTAGGGTTTATCATAAGAAATGCAGTCAATAGTATTGTAATAACTATGTATGGTGTCAGATAACTAGACTTATTGGGGTGATGGATTGGAGGGAGATAGGAAGGCAGGGTGAAAAAGGCAAAGGGATCAAGAAATATAAATGAAGCTGCAATGAACTTCAGAGTACATATATCTTTACAGATACAAACTTTCAGATTTTTTTGGTAGATACCAAGGAAAGGGATTGCTGGGTCATATGGTAATTCTACTCTTAATTTTTTGAGGAACCTCCACACTGCCTTCCCTAGCATCTGCACCAATCCAAAAAGCAGCTAATATCCAAAATATATAAGGAACTCATAAAACCGAATGACAAAAATCAAACAATCCAATTAAAAAATGGGCAGAGTACCTGATTGGACATTTCTCCAAAGAGGACATACACATGGCAAATAGACATATGAAAAAATGTTCAACATCACTAATCATCCGAGAAATGCAAATAAAAACCACAGTGAGATATCACCTTGCACGTGTTACAATGGCTATCATCAGTAAGACAAATAATAACAAGTGTTGGAGAGGCTGGAGAGAAAAAGGAACCCTCATACACTGTTGATGTGAATGCAGATTGGTGCAGCCACTGGCCAAAATATGGAAACAACCACAGTGTCCTTAAATAGATGATTAGATAAGAATAAGTGGTATATACCATGTTTCCCTGAAATTAAGACCAGGTCTTATATTAGTTTTTGCTCCAAAAGACGCATCAGGGCTTATGTTCAGAGGATGTCATCCTGAAAAATCATGCTAGGGCTTATTTTCTAGTTAGGTCTTATTTTCAGGAAACACGGAGTACACAATGGAATACTATTCTGCCATAAGAAAATATGAAATAGTACCATTTGTGACATTGATGGATATTGAGATTATTATAAGTGAAATAAGTCAGGCAGAAAAAGTCCAGAACCATGTAATTTCACTGACATGTGTGATATAAAACTGAAAACAACAAAGGAACAAGACAAACACATAAACAAAAACTCATAGACACAGACGATAGTTTAGTGGTTACCAGAGGGTAGGGGGGAAAGGGATGGTAGGTGAGAGTAAAAGGGATCAAATATACGGTAATGGAAGGAGAACTGACTCTGGGTGTTGAACATACAATGTGATATATAGATTATCATTACAGAATTGAAGAGTTACAAAGAAACCTATGTAACTTTACTAACAATTGTCATCCCAATAAACTTCAATTTAAAAAAATCTATCCTGTGGATATACCGGATGTTAGGGTCTTTTATTTATGTATTAATTATATTTGGATATTGCTCCTATACATCATACCTACTTAATCATATAAATTATTATTTAACACAAATACAAGACAGATGAGAAAATTTAGCACTTAGTCTGTCATGTTTCCACAAACTGTATACTGACATAGAAAAATGTACATTTGCAAAGATTTACAGATCATGACAAATTTAAATTGACTATTAAATATTAAATCCATTCTGAAAATAAATTCTATAATTTTAACATATTAAGATCACTTGTTTTTTCTGATAAATGGTCTGAGGTAAAATGATCAAATACCAGCTATGTTAAGTGTTCTGTCAACATCAAACTGCTCTGACCTTTAAAGAAGAGATGCAAATTCTTTCCTAAGATACACACTTTGGCCATTCTGCATCATTTGGAGTTAAACATTTGTACTGTATTCAAGGTTTGACCAAGTGTGTTTTTAACAATCTGGATAATGAACAAATACATGTTGTTCTAATGCTATCTATGTCACTAAGAGATGCTTTTATAGCTTTGCAAATTTTAAGTTCAAAGTAAATTAAACCCATGGCACATACTTAAAGGCGTACTTCAAACCAGACATTCCTGTATATTTTTTCCATTGAATTCATGGCAAATACAATATCACAGGCATTTAGCAGAAGAAATAGACTGCATATGTAGGTAAAATATCCCCACCAGAAATAATAGCCATGAGACAGAAAATTTTGCTACCTGATTCCTAAACTAAATAGAGAAGAGTAAGCATAAAAGCCTCTTACTACTTAAATAGTATAATGCTTTCATTAAATATATGCTTGATCCAGAACCAATAGTATCCACTTTCCAAATTTCAAACAATATTAAAGGACTTTTGTAAAAATCAAAGTATACTAACACAAGAAAAGTTTCAAAGTGATAGTTTTAAAGAAATTATTGATTAAAGAATACCACATTGCTCAGGGTTTTTTTTTTTTTTCTTTTTTCTTTTACATGTATACTTACTCAAGAAGCTTGAGAGATTTTGGAAACTTTAAAGACCAAAGAGCTTTAATTTTGTCAGTTTCACATTTTTAGTTTAATGAGTTCATCCCCGTTCAATGATCTTGAAAGCATTCTACAGTAATCTGCACTTGAAATCTAATCTGATTATGTACCTTAGCTCATTGTAGCTATAATACTTAATTTTTTTAGTGCGACGGTCAAATTCAAGGTAATTGCTTCCCATAACTAAAATGAAGGCTGTTATTGAATATGAACTATATTACTTATTTAATATATGTTATTATTGTTATTCCTTTACATATGACATTTAGGGTTTTATTTTAAGCAATTTTTCACATGCTGTGGCTTCAACAACATTAGTTCATTAATATCATTGTAATTTAAAAATATATCTGTCTTAGTTTGGGCTGCTAAAACAAAATAACATACATTGGATGGCTTATAAGGAACACAAATTTATTTCACACAGTTCTGGAGGCTGAAACTCTGAGATCAGGGTGCCAGCATGGCCAGGTTCTAGTGAGGGCCCTCTTCCAAGATGCAGACTGCCGAATTTTGCTTGTATACTCCCATGATGGAAAGAGAGTGACAGAATGCTATGCGGCCTCCTCTATAGGGCACTAATCTCATTCTGAGGGCTATACAATCATAACCTAATTACTTCCCAAAGTCCACACCTCCGAAAACCATCACATAGGGGTTAGAGTTTCAGCGTATAAATTTTGAGGGAACACAAGCATTCAGTCCATAGCAATCCATAAAACCAGCAAGATTTTGTTATTTTTTGAATTTCTGATGATTTATCTAAAGTAATAATAGAATATGTTTTCTAAAATCAGAATTAAAGAAATGTTCCTTATATAAGATTTATTAAATTTGTTAAAATTCTGAGAAGCTAAACTCTACTGTAGGTCAAGTGTGGTTGATTTCCTGCACTTACTTTGTTTATTACTGAAATATGCATGCATCTTTTGAGATTTTTTTAAATTAAAGTTTATTGGGGTGACAATTGTTAGTAAAGTTACATAGATTTCAGGTGTACAATTCTGTATTACATCATCTATAAATCACATTGCGTGTTCAACACCCAGAATCAGTTCTCCTTCCATCACAATATATTTAATCCCCTTTACGCTCATCTACGACCCCCTTACCTACTTACCCTCTGATAATCACTAAACTATTGTCTGTGTCTATGAGTTTTTGTTTCACATTTGTTTGTCTTGTTCTTTTGTTGCTTTTGATTTATATACCACATATCAGTGAAATCATATGATTCTCTGGACTTATTTCGCTTAGCATTCTAAAGATCCATCTATGTTGTCACAAATGTTCCTATTTTATCTTTTCTTACCACTGAACAGTATTCCATCCTGTACATATACCATAACATCTTTATTCATTCATCTATCGAAGGACATTTTGGTTGTTTCCATGTCTTGGCCACTATAAATAAAGCTGCAAAGAACATTCGAGCATACGTGTCTTTATGGATAAATGTTTTCAGATTTTTTTCGTAGATACCCAGGAGAAGGATTACTGTGTGATATGGTAATTCTATTCATAATTTTTTGAGGAACCACCACACTGCCTTCCATAACAGCTGCACCAGTCTGCATTCCCACCAACAGTGTATGAGGGTTCCTTCCTCTCCACAGCCTCTCCAACACTTGTTGCTATTTGTCTTGTTGATGATAGCCATTCTGACTGGGGTGAGGTGATATCTCATTGTGGTTTTTATTTGCATTTCTCAGGTGATTAGAGATGTTGAGCATTTTTTCTTATGTCTATTTGCCGTTTGTATGTCCTCTTTGGAGAAATGTTTCTTCAGGTTCTCTGCCCATTTTTCAATTGGGTTGTTTGTGTTTTTGTTTGTTTGTTTTTTTAAGTTGCATGAGTTTCTTGCATATTTTGGATATTAGCCTTTTATCAGACACTGTTTGGAAAAATATTTTCCCATTCAGTTGGTTGCCCGTTTATTTTATCGATGGTTTCTTTTGCTGTACAGAAGATTTTAAGTTTGGTATAGTCCAATTCATTTATATTAGCTTTTACTTCCCTTGTATTTGGAGTCAAATTCATGAAATGCTCTTTGAACCAAAGGTCCATTAGTCTAGTACCTATGTTTTTTTCTATTTTATTCTTCCAGGTCTTATGCTTATGCAGTTTATTCTTCCAGGTCTTATGCTTAAGTCTTTGATCCATTTTGAATTAACTTTGGTACATGGTGGCAGATAGCAGTCCAGTGTCATTCTGTTGCCCATGGATTTCCAATTCTGCCAGCACCATTTATTGAAGAGGCTGTCTTTTCTCCATTGTGTGTTTTTTCCTTCTTTGTCAAAAATTATTCGTCCATATTTATGCGGTTTTATTTCTGGGTTCTCAATTCTATTCCATTTGTCTATGTGTCTGTTTTTGTGCCAATATCATGCTGTGTTGATTATTGTTGTCATATAGTACAAGCTAAAGTCAGGGAGCATGATACCTCCAGTTTGTTCTTTTATCTTAGAATTGCTTTGGCTATTTGGAGTCTTGTTGGTTCCAAACAAATCTGATGATTTTTTATTCCACTTCTTTAAAAAATGCCATTGGGATTTTTATGGGGATCACATTAAATCTGTGTATTGTTTTGGTTAATACAGCCATGTTAACTATGATGATTCTTCCAATTCATGAGCATGGAATGTGTTTCCATGTCTTTGTGTCTTCTTCAATTTCTTTTAAAATGTCGTATAATTTTCAGCATACAGGTCTTTCAAATCCTTGGTTAAGTTTATTCCTAGGTATTCTATTTTTTGTTGTTGTTGTTGAAATTGCAAAAGGAACTGTTTCTTTTTTTATTTCTTTTTCTGAGATTTCATTGTTAGTATATAGGGATGCAATGGACTCTTGTACATTGATTTTGTAGCCGGCAACTTTACTGTATTTGTTGATTGTGTCTAATAGCTTTTTGGTAGAGTCTTTAAGGTTTTCTATATATAGCATCATGTCGCCAGCAAAGAGTGACAATTTAATTTCTTTGTTCCCAATTTGGATGCCTTTTCTTTCTTTCTCTTGCCTGATTGCTCTGGCAAGGTCTTCCAACACTATGTTGAAAATCATAGGGGATAGGGGAGAGTCCTGTCCTGTTCCTGAACGTAGAGCAAAGGGCATCAGTTTTTCAGCGTTAATTATGAGACTGGCTGAGGGTTTGTCATAAATGCCCTTTATTATGTTCCTTCTATACCTGTTTTATTAAGTGTTTTAATCATAAGTCGATGTATCTTGTCAAATGCTTTTTCTGCATCAATTGATGAATTGATATGATTTTTGTTCTTTATTTTATATATGTGATATATAACATTGATGGATTTGTGTATGTTGAACCATCCTTGTGTCCCTGGGATAAACTCCACTTGGTCGTGATGAATAATCTTTTTAATGTATTGCTGCATACGATTTACTAGAATTTTGTTTATAATTCTTGCATCTGTATTCATCCTAAATATTGGTCTCTGGTTTTCTTTTTTTGTGTTATTTTTACCAGCTTTTGGATCAGGGTAATGTTGGCCTAATAAAATAAGTTAAGAAGTACTGTCTCTTCTTCAATTTTTTGGAAGAGTTTGAGCAGGACTAGTAATAGTTTTGCTTTGAAGGCTTCATAGAATTCACCAGTGAAACCATCTGGTCCCAGACTTTTGCTTTTGGAAGGTTTCAGATGACTCATTCAATTCTCATTGAATGATTCATTCAATTCTCTTAGATTGGTCTATATTGATTTTCCAGTTCTTCATGGTTCAGCCTAGGAAGACTTTATGTTTCTCAGAACTTGTCCATTTCTTCTAGGTTATTTTGTTTCATGGCATAGTCCTTCATAGTATTCTTGGATGATCCTTTGTATATCTGTGGCATCCGTGATAACTTCCCCTTTTTTATTTCTGATTTTGTTTATTAGTGTGTTTTCTATTTTTATTTTAGTGAGCCTAGCCAAGGGTTTGTCAATTGTGTTAATCTTTTCAAATATCAAGCTCTTAGTCACATTATTTTTTTCTATTGTATTTTTGTTCTCTATTTCATTTATTCCTCTTCTGATTATTATAATTTCCGTTCTTCTACTGATCTTAGGTTTCATTTATTCTCCTTTTTCTAGTTCTTTAACATGTAACGAGAGGTTATTTATTTGGGATTTTTATTGTTGAGATAGGCCTGTAATGATGTAAATTTCCCTATTAAAACTGCTTTTGCTGCATCCCTAAAATTTTGGTAGGATGTATTTTCCTTCTCATTTGTTTCTATGTATCTTTTGATCTTCTATGTATCTTTTGATCTCTCCTCTAATTTCTTCTTTAACCCACTCGTTCTTTAAAAGTATGTTGTTTAGTCTCCATGTATTTGTGGTTTTTCCTACATTCTTTTTGCAGTTGATATCCTATTCCAAAGCCTTGTGATCAGATAATATACTTCATATGATTTAAATCTTCTTAAATTTGCTCAGACTAGTTTTATGTCCCAATATCCCAATATTTGCTCTATCCTTGAGAATGTTCCATGTACACTGGAAAAAAATGTACAGTCTGGTATTTTAGGATGAAATGCTCTATAAATGTCAATTATGTCCATTTCATCCAATGTGTCATTCAGGGCAATAATTTCATTATTCGTTTACTGTTTGGATGATCTATCCATAGCTGTCGATGATGTATTTAGGTGCCCTAGTATAATTGTGCTTTGGTCAATTTCTTCTTTTAGTTCTGTTGGTAGTTGCTTGGTATATTTTCATGCTCCCTGATTGGGGCATAAATATTGATGACTGTATGTCTTGTTGTATAGTCCCCTTTGCTATTATGAAATGTCCGTCTTTCTCCCTTGTTAATTTTTTACCCTGAAGTCTGTTTCATCTGACATCAGTATGGTTACACCTGATATTCTCTGGATACCATTTCCTTGGAATGCCAATTTCTACCCTTTCACTTTGAGTCTATTTTTTCTCCTTGTAGCTAAGACTTGTCTCTTGGAGATGGCATAGAGTTGAATTTAGGTTTTTGATCCAATCTGACACTCGGTGCCTTTTTATTGGTGAGTTAAGTCCATTTACATTTAGGGTGATTACTGACATGTGAGGATTCCCTATCATTCTGTCTTTAGTTTTCTGCTAAGACTGTGTCTCCATTGTTTCTTTGCGTTTTTGTTGTTGTCTATTATTTAAGTGTGGTTGTATTCTATGATTTTTACCTGTGTTTCTTTCTCTATTACAGTATGTATTTCAATTTTAGATTTTTTTCAGTGATTACCATTAAGTTTGTGTAAAAGAAAGTTTGATATTTACAGTATTCTTTTTTCTTGAGCATGCTTACTTTCTCCATTCCCATATCCCTGTTCAAGACTTTATTGTCCCCTCTTATGTTTTGGTTGCCACAAATTGTCCCTGTTGATGGTAGTTGAATAGTCTCCTTTGCATTTCTTGTAGTGCAGGTCGTGTATTAGAAAATTCCCTCAGCTTCTATACGTTTGGAAACGTCTTCATTCCTCTTTCACGACTAAAGGACATGTTTGCTGGGTATATTATTCTTGGTCATAATTTGTCTCTTTCAATAGTTTGAATATTTGGTTCCACTCCCTCCTGGCTTGTACAGTTTCTGCTGAGAAATCTGATGATAATTGAATGGGTTTTCCTTCGTAGGTTACCGTCTTCATTTCCCTGTCTGTCTGAAGATTCTTTGTCATTGATTTTTGATACCTTCAATACAGTATGGCTTGGGGAAAGCCTGTTGGGGTTGAGGTAATTAGATGTTCTATTTGCTTCTTGGATTTGAGGATTTAGGTCTGTCCACAAGTTTGGGAAGTTCTCATCAACTCTTTGTTTGAATATACTCTCTGTTCCCTTCCCTCTTTCTTCTCCTTCTGATGTGCCCATTATTGTTATATTGCTCTTTCTGCTGGAGTCAGAAAGTTCTCGTAGAATTCTTTCATTTCTTTTAAGTCTCAAGTCTCTTTCTTCTTCCATCCATGTCATTTCCAGGTTTCTATCTTCAATGTTATTGATTCTTTCCTCCATCTGCTCAATTCTACTACTTTTGCTGGCTATTTCATTCTTCATTTCTTCTATTGAGTTATTAATCTCCAGAAATTCTGTTTGGTTCCTTTTTAAAATTTCAATCTCTTTCATAAAATGTTCATGTTGTTCTTTGATTGTGTTTCTGCGTTCGTTAAACTGCTTGTCTGTGCTTTCCTGCATCTCGAGTTTTTTAAGAATTGCAATTTTGAATTCTCTGTCATTTAAGTCCCATATTTCCATTTATTTAAGTTCATTTTCTGGAGACTTTTCACTTTCTTTCTTAGCTGTCTTGCTGCCTTGGTTATTCATGGCTATTAATGATTTAGTATTTCTTTTTCTAGACATCTACAGGTATATGTTCTGCAGCAGGTTTATAGGAAGAGGTCTTTCTTTTGTTTTCCAGTATGTATTGGTAGAATGTTTTATTTTCTCTGACTGTAGCCATTTTTTTTCTCTCACACTGTAGTGTTATGTTTTCTCTGCACTATTTCAGCTTCTCACACAATGGGGGGATTCCCTGGAAAGTTGGCTTCCTCTCTCTGAACAGTTATCCTGGGTCTCAGGGCACCACATCTGTTTGGGGATGCGGAGAGCTTTTGAAGTTCCAAAGCTCTTTGTTCCCTAGATTCAGAGCCAGTGTGTTTCAGCAGTCTTGTTTACTCCTGCACTGATCTGCCCAGACAGGTGGGGCCAGGGACTGGGTTGTGAGAGTTGGCCCAAAACAGTGGTAGCAACCACCACCACAATCTGTCCCTCTTCCATGGCTCCCTCCCTTTTGCCTAGTTTGGCTGCGAATCTGTGTCTGTGGACTGCAGGTCTCAGAACTGCAAATATTTTGTTCTTTTGATATGACACTGCTACTTTTCTGATTCTAGCATTCGGAAGGTGGGGAGAGGGCGAGGTCTGGGAGGGTAGGGAAGGGGTGGCTAGTCTCAGTGCCTAAGGCTTCCATTGTCTGTTTCAGTGAGGGCTTAAACCACCTTTTTCAGCCTTCTTCCCTCAGTCTTTCTCCGAGGTCTCTGCTGTGAGCGTTGGGTTCAGCCATGTTATATACTGTCCCCTCAGCCCTGTGGGCCATAAGCAGAGCCCAAATAATCCGAGTTCTTCCCTGTCCTACAGCTTAAGTAGCTCCTGGATGCAGCGAGCTTGGAGCACTGAACTAGATCTGAGTCCTATGCCCAAGCATCCTTGTCGCCACACTTCTGCCTTCCCTCCTCTCCCCCAGGTGCAATTTGCCCACCTTTAGGTTATTTCTGTAGTGTGCCTCTTAGTCTTGCCTGTCTGCTGCACGGGGAATCTTTTGTGGAGTTATAGTTGTTTAATTTGTTGTGAATTCCAGGGGAGATTTCAAGAAGCTCACCTCACGCCACCATATTTATGACATCACTCATATTTTGAGATTTTGGGTGTATGAGTACTATGGAGAAATCACAAGCTGTAGTTCATTTTTTATTTGTCATTTTAATTAATTAATTAATTTATTTATTTTTATTAGTTTCAGGTGTACAAGACGAGGTAATACTTAGACGTTCATCATTTATATCCCTCACACTGTGAACCCCCCTCCCCCCATCCATTATCCCTCCGACCTCACACCCAGCCATCACATTATATATATAAAATTATAGTTGGCATTCATTAATGTTTAGCTTCTGGTGTACAATGCCATGATCAGGCATCTACATTATCTCTGAGGTGGTCTCCCAAATAGGACGCATGTCCATCGGATTCCCAACAAAATCTTTACCACATTATTGAATAAGTTCCCCAAATTAATTTTCAGAAAACCCTGAGGCCATCTTGTGGTTACCAGCTGCTTCCTAATCCCTTCACCTTTGACCTTATCCCCAACCCCCCCGCCCCCGCCCATCTAACAACTCTCGGTTTTTTCCTTTGTGCCCTCAAAACTGTCTCTGATTAGTTCATTCACATATTCTTTTCTTTAGATTCTGCATATAAGTGAGATCATATGGTACTTGTCTTTCTCTTTCTGACTTATTTCACTTAACATAATGTTCTCTAGATCCATCCATGTTGTTGCAAATGATAAAATTTCTTTCTTCTTTATGGCTGCATAATACTCCATTGTATAAATGTACCACAGCTTCTTAATCCAGTCGTCTACTGATGGGCACTTCGGTTGTTTCCATATCTTGGCTATTGTGTAAAGTGCTACAATAAACATAGGAGTGCATACTGATTTTTGAATTGGAGTTTTGGATTTCTCGCGCGAGGGAAGTAAGAGAAAAAATAGACATGTGGGATTACATCAAACTAAAAAGTTTTTTCACAGCAAAGGAAACCATCAATAAAGCAAAAAGGGATCCTACTGAATGGGGAAAGATATTTGCCAATGATATATCTGATAAGGGATTAATATCACAAATCTATAAAAACTTACTCAACTCAACTCCAAAAAAACAAACAACCCAATTAAAAAATGGGCAGAGGACTTGAGGAGACATTTTTCTAAAAAGGACATACAGAAGGCAAGAAGACATATGAAGAAATGCTCAACCTCACTAACCATCAGAGAAATGCAAATAAAAACCACAATGAGATACCACCTCACTCCAGTCAAAATGGCTATCATCAATAAATCAACAAACAACAAATGCTGGCGTGGATGTGGAGAAAAGGGAACGCTAGTGCACTGTTGGTGGGATTGCAGATTAGTGCAGCCACTATGGAAAACAGTATGTAGTTCATTATTAAGTATTCTTGTGTGTTTAGTGAATTCAAATCTCTGGAAAGCTTTATCTTCATGTAACGTTAGTGTTGGTGTCATTCAACTTAATATAAAGTTGGTATGCAGATTAAGACAAGGGAACATATTTGGAGGAAATTGAAATATAGTCATTTGCTATCTGAAGAAAACTACAAAGCAATAATGCAAAAAATGTAAGATAATAGGGGTAGAAAATTAGATATGAGTTTGCAATATGATGAAAAGAATAGAAAGGCAAGTACTCCTCTCACAATACGAGGATCTCTCTGTTCAAGAGAAAGTAGAACATAGTTTCATCGAACAATGAATGAGGCATTTTCAGTACTCTAGAATGTGAAAGAAAGAATTATGATAGTGTTTATTAGCAAAGTAATTCTTCGAACAATTAAATCCGTCTTTCATCTCACCAGTAGAGAAGCATTTTGGTGTTAACAAATGGGGGATTTCTGAAGTGTTAAAAAAAATTTAAAGCATCCTTTATGAAGCTTTACTGTCATTCAGCCCTCCAAAATATACCATTTGTCTGAGTTTGGATACATAATGGAACTCCCTCTAAGAATATTTAGTTACTAGAAATATCAACAAGAGAAAGCCCTTGTTTATTTATTGCTTTTCTGTAGCCAAAAGATTTACACGAGTGGAAGTGTTGGGAAAGAGACAGACTTGTAGTATCCTGTGTAATATTAATGTGAATAAGTTGGATTATATTTTAGACTCCTTTCTTCTTTTAATAATTTGGTCAAAGATACTTAATCTATGAATTTAGATACTTAATCTATGAAATCTTAAGAAAACTATATCATTATGCTATCTATACACTAGGTGACAAAAGTTCTTATCTATACATTGCAGTAAAAAGTAATATTAATTTATGCTGTATGTGCATTTTATGCAGGAAATAAATCTAGATCTCATGCTTTCAGATATCACAGTGATTCCATTTTACGTCTATAAGAACACAATGAAATACTGAGAAAGAAGATAAAGTGTTGATGTTTCCACTTTCAAGTTAATATTTTTTTATTAATCGCAATATTTTGAGTTTACTTTATATCTAAGAAAATTCTATCATTAAAATATTCACACTGAACTCTTTCATCCAGTCTAAAATGTTGACTATAATAGATCCACAAATACCTCAATCTCTCTGTTGAGAGAAATAACTCATTGGCACAATTTGGGAGTGTGGGCATTCATTAGTCATATATTCCAGTTCACATATTAATGTTAATATACTAATTAACATATGATGTTCTGTGTATATGGGCTACTAGTCATTAAAATATAGATTATGGTAAAGTTAATAATACTATGTCTGCAGCTATTCATTTTCTGCTCCTGTATTTATTTCATTTAATTTTCCTAATGGCTCTATTCAGTAATTTTTAGTATCCCATTTAACAGATAAGGAATTTAATGCTTACCAAGGTCTAAGTTCCATAGGGTCACACAACTAATTAATGTCTTACTCAGAATTTGAAAGAGATCCAATCTGACCTATGCTCCTTCTCTGGCCTTTGATGTAAAAACCAAATACAACTAATCTATTTTAACCTTTCCTTCACAATCATCATGATATAAATCATCCCCAGGCAATAGAAGTATAGATATGTCATTTATCAGAGTTTTAAGTAGTGCTATATTTTTCTGGATTTATGTACCATGTGTTTTAATGGGATTTCAGATTTTTTTTAAATTTCTTGAAATAAAATTCATTGTCTCTGATTTTTCTTTATATTTTTTAAGTTTCTATTTACTTTGATTTTTCAAACATAATTAGCATATACAATTATGTAAATTTTGATGTACAGCATGTTTTGATATGTTATATATTGTTAATATTATTGCCATTGTCACAATAATTAGCACCTATATCATTCTGCATAAAGAGCCTGTAGGGCACTTTATGAGAAAACCTAGCATTTGAGTGCAGAAATGTGTTGTATAATTGTTTGACATAAACTCAGTTCCATTTGAATGAGATTTTCTGCCTTGAACAGTTCTTTCTCTCTTTCTTTCTCTTTTTCTGTTCCCTCCCTTGGCACTATTGACATTTTGTATTGGATATCCTCTATTCTGTGGGAACATCCTGTGCATTTTAAGAAGTTTAGCAGCATCCTTGACCTGTGCCCAATAGATGCCAGTAGCACCTACCATCCACAATCATTACAACTAAAAATTCCTCCAGAAATTGCTCAAAGAAATATCCCCTCAGTGAAAAAAAGCACTTACTGCTGAAAACCACAGGTTTATGACAATACCACGCTCACACACACACACACACACACACACACACACATACACACACACACAAAGAAGATAAGCATTATTCAAGAGGTAAACAACTGAATGGGAGAAGATTTTTGCAAACAGTTCCTCCGATAAGGGGCTAATATCCAAATATACAAGGAACTCATGAAGCTCAACAACAACAAAAAAACAAACAACACAATTGAAAAATAGGCAGACCACCTGAAGAGACATTTCTCCAAAGGGGACATACAAATGGCAAATAGACATATGAAAAAATGCTCAACATCACTAATCATCAGAGAAATGCAAATAAAAACCACAATGAGATATCACCTCACCCCAGTCAGAATGGCTATAATCAACAAGACAAATAGTAACAAGTGTTGGAGACGCTGTGGAGGAAAAGGAACCCTCATACACTGTTGGTGGGAATGCAGACTGTTGCAGCCGCTATGGAAGACATTGTGGAGGTTCCTCAAAAAATTACCAATAGAATTACCATATGACCCAGCAATCCCTCTTATACATAAAGACACGTGTACTCCAATGTTCATTGCAGCTTTGTTTAGGGTGGTTGAGACATGGAAACAACCAAAATGTCCTTCGATAGATGAATGGATAAAGAAGTTGTGGTATATATACACAATGGAATACTAATCGGCATTAAGGAAAGATGATATAGGAACATTTGTGACAACATGGATGGATCTTGAGAGTATAATGCTAAGCGAAATAAGTCAGACAGAAAAAGCAGAGAACCCTACGATTTCACAGATATGTGGTATATAAACCAAAAACAGCAAAAGAACAAGACAAACAAATGAGAAAGAAAAACTCATAGACACAGACAATAGTTTAATGGTTACCAGAGGGTAAGGGGGGTGGGGGTAGGGAGATGAGAGTAAGGGGGATCAAATATATGGTGATGGAAAGAGAACTGACTCTGGGTGGTGAACACACAATAGGATTTATAGATGATGTAATACAGAATTGTACACCTGAAATCTATGTAATTACACTAACAATTGTCACCCCAATAAATTAAAAAAAAGATAAGCATTATTCAAGTGCAGCTTTATTTAACTCCAAAAGAAGGCAAAATCATGGACATTGCTTTTCTGACCAACTGGAGGATTATGGAGTTGCCTATATAGAATTTTGAATACATGTTGTAGGCACGATTGATTTTCTCAATTATTCATTAAAATTCAATGTATTTTATTAAATCTTCTTCATATAAGAGGATAAAACCTTGAAAAATATAAGAAAATCACCATGTATTTGGTGATTTTAACAGGATTACTGTTATAAATAATATACTCAGTTGTGGTTTTACATAGCAGAGATTTCCCTATTTTGTCCTCCTGTGAGTTGGAGTCTATGCTTGGTCTAAGAAGCTGTTTTTCTTACTAGATTAAATATTGTGAAATAAAGACAAAATAGTATATGTAATATGCTCCAAAGCATTTTTTTCCACACAGATGGTTTTCAGGAGGTTTAATGGCAGACTTTTTAATATCTTGTGCCAGGGATCACTTTGTTGCAACTGAAAGAACAGTTTCCTGCATTACCCTCACAGAATGATGAGTTTAATTCCTAACTCAAACATTTAAAGGCATTTAAAAAGCATTAAATATCCCATTCATTTAGTCCCAACAGTGTTATTAAATCAATCTGCCCTGTATCCCAAAGTGGAAAGGAGGAATAGTAGGTAAAAAAGTGGGCAAAATGCTTGATGATGTGATTTTTTCTTTACAAAAAGAAATTAATCACAAAAGAATAATTCTGAAATTTTTATTCAGTGGTGACCTTATATAAAGTCAATGGGAATTGAATCTAAATAAGGATACGTTTCATTCCCATTCTATTTGGTGAATTGATACCCATGATGTCTTCTATATTTAAACAAGAAAGCCTTCTGGTTATCATCAAGTGATGCATTTCTGTGCAGCTTTCCTTTGTCAATAAATAAACACTGCAGTCTATGGCAAGGTCAGCTTACCTATTAAATAATAGATCCAGTCATTACCTTCAAAGAGCTATTAGTCTATAAAAGGTATTAGGAACAGAGACACAGGGAACTGCTAGAAATACATAACTATTTTTTTATCCCCCTGAACATACAATATGTACTTAATCAATGTTAAATGAAACTAAGCTGAGAAAAGTTACATGAGTTAGAAAACAAACTAAGTTGTTTTAGGTATACTTACACACATATAAAAGAAAGTTGCAAATGACCTCAAATACTTAAAATCCTCTTGAGGGACGCTTTAGGAAATATCAACAAATTCCATTTGATTACTCAAAATGTGTGGTTAGGGCTAACAGACAAGTTAAAAAATCATCACATTTGCAGCCACCATACATTGCAGAATTTCCTCGAGTCCATTATTGCCATTAATTTACTTGAATTGTCCCCAAATTTTGGTAAACAAAGCTTGCTCAAAATAAGCATTTTATTCTTGAATGTAAATTCCAAGACATACCTCTAGTTGTGGCTCTTTCATTGGTTGAAATTATTCTATGTTCCTATATAATTTAATTTATAGTGGGACTTATACAGACAAGTATTGGGGGAGCTATTTCTTTAAAAATGTTCCACATCACCACTGTGGCAATATGGCTAATCTGGGAGACTCACTACAAATTAGAATACATGATAGGAGAGAGTTTATGGCTCAATGCAAAGGTCTTAAGTACACCATGTAAGAAGTTGCTCTGAAGGCTGTGATATTTTTTCTCCTTAGTAAAACAATAACAACATTTGCAGTTTGGACGATCTCAACATGCTTAAGACACATTACATTTAGTTGAATTAAAAGTTTATTATTTTGTATCAAAGGTTAAAGGCAAAGAGAGAATCTTAAAAAAAAAATAAACACCAAGAGAAAACCAGTTAGTTACCTATGAGGTGTGATCAAACAGAATGGTGAATGTTTAAATTGAAAAATATATATATTACAAGAAAAGACACATTGCCACTAATCCCCCTCAAAATACTTCCCCTCACTTCAATCACACTTATCTCATCATTCTTCCCACTTTCTGAAGCAGTTCTGAATGTCTTCTTTCATGAGTGTCTTTAGTTGTGCTGTCACGTCTGCCTTGATGTTCTCAATCGATTCAAAATGTTTACCTTTCATGGTCATTTTGACTTTGGGGAAGAGCCAGAAGTCAAACAGTGCTAAATCTAGTGAGTAAGGTGGATGAAGACAAACCGTAATGTTTTTATTTGACAGAAATTGCTGCACCAGAAACAATGTGTGAAATGGAGCCTTCCCATTGTGATCAAGGAATATGGTGAATGCTGCCGAGTGCCATCCAACAGAAAAGCAGGGATCTTAAATAAAGAAAGCAGCATGTCAAGCCTTAGTAACAGTGTGTGACAAGTTTCAACTTTTTTCGTGCAGTTAGCCAGGTGTGAGCTATGCTTGAGAGAAGTTGTGTTTTAAAATGTGCCATAAATCATGGATCATGAACAACACAAAATGGACAGTTTCATCCTCCATCATGACAGTGCTCCCTGTCAGATATCACTTCTGGTATGGCAAATAAAACATCACAGTGTGTCCTCAACCACCTTATTCACTGGGTCTGGTGCAGTATGACTTCTAGCTCTTCCCCAAAGTCAAAATGACCGTGAAAGGTAAATGTTTTGAATTGATTCAGAATCTCCAGGCAGCCATGACAGCACAATTAAAGACACTCACAAAAGAGGACTTCCAGAACTGCGTCAGAAAGTGGCAAGAATGATGGAATAACTGTGTTCCAAATGAGAGTGAGTATTTTGATGGGTATTAATGGCAATGTGCCTTTTACCATAATTTTTATTTTTTAATTTAAGCATTCACTGTCGTTTGTGATCACACCTCATACAAGGGAGCTCCCATAAGACTGTCAACTGATTTCTCAACAGAAACATTGCAGGCTACAAGGGATTGGCACAAAATATTTAAAGGGATGAAAACCAAGGATCTACAACCAAGATTACTCTACCCAGCAAAACTATTATTTAGAATCCACGTACAGATAAAGAGCTTCCCAGACAAGGAAAAGCTAAAGGAGTTAATAACCACAAAACCACTATTACAAGAAATGTTAAGGGGAGTTCACTAAGAAAAACCGATAAAACTATGAATACTAATAAGGCAATAACTACATATCTGTCAACAATTACTTTCAATGTAAATTGATTAAATTTTCCAAACAAAAGACATAGAGTGGTTGAATGGATAAGAAAACAAGACACTTACATAAGTTGCCTACAAAAGACTCATGTCAGATCAAAAGACAAAACAAATTGAAAGTAAAGGAACAGAAAAAGATGTTTCATGAAAAAGGAAACAAACAAAAGAATCTGGGGTAGCAATCTTATACCAGAAAAAAACAGACTTTGAAACAAAGTCTATAACAAGAGATAAAGAAGGACCCAGCATCTTCTGGGGGTTCCGGAAAAAAATGGCGGCGTGAGGTGAGCCTCTGCAACGCTCCCCTGGAATTTACAACGAATCGGACAACAATAACTCCACAAAGGACTCCTTGCACAGCAGACAGGCAAGGCAAAGAGGCCCACTACTGAATTCACCTCCAGGTGGGTGAATCGCGCGGGCGGGGGAGGAGGGAGAGGAGAAGTGCGGAGACGGAGTCGCGCGGGCGCAGGACACAGACCTAACTCAGTGCTCGGAGCCCGCTGCTCCCGGATCTTCAGCTGCGGGAGAGGGAAGGACTCGGACTGCTAGGGCTCTGCTTACGGCCCACAGGGCTGAGGGGGCAGCATACAAAACGGCTGAACCCAACGCTCCCGGCAGCAAAGACTGAGGGAAGAGGGCTGAAATCGGTGGTTTAAGCCCTCACTGCCAAGCGGAGAACGGAAGCCCTAGGCACGGAGACTAGCCGCCCCAACTGAAACATACGGGCTCTGAATCTGATGCAGAAAGAGCTTTGGAACTCCAAAAGCTCTTCGCATACCTATTAACCTGTTGCAGAAGCCACTCCTGTAGATGTCTAGGAAGAGAAATAGTAAATCAGTGATTGCCATGAATAACCAAGGCAACAAGATAGCTCAGAAAGAAAGTGAAAAGTCTCCAGAAAAGGAACTTAGAGATATGGACATTTGTGATGTAAATGACAGAGAATTCAAGATCGCAATTCTGAAAAAACAGAACGAGATGCAAGAAAACACAGAAAGGAAGTTTAATGAACTCAGAAACACAATCAAAGAACACCATAAGTATTTTACAAAAGAGATTGAAATCTTGAAAAAGAATCAAATAGAATTTCTGGAGATTAAGAACTCAATAGAAGAAATTAACAATAAAATATCCAGCTTAGGTAGTAGAGTTGACCAGATGGAGGAAAGAATCAGTGACATCTAAGATAGGAACCTGGAATTTACACAGAGGGAAGAAGAAAGAGACTTGAGACTTAAAAGAAATGAAAGAACTCTACAAGAACTTTCTGACTCCATCAGAAAGAGCAATATAAGAATAATGGGCATACCAGAAGGAGAAGAAAGAGGGAAGGGAACAGAGAATATATTCAAACAAATCGTCGATGAGAACTTCCCAAACTTGTGGAAAGAACTGGATCCTCGAATCCAAGAAGCAAATAGAACACCTAATTACCTCAATCCCAACAGGCCTTCACCAATGCACATTGTATTGAAGCTGTCTAAAATCAATGACAAAGAAAGAATCCTCAAGGCAGCCAGGGAAAAGAAGACGGTAACTTACAAAGGAAAGCCCATTAGATTATCTTCAGATTTTTCAGCAGAAACTCTACAAGCTAGGAGGGAATGGAACCAAATATTCAAACTATTGAAAGAGAGAAATTATGAGCCAAGAATAATATATCCAGCAAAGATCTCCTTTAGATATGAAGGAGCAATAAAGACCTTTCCAGACATCCAGAAGCTGAGGGAATTTTCTAATACACGACCTGCACTACAAGAAATACTAAAGGAGGCTATTAGACCACCATCAACAGGGACAACTTGTGGCAACCGAAACATAAAAAGGGGGAGCATAAAGGCCTGAACTGGAATATGGGAATAGAGAAAGTAAGCATACTGAAGAAACTGGAATACTCTAAATATCAAACTTTCTTTTACATAAACTCAAGGGTAAACACTCAAAAAACATCCAAATCTGAAATATATACTGTAATAAAAGAAGAAACAGAGGGAAACATCATAGAATACCACCACACTGAAATAACAGACAACAACAAAAAGGCAAAGAAACAATGGAGACACAGCCTTACCAGAAAACTAAAGACAGAATGACAGGAAATCCTCACATATCAATAATCACCCTAAATGTAAATGGACTGAACTCACCAACAAAGAGACAGAGTAGCAGATTGGATCAAAAAACTAAACCCAACCATATGCTGTCTACAAGAGACACAGCTCAGCTACAAGGACAAGCATAAACTCAAAGTGAAAGGGGGGAAATTGACATTCCAAGCAAATGGTACCCAGAGAAAATCAGGTGTAGCCATAATGATATCAGATGGAACAGACTTCAGGGTGAAAAAGATAACAAGAGACAAAGATGGACATTTTATAATGGTAAAGGGGACTATACAACAAGAAGACATAACAGTCATCAATATTATGCCCCCAATCAGGGAGCACCGAAATATACCAAGCAACTACTAACAGAACTAAAGGGAGAAATTGACCAAAACACAATTATACTAGGGGACTTAAATACATCATTGACAGCTATGGATAGATCATCCAAACAGAAGATAAATAACGAAATCGCAGCCCTAAATGACACATTAGATGAATTGGACATAATTGACATATATAGAGCACTTCATCCTAAAACATCAGACTATACATTCTTTTCTAGTGTACATGGAACATTCTCAAGGATAGACCATATATTGGGACACAAAACCAGCCTCAGCAAATTTAAGAAGATTGAAATCATACCAAGCATATTCTCTGATCACAAAGCTTTGAAATTGGATATCAACTGCAAAAAGAAAGCAGGAAAAAACACAAATACATGGAGATTAAACAACATACTTTTAAAGAATGACTGGGTCAAAGAAGAAATTAGAGGAGAGCTCAAAAGATACATAGAAACAAATGACAATGAAAATACATCCTACCAAAATTTTTGGGATGCCGCGAAAGCAGTTTTAAGAGGGAAATTTATATCACTACAGGCCTATCTCAAGAAACAAGAAAAATCCCAAATAAATAACCTCATGTTACACCTTAAAAAAACTAGAAAAAGAAGAACAAACGAAACCCAAGGTGAGCAGAAGAAAGGAAATAACAAAAATCAGAGCAGAACTAAATGAAATAGAGAACAAAAAGACAATAGAAAAAATTAATGTGACAAAAAGCTGGTTCTTTGAAAAGATTAACAAAATCGACAAACCCTTGGCTAGACTCACTAAGATAAAAAGAGAGAAGACAGTAATTAACAAAATCAGAAATGAAAAAGGGGAAGTTATCACGGACACCACAGAAATACAAAGGATTATCCAAGAATACTATGAAGGACTATATGCCACCAAATTTAATAACTTAGAAGAAATGGACAAGTTCTTAGAAACATATAGCCTTCCAAGGCTGAATCATGAAGAACTGGAAAATCTTAACAGGCCGATCACCAGTAACGAAATTGAATCAGTCATCAAAAACATTCCCAAAATCAAAAGTCCTGGACCAGATGGCTTCACCAGTGAATTCTACCAAACCTTCAAAGAGGATCTAATACCAATCCTGCTCAAACTCTTCCAAAAAATTGAAGAAGAGTCAGTACTCTGTAACTCATTTTATGAGGCCAACATTACCCTGATACCAAAACCTGGTAAGGACAACACACACACACACAAAACTACAGACCTATATCTCTGATGAATACATATATTAAAATCCTAAACAAAATTCTAGTAAATCGAATACAACAATGCATTAAAAAGATTATTAATCACGACCAAGTGGGGTTCATCCCCGGGGCACAAGGATGGTTCAACATTCGCAAATCCATCAATGTGATACATCACATAAACAAAATAAAGGACAAAAATCATATGATTCTATCAATTGATGCAGAAAAAGCATTTGATAAGATACAACATCCATTTATGATTAAAACACTTACTAAAATTGGTATAGAAGGAAAATACCTCAACATAATAAAGGCCATATACGACAAGCCCTCAGCTAATCTCATAATTAATGGAGAAAAGCTGAAACCCTTTGCTCTACGTTCAGGAACACGACAAGGTTGTCCCCTATCACCTCTGCTTTTCAACATAGTGTTGGAAGTCCTCGCCAGAGCTATCAGGCAAGAGAAAGAAATAAAAGGCATCCAAATTGGAAATGAAGAAGTTAAATTGTCACTCTTTGCAGATGACATGATGCTATATATAGAAAACCCTAAAGACTCCACCAAAAAGCTATTAGAAACAATCAATGAATACAGTAAAGTTGCCAGCTACAAAATCAACGTACAAAAGTCCATTGCTTTCCTATATACTAACAATGAAATCTCAGAAAAAGAGATAGATAAAACAATTCCTTTTGCAATTGCAGCAAAAAGAATAAAATACCTAGGAATAAACTTAAGCAAGGATGTGAAGGATTTATATGCTGAAAACTATAAGACATTTGTGAAAGAAATTGAAGAAGACACAAAGAAATGGAAAGACATTCCGTGCTCATGGATTGGAAGAATCAACATAGTTAAAATGGCCATATTACCCAAAGCCATATACAGATTTAATGCAATCCCCATTAAAATCCCAATGGCATTTTTTAAAGAAATAGAACAAAAATCATCAGATTTGTTTGGAACCACAAAAGACCCCGAATAGCCAAAGCAATATTAAAAAAAAAGAACAATACTGGAGGTATTACACTCCCTGATTTTTGCTTGTACTACAGGGCTTCAATAATCAAAACAGCTTGGTATTGGCGGAAAAACAGACACATAGACCAATGGAATAGAATTGAGAACCCAGAAATAAAACCACATATATATGGACAGATAATTTTTGACAAAGAAGCTAAAAACATACAATGGAGGAAAGACAGCCTCTTCAATAAATGGTGCTGGCAGAATTGGATAGCTACGTGCAAAAGAAAGAAACTGGACTGCTACCTGTCACCATGTACCAAAATTAATTCAAAATGGATCAAAGACTTAAGCATAAGACCTGACACAATGAACTGCATTGAAGAAAACATAGGTACTAAACTTATGGACCTTGGGTTCAAAGAGCATTTTATGAATCTGACTCCAAAGGCAATGGAAGTGAAAACTAAAATAAACGAATGGGATTATATGAAACTGAAAAGCTTCTGCACAGCAAAAGAAACTATTGACAAAATAATGAGGCAACCAACTGAATGGGAGAAGATTTTCGCAAACAGTTCCTCTGATAAGGGGCTAATATCCAAAATATACAAGGAACTCATGAAACTCAACAACAAAAAAACAAACAACCCAATTGAAAAATGGACAGAGGACCTGAGCAGACATTTCTCCAAAGAGGATATACAAATGGCAAATAGACATATGAAAACATGCTCAACATCGCTAATCATCAGAGAAATGCAAATGAAAACCACAATGAGATATCACCTCACCCCAGTCAGAATGGCTTTCATCAACAAAACAAATAGTAACAAGTGTTGGAGAGGCTGTGGAGAAAAAGGAACCCTCATACACTGTTTGTGGGAATGCAGACTGGTGCAGCCGCTATGGAAGGCAGTGTGGAGGTTCCTCAAGAAATTAGGAATAGAATTACCATATGACCCAGCAATCGCTCTCCTGGGTATCTACCCCAAAAATATAAAAGCATTTCTCTATAGAGACACGTGTACTCCAATGTTCATTGCAGCTTTGTTTACGGTGGCCAAGACATGAAAACAACCAAAATGTCCTTCGATAGATGAATGGATAAAGAAGTTGTGGTACATATACACAATGGAATACTATTTGGCGTTAAGGAAAGATGATTTAGGAGCATTTGTGACAACATGGATGGATCTTGAGAGTATAATGCTA
This sequence comes from Rhinolophus hipposideros, assembly GCF_964194185.1. Lineage (NCBI taxonomy): Eukaryota > Metazoa > Chordata > Mammalia > Chiroptera > Rhinolophidae > Rhinolophus > Rhinolophus hipposideros. The sequence goes on from NC_138046.1 coordinate 31,017,410, forward strand.
AGTGAAATAAGTCAGACAGAAAAAGCAGAGAACCATATGATTTCACTGATATGTGGTATATAAACCAAAAAGAACAAGACAAACAAATGAGAAACAAAAACTAATAGACACAGACAATAATTTAGTGGTTACCAGAGGGTAAGGGGGTGGGGGGTGGGTGATGAGGGTAAGGGGGATCAAATATATGGTGATGGAAGGAGAACTGACTCTGGGTGGTGAACACACAATGGGATTTATAGATGATGTAATACAGAATTGTACACCTGAAATCTATGTAAATTTACTAACAATTGTCACCCCAATAAATTTAATAAAAAAAATAAAAAATAAAAATAAAATAATAAAAAAAAGAAGGACCCAGCAATTCCATTTCTTGGTATTTATCCAAAGAAAGCCAAAACACTAACTCAAAAAGACATATACATCAATATGTTCATTTCAGCATTGCTTATAATAGCCAAGATATGGAAGTAACTTAAGTGTCCATCCATAGATAAATTGATATAGAATAAGTGCTACATATATACAATGGAATATTAATCCGCCATAAACAAGAATAGAATCTTACCATCTGCAACAACATGGATGGACTTGGAGGGTATCATGCTGAGGGAAATATGTCAGACAAAGACTTATGAGGCATTTACCATATGATTTCACTTATATGTGGAATCAAAAAAACAAATCAAACAAACAAAACAGAAATAAACTCATAGATACAGAGAATATTTTGACAGTTGCCAGGTGGAAGGAGGGTTGGGGGGATGGGTGAAAAAGGGGAAGGGACAAGAAGTACAACTTGGTAGTTACAAAATAGTCATGGACGTGTAAAGTATAGTGTAGGGAATACAGTCATAATATAGTAATAGCTATGTATGGTGTCATATAGGTACTAGATTTATCGAGGTGATCCCTTCATAAGTTATATAAATGTTTAATCACTATATTGTACCCCTGAAACTAATATAGTATTGTATGAAAACTGTAATTAAAACAATAAAAAATATTTAAAAATATATTATTTTCTACTACACAGTTCCAAAAAATATTTGTAATGATAATAACAGCACTGAAATTGCTTTGCATGTATAATCATTTGTAAAAAGTAGGTATGCTGTCATGAGACATACTCATTTATTTTAGATGGATATTATAACAGACATTAAAAAAATTACTCTAAATGAAAGTTTTGGTCAACTCAAACAGAAAAACTAACTTTGTATATGTACCTCAAAGGAAATATCTATAGAGAAAACACCATCATATAAATAAATGAAAAGGGACACAAGAAATGTAACATTATTAAATGGTAAAACCTAATTCTTACCATGAAAAGTACAATTAAATTGCTGCACAAAATACTCACATTGTGGATCAAATCTTTTTTTTTTTCTTTTTTGCTTCATTTGGGTGACAATTGTCAGTGAAATTACAAAGATTTCAGGTGTACAATTCTGTATTACATCATCTAGAAATACCATTGTGTGTTCACCACCCAGAGTCAGTTCTCCTTCCATCACCATATCTTTAAACCCCTTACCCTCAACTCCCAAACCCCACCCCACTTAACCTCTGGTAACCACTAAACTTTTGTCTGTGTCTATGAGTTTTTGTTTCTCATTTGTTTGTCTTGTTCTTTTGTTGTTTTTGGTTTATATACCACATATCAGTGAAATCATAGGGTTCTCTGCTTTTTCTGTCTGACTTATTTGGCTTAGCATCATACTCTGAAGATTCTTCCATGTTGTCACAAATGGTCCTATTTCACCACTTCTTACCGCCGAATACTACTCCATTGTGTATATATACCACAACTTCTTAATCCATTCATCCATCAAAGGACAGTTTGGTTGTTTCCATGTCTTGGCCACCCTAAACAAAGCTGCAATTAACATTGGAGCACACGTGACTTTATGTATAAACGTTTTCAGATGTTTGGGGTACATACCCAGGAGAGGGATTGCTGAATAATATAGTAATTCTATTTGTAATTTTTTTAGGAACCTCCACACTGCCTTCCATAACAGCTGCACCACTCTGCATTCCCACCAACAGTGTATGAGGGTTCCTTTTTCTCCACAGCCTCTCCAACACTTGTTACTATTTCTCTTGTTGATGATAGTCATTCTGACTGGGGTGAGGTGATATCTCATTGTGGTTTTTATTTGCATTTCTCTGATGATTAGTGATGGTGAACATTTTTTCATATGTCTGTTTTCCATTTGTATGTTCTCTTTGGATAAATGTCTCTTCAGGTGGTCTGCCCATTTTTCAATTGAGTTGTTTGTTTTTTTTGTTGTTGAGCTTCATGAGTTCCTTGTATATTTTGGATATGAGCACCTTATCAGAGGCAAGGTTTGCAAAAACCTTCTCCCATTCAGCTGGTTGCCTCTTTATTTTGTCGATGGTTTCTTTTGCTGTGCAAAAGCTTTTAAGTTTCATATAGTCCCATTTGTTTATTTTAGATTTTACTTCCATTGCATTTGTAGTGAAATTCAAAAAACGTTATTTGAACCCAAGGTCCAGAAATTTAGTACCTACACTTTCTTATATGCAGTTTATTGTCTCGGGACTTATGCTTAAGTATTTGATCCTTTTTGAATTAATTTTGGTACATGGTGACAGACAGCAGACCAGTTTCATTATTGTGCACGTGGCTATCCAATTCTCCCAGCACCATCTATTGAAGAGGGGGTTTTTCCTCCATTGTATATTTTCAGCTTCGTCAAAAATTATCTGTCCATATTTATGTGGTTTTATTTCTGGGTTCTCAATTCTATTCCATTGTTCTATGTGTCTGTTTTTCAGCCAATACCATTCTGTTTTGATTATTGTAGCCCTGTAATACAAGCTAAAGATAGGGAGTGTGATACATCCAGTATTGTTCTTTTTTTTTTTAAGATTCCTTTGGCTATTCAGGATCTTTTGTGGTTCCAAACATATCTGACGGTTTTTTGTTCTACTTCTTTAAAAAAAGCCATTGAATTTTGATGGGGATTGCATTAAATCTGTATGGTGCTTTGGGTAATATGGCCATTTTATCTATGTTGATTTTTCCAATCCATGAGCACAGAATTTCTTTCCATTTCTTTGTGTCTTATTCAATTTCTTTCAAAAATGTCTTATACTTTTCAGCATATGGGTCCTTCACATCCTCGGTGAAGTTTCTTCGTAGGTATTTTATTCTTTTTGCTGCAATTGCAAAGGAATCGTTTATTGTATTTCTTTTCCTGAGATTTCATTGTTAGTATATAGGTATGCAATGGACTTTTGTACCTTGATTTTGTAGCCAGCAACTTTACTGTATACACTGATTGCTTATAATAGATATCTGGTGGTGTCTTTAGGGTTTTCTATTTATAGCATCATGTCCTCTGCAGAGAGTGATAATTTAAATTCTTCATTCCCAATTTGGATGCCTTTTATTTCTTTCTCTTGCCAGATTGCTCTGGCAAGGACTTCCAACACTATATGGAAAAGCAGAGGTGATAGGGGACACCCCTGTCGTGTGCCTGAACGTAGAGCAAAGGTCTTCAGTTTTTCACCATTAATTATGAGATTAGCTCAGGGCTTGTCATGTATGGCTTTTATTATGTTCAGGTATTTTTCTTCTATACCTATTTTATTAAGTGTTTTAATCGTAAATGGATGTTGTATCTTGTCAAATGATTTTTCTGCATCAATTGATATAATCATATGATTTTTGTTTTTTATTTTGTTTATGCGATGTATCACATTGTTGGATTTGCGGATGTTGAACCATCCCTGTGCCCTGGGATGAACCCCACTTGGTCGAGGTGAATAATCTTTTTAATACATTGTTGTATTCGATTTGCTGGAATTTTGTTTAGGATTTTTGCATCTGTATTCATCAGAGATATCGGTCTATAGTTTTCTTTTTTTGTGTTGTCCTTACCAGGTTTTGGTATCAGGGTAATGTTGGCCTCATAAAATGAGTTAGGGAATACTGCCATTTCTTCTATTTTTTGGAAGAGTTTGAGCAGGATTAGTATCAGATCCTCTTTGAAGGTTTGGTAGAATTCACTGGTGAAGCCATCTGGTCCAGGACTTTTGATTTTGGGAAGGTTTTGGATGACTGATTCAATTTCGTTACTGGTGACCTGTATGTTTAGATTTTTCAGTTCTTCATGGTTCAACCTTGAAAGGTTATATATTTCTAAGAAATTGCCCATTTTATCTATATTATTGAATTTGGTGGCATATAGTCCATCATAGTATTCTTGGATGATTCTTTGTATTTCTGTGGTGCCCGTGATAACTTGCCCTTTTTCATTTCTGTTTTTGATAATTATTGTCTTCTCTCTTTTAATCTTGGTGAGTCCAGCCTAGTGTTTGTCAATTTTGTTAATCTTTTCAAAAAAACAGCTCTTTGTCACATTATTTTTTTTTCTATTGTCTTTTTGTTCTCTATTTCATTTAGTTCTCCTCTGAGTTTTGATATTTCCTTTCTTTGCTGAACTTGGGTTTCACTTGTTCTACTTTCTCTAGTTCTTTAAGGTGTAACATGAGGTGATTTATTTGGGATTTTTCTTGTTTCTTGAGGTAGGCCTTTAATGATATAAATTTCCCTCTTAAAACTGCTTTTGCTGCACCCCCAAAATTTTGGTAGGATGTATTTTCACTGCCGTTTGTTTCTACGTATGTTTTGATCTCTCCTCTTATTTCTTCTTAGACCTAATCATTCTTTAAAAGTATGTTGTTTAATCCCCATGTATTTGTGTTTTTTCCTGCTTTCTTTTTGCAGTTGATATCCAATTTCAAAGCCTTGTGATCAGAGAATATGCTTGGTATGATTTTAAATTCTTAAACTTACTGAGGCCGATTTTATGTTCCAATTTATGGTGTATCCTTGAAAATGTTCCATGTACACTAGAAAAAAAATGTATAGTCTGATGTTTTAGGATGAAGTGCTCTATATATGTCAATTATGTGCATTTAATCTAATGTGTCATTTAGGGCTGCGATTTCGTTATTTATCTTCTGTTTGGATGATCTATCCATAGCTGTCAATGATGTATTTAAGTCCCCTAGTAGAATTGTGTTTTGGTCAATTTCTCCCTGTAGGTCTGTTAGCAGTTGCTTGGTATATTTCAGTGCTCCTTGATTGGGGGCATAAATATTGATGACTGTTATGTCTTCTTGTTACATATTCCCCTTTACCAAAATGAAATATCAGTCTTTGTCTTTTGTTATCTTTTTCACCCTAAGTCTCTTTCATCTGATACCAGTATGGCTACACCTGATTGTCTCTGTTTACATTTTGCTTTGAGTGTCAATTTCCACCCATTCACTTTGAGTTTATGCTTGTCTTTGTACCTGACATGTGTCTGTTGGAGACAGCATATGGTTGGGTTTCATTTTTTGATCCAATCAACCACTCTGTGCCTTTTTATTAATGAGTTCAGTCCTTTTACATTTAGGATGATTATTGATATGTGAGGATTTCCTGTCATTCTATGTTTAGTTTTCTGTTAAGGGTGTGTCTCCATTGTTTCTTTGCCTTTTTTTTGTTGTGTATTATTTCTGTGTGGTGGTATTCTATGATTTTTCCCTCTGTTTCCTTTTTTCTTATAGTATATATTTCAGTTTTTATTTGTTTTTTGAGTGGTTACCCTTAAGTTTATGTAAAAGAAAGTTTGATATTTAGAGTATTCCATTTTCTTCAGCATTCCTACTTTCTTCTTTCCCATATCCCGGTTCAGGCCTTTACCCTCCTCCTTTTTATGTTTTGGTTGCCACAAATTTTCCCTGCTGATGTTGTTCGATAAGCCTCTTTTAGTATTTCTTGTAGTGCAGGTCGTGTATTAGGAAATTCCCTCAGCTTCTTGTATGTCTGGAAATGTGTGTATTCCTCCTTCATAGTTAAAGGATATCTTTGCTGGATATATTATTCTTGGCTCATAATTTCTCTCTTTGAATAGTTTGAATATTTGGTTCCATTCCCTCCGGGCTTATAGATTTTCTGCTGAAAAATCTGATGATAATCTAATGGGCTTTCATTTGTAGGTTACTGTCTTTTCCCTGGCTGCCTTGAGGATTCTTTCTTTGTCATTTATTTTAGACTGCTGCTATACAATGTGCCTTGGGGAAGGCCTTTTTGGGTTGAGATAATTAGGTGTTCTATTTGCTTCTTGGATTCGAGGATCCAATTCTGTCCACAAGTTTGGGAAGTTCTCATCGACAGTTTGTTTGAATATATTGAATGTTCCCTTCTCTTTGTCTACTCCTTCTAGTATGCCCATTAATCTTATATTTCTCTTTCCAATGGAGTCAGAAAGTTCTTGTAGAGTCTTTCATTTCTTTTTAGTCTCAAGTCTCTTTCTTCTCACATCCATGTCATTTCCAGGTTTCTATCTTCGATGTCACTGATTCTTTCCTCCATATGGTCAACTGTACTACCTAAGCTGGCTATTTCATTCTTAGTTTCTTCTATTGAGTTCTTAATCTCCAGAAATTCTATTTTTTTAAATTTCGATCTCTTTCATAAAATGTTCGTGTTTCTCTTTGATTGTGTTTCTGAGTTCAGTGAACTGACTTTCTGTGTTTTCTTGCATCTCGTTGAGTTTTTTCAGAACTGCTATCTTGAATTCTCCATCTTTTAAGTTACATATTTCCATATCTTTAATTTCCTTTTCTGGAGACTTTTCACTTTCTTTCTGAGCTGTCTTGTTGCCTTGGTTATTCATGGCAGTTACCAATTTATTATTTCTCTTCCTAGACATCTGAAGGAGTGGCTTTTGCAACAGTTTGTTAGGAAGAGGTCTTTCTTTTGTTTTCCAGTACGTGTTGGTAGAATGTTTTATTTTCTCTCCGACTGTAGCCTTTTATTTTCTTTCACACGGTAGTGCTATGTTTTCTCTGCACTATTCTAGTTTCTCACAGAATGGGGGGATTCCCTGGAAGTCGGGCTTCTCTTCTGTCTATAATTCACCTGTGTCACAGGGTACAGTGTCCGTGTGGATATGGCGAGAGCTTCTTCAAGTTTAAAGCTCTTCTTGCACCAGATTCAGAGCCTGCATTTTTTTTAATTAAATTTATTTTGTGACAACATGGATGGATCTTGAGAGTATAATGCTAAGTGAAATAAGTTAGACAGAAAAAGCAGAGAACCCTATGATTGCACTGATATGTGGTATATAAACCAAAAAGAACAAGACAAACAAAGGAGAAACAAAAACTCATAGACACAGACAATAATTTAGTGGTTACCAGAGGGTAAGGGGGTGGGGGATGGGTGATGAGGGTAAAGGGGATCAAATATGTAATTCAGAGCCTGTATTTTTAAGCAGTTCTGTTTACTCCAACACTGGTCCTCTCAGATAGGTGGGGCCGGGGGTGGTTTATGAGAGGTGGCCCAGGGCAGTGGTGGTGACCACCACCACAGCCAGTCCTGTTTCCACAGCTCCCTTCCCTTTGACGGAACCAGTTGGGCTGCAAATCTGTGTCTTTGGTCCACATTTCTCGGAACAGCAAATATTCTGTTTTCTTGATCTGACACTGCTACTGTTCTGCTTCTAGCCCCGGGCATGTGGTGGTGAGGAAAGCTCTGGGAGGGTAGGTTGGGGGTGGCTAGTCTCAGTGCCTTAGGCTTCCGTTCTCTGCTCCACAGTGAGGGCTTAAACCACCTTTTTCAGCGTTTTTCCCTTAGTCTTTTTTGTGTGGTCTTTGCCGTGAGTGTTGGGTTCAGACGTGTTATATGCTGTCCGCTCAGCCCTGTTGGCCATAAATGGAGCCCTAGCAGTCCAAGTCCTTTTCTTTCCTGCACTACGGTAGTTCTGGGATGCAGGGAGCTGGAGTAGTGAGCTAGGTCTGCATCCTGTGCCATCGGGGCTCTGTCTCCAGACCTCTCCATTCCCTCCTCCCCTGCCTGCATGATTCACCCTCCTTTAGGTGAATTCAGTAGTAGGCCTCTTCGTCTTGCCTGTCTGCTGTGCAGGGAGTCCTTTGTGGAGCTATAGTTGTTCGATTAGTTGTAAATTCCACGGGCGATTTATAGAGGTGCACCTCACGCTGCCATTTTGATGACCTCCGAATAAAATTTTTAAACACTGTGTTCAAAATAAGTGTTTTCTATTAAAGCCTATAATTTTGGACACTTGAAACTACTTCAAATTAAGAATATGAGGAAATATTGTTATAACAATTTATGCTCTATATGCCCTAAACCTTTGGATTAAGTGTATACATCCTGTATTTCTTGTTTACATTCATTTAATATTTATTTTTGGCTTTATAATGAATCTGAATATTCTTATACATTTCAATATCAAGGCAAATGTACATGATTCATGCACATATACCTCCGAACTCAAATGTGAGACCCTTAGAGAACATACTTTGTGATAGATCCTCCAGCAAACATGGAACAGCATATAACCTAGAATCCTCTTTTCAACCATTCTAAGAATGTCTTCTGAATTTTGTTTTTCTTGTGAAGATGTTGGGAGGAACTTTCCAACCCCATTTCCATGAATATGCAGTTTGATTTTTTTTATTATGAGGGGATGTTTATCATTAAAAAAGATATTTGCCAAGGTGCTAGAGATATAGAGATGAATACCATCAAGTCCAGCCTTTAAGGAGTTTACAGTGATTTGAATGCATTTGTCAATAATTTGCAACAAAGTGCCACCAAGAAGGGATTTACAACAGTTATCCTATTCGTTCCCTGCATAACCACAGTTAACACATTCTGGATAGACTCTTTTGAATGAATTTTTATTTGGGAATAATTTTAGATTTATAGAAAAGTTGAAAAGTTAGTATAGCAATGTGATGGTTAATTTTATATATAAACTTGACTGGGCCACGGGGTGCCAAGTCATTTGGTGAAACATTATTTGAAGTGTGTCTGTGAGGGTGTTTCTGCATGAAATTAACATTTGAACTGATAGAATGAATAAAACATGTTGCACTCCCTTATGTGGGTGGGCTGCATCAAATCATTTAAAGCCTTAAAGACAACAAAATACCTGACACTCCCATGAGTAAGAGGGAATTTCCTCGTTTCTGACTGCCTTGACCAGGTACAAGTTTTTTTCCCCCTACATTTAGACAATGGACTGGAACTTCTATGTACTGTATTACATATGATACAATGTTCTGTTTCTCTGGAAAACCCTACCAAGAAAGTCCCCATATAATCTTCCTAATACATCAAAGCAAACACAGAGAGTCAGTCAGAATGGGGAGACAAAGAAACATGTCCCAAATAAAAGAACAGAAGAAACCTCCACAACTGGAACCAAATGAAGCAGAGGTAACCAACATGTCAGAGACAGAGTTCAGAACACTGGTGATAAGAATGTTTAAGGAGCTTAGAGAAGACATAAAGAAGGACATAGAAATCATAAAGAACAACCAGTTAGAGCTAAAAAAGGATGTAGAAATCTTAACGAACAACCAGCTAGAACTAAAAAACACAATTACCGAAATTAAGAACTCACTTGAAGGAATGACCAGCAGGTTAGATGAAGCAGAGGATCGAATCAGCGACTTAGAAGACAAGTTAGCAGAGATCACTCAAACTGAACAACAGAAAGAAAAAAGAATAAAAAACAATGAAGATGGGTTAAGAGACCTCTGGGATAACATCAAGCGCAACAACATGCGCATCATAGGAATACCAGAAGGCGAAGAGAAGAAGCAAGGGATTGAGAACATATTTGAGGTAATAATGTCAGAAAACTTCCCTAACCTGATGAAGGAAACCAACATACAAGCCCAGGAAGTGCAGAGAGTTCCAACCAGGATAAACCCAAACAGGCCCACACCAAGACACATTATAGTTAAAATGGCAAAGCTTAAAGACAAAGAGAGAATCTTGAAAGCAGCAAGAGAAAGGCAGAAGGTTACATACAAGGGAACTCCCATAAGACTATCAAATGACTTTTCTACAGAAACATTGAAGGCAAGGAGGGAGTGGCAGGAGATACTCAAAGTGATGGAACACAAAGGCCTACAACCTAGATTGCTTTATCCAGCAAGGCTATCATTTAAAGTTGATGGAGAGATAAAGAGCTTCCCAGAAAAGAACAAACTGAAAGAATTTATGACAACCAAGCCAGCATTGCAAGAAATACTAAAAGGACTTCTGTAAATAGAAGAAAGATGAAAACAATTTACTACAAATCTAAAAATGGCAATAACTATGTACCTATCAATAATCACTTTAAATGTAAATGGATTAAATGCTCCAATCAAGAGACATAGGGTGGCTGAGTGGATAAGGAAACAAGACCCTTGTATATGCTGTATACAAGAGACTCATTTCAGATCAAAAGACACACACAGGCTGAAAGTGAAGGGTTGGAGTAACATATTTCATGCAAATGGAAGCAAAAAAAAAGCTGGAGTTGCAATACTTATATCTGACAAAATAGACTTTAAAATGAAAAAAATATTAAAAGACAAAGATGGGCACTATATAATAATAAAGGGATCAATCCGACAAGAGGACATAACCCTAGTAAACATCTATGCACCTAACATAGGAGCACCTAAATATATAAAACAGGTACTGATGGACATAAAGACAGAGATCAACAGCAACACTATCATAGTAGGGGACTTCAACACACCTCTGACAACAAGGGACAGGTCCTCCAGACAGAAAATCAATATGGAAACAACAGCCTTAAATGATACTTTGGAGCAGTTGGACTTAATTGATATTTTCAGAGCATTTCACCCCAATGCTGCAGAATACACGTTCTTCTCAAGTGCTCATGGAACATTTTCTAAAATAGATCATATGTTAGGACACAAGACAAGCCTCGATAAATTTAAGAAAATTGAAATCATACCAATTGTCTTCTCTGACCACAGTGCTATGAAATTAGAAATGAACTACAGGGGAAAAAAACCAGGAAGATACACCAATTCATGGAGGCTGAATAACATGTTGCTAAATAATGAATGGGTCAAGCAGCAGATCAAAGAAGAAATCAAAAGATATCTTGAGACAAATGAGAATGAGAACACGACGACCCAAAATCTATGGGATGCTGCGAAAGCAGTCCTAAGAGGGAAGTTCATAGCACTGCAGGCCTACCTAAAGAAACAAGAAACATCACTAATTGACAGTTTATCTTCACACTTAAGGGATCTGGAAAAAGAACAGCAAAATAAACCCAAAGGGAGCACAAGGAAGGAGATAATAAGGATCAGAGCAGAAATAAATGAAATAGAAACCAGAAAAACAATACAAAAGATCAATGAATCCAAGAGTTGGTTCTTAGAGAAGATAAACAAAATTGACAAACCTTTAGCCAGACTCATTAAAAAAAGGAGAGAGAGGACCCAAATTAATAAAATCAGAAATGAAAGAGGAGAAGTGACAACAGACACCACAGAAATACAAAAAATTGTAAGAAATTACTATGAGCAACTATATGCCAACAAATTTGACAACCTTGAAGAAATGGACAATTTTCTAGAGGCGCACAACCTTCCAAAGCTAACTCAAGAAGAAACAGAAAGCCTGAACAGTCTGATTACCACCAGGGAAATTGAATCAGTAATCAATAATCTCCCAACAAACAAAAGCCCTGGACCAGATGGCTTTACAGGTGAATTTTTCAAAACGTTCAAAAAAGAATTATCACCTATTCTCCTCAAGCTCTTCCAAAAAATCCAGAAGGAAGGAAGACTCCCAAACACTTTTTACGAAGCCACTATCACCCTGATCCCAAAAGCAGACAAAGACACCACAAAGAAAGAAAACTACAGGCCGATATCTCTAATGAACATAGATGCAAAAATTCTCAACAAATTATTAGCAAACAGAATTCAGCAATACATTAAAAAGATCATACACCATGATCAAGTGGGATTCATCCCTGGTATGCAGGGGTGGTTCAACATCCGCAAATCAATTAATGTGATACACCACATTAACAAAATGAAAAATAAAAATCACATGATCATATCAATAGATGCAGAAAAAGCATTTGATAAAATACAGCAACCTTTTATGATAAAAACCCTTAAGAAAGTGGGAATAGAGGGATCATATCTTAACATAATAAAGGCCATATATGACAAACCCACAGCTAACATCATACTCAATGGGGAAAAGCTAAAACCATTCCCCCTAAGATCAGGAACAAGACAAGGTTGCCCACTTTCTCCACTTCTATTCAACATAGTGCTGGAAGTTCTAGCCACAGCAATCAGACAAGAGAAAGAAATAAAAGGCATCCAAATTGGTAAGGAGGAAGTAAAATTATCATTATATGCAGATGATATGATACTATATATAGAGAACCCTAAAGACTCCACCAAGAAACTATTAGAACTGATAGATGAATTTAGTAAAGTAGCAGGATATAAAATTAATATTCGGAAATCAGTTGCATTTGTATATACCAATGATAAAATAGCAGAAGGAGAAATTAAAAAAACAATTCCATTTACAATTGCTCCAAAGACTATAAAATATCTGGGAATAAATCTAACCAAAGATGTAAAGGATCTGTACTCAGAAAATTATACAACACTGAAGAAAGAAATGAAAGAAGACATAAATAGATGGAAACACATTCCATGTTCATGGATAGGAAGAATTAATATAATTAAAATGTCCATACTGCCTAAGGCAATATACATATTCAACGCAATTCCTATCAAACTACCAACGACGTTTTTCACAGAAATAGAACATATAATCCTAAAATTTATATGGGACCATAAAAGACCCCGGATAGCCTCAGCAATCTTGAGAAATAAGAACAAAGTGGGAGGTATAACGATACCTGATTTCAAACTATACTACAAGGCTACAGTAATCAAAACAACATGGTACTGGCATAAAAATAGATACATAGATCAATGGAACAGAATAGAGAGTCCAGACATAAATCCATGCCTATATGCCCATCTAATCTACGACAATGGAAGCAAGAATGTACGATGGGGTAAAGATAGTCTGTTCAATAAGTGGTGTTGGGAAACCTGGACGGACACATGCAAGAAAATGAAGCTGGACCACCTCCTTACACCATATACAAAAACAAATTCAAAATGGCTTAAAGACTTAAATGTAAGATCTGAAACCATAAAATATCTAGAAGAAAATATAGGAAGAAACTTCATGGACATTACCCGGAGTAAGATTTTCACTGATATATCCCCTCGCGCGAGCGAAGTAAGAGAAAAAATAAACATGTGGGATTACATCAAACTAAAAAGTTTTTTCACAGCAAAGGAAACCATCAATAAAACAAAAAGGGATCCTACTGTATGGGAAAAGATATTTGCCAATGATATATCTGATAAGGGATTAATATCACAAATCTATAAAAAACTTACTCAACTCAACTCCAAAAAAACAAACAACCCAATTAAAAAATGGGCAGAGGACTTGGGGAGACATTTCTCTAAGAAGGACATACAGAAGGCAAGAAGACATATGAAGAAATGCTCAACCTCACTAACCATCAGAGAAATGCAAATAAAAACCACAATGAGATACCACCTCACTCCAGTCAAAATGGCTATTATCAATAAATCAACAAACAACAAATGCTGGCGCGGATGTGGAGAAAAGGGAACGCTAGTGCACTGTTGGTGGGACTGCAGATTAGTGCAGCCACTATGGAAAACAGTATGGAGGTATCTCAGGAATCTGAAAATGGAACTACCCTATGATCCAGTAATTCCACTCCTAGGCATCTACCCGGAGAAATCCAAAACTCCAATTCAAAAATCTGTATGCACTCCTATGTTTATTGCAGCACTTTACACAATAGCCAAGATATGGAAACAACCAAAATGCCCATCGGTAGATGACTGGATTAAGAAGCTGTGGTACATTTATACAATGGAGTATTACGCAGCCATAAAGAAGAAAGAAATCTTATCATTTGCAGCAACATGGATGGATCTAGAGAACATTATGTTAAGTGAAATAAGTCAGAAAGAGAAAGACAAGTACCATATGATCTCACTTATATATGGAATCTAAAGAAAAGACTATGTGAATGAACTAATCAGAGTCAGTTTTGGGGACGCAGAGAAAAAACCGAGAGTGGTTAGATGGGTGTGTGGGAGGGGGTTGGGGATAAGGGGAAAGGTGAAGGGATTTGGAAGCAGCTGGTAACCACAAGATGGCCTCAGGGTTTTTCTTTTGAAAATTAATTTGGGGAAGGTATTCTATAATGTTGTAAAGATTTTGTTGGGTATCCGATGGACATGCGTCCTATTTGGGAGACCACCTCAGGGATACTGTGGATACCTGATCATGGCATTGTACATCAGAAGCTAAACATTAATGAATGCCAACTATAATTTTATATATATAATGTGATGGTTCAGTGTGAGGTCGGAGGGATAGTGGATGGGGGGAGGGGGGTTCACAGTATGAGGGATATAAATGATGAACGTCTAAGTATTACCTTGTTTTGTACACCTGAAACTAATAAATAAATTAATTAATAAAAAAAAAAAAAAAAAAAAAAAAAAAAAAAAGAAAGTCCCCATATATATCCTTCACCCACTTTCATTTTCCCCTAAAGTTATCATCTTCATTATTATGATAAATTTTTCAAAGCAACAGTAATGTTATATTATTATAAACTTGAAGAAAGAGTGAAGATATGGAATGTATAAAATTGAATCATTTTAATCAAGTTGCTAAAATTAACATCAAGAAGACTGAGACATGAGATAATTCTTGTTCTTATTCTAACTAGCCTGGAAACTTAAACTTTTTTGAACTTTCCAGTCCTGTGTCAATGCTGAGATATACATCTAGATCTCCAAGTAACTCTCTAATTACCCCTTGAAGTACTCCCATATACATCCACCTGATATCCATTATCCACACCACCAGGACTGACCAGAACTCATGGCACCCATTTTCTAGATCAACTGACATCTGACATCATGACCACCTCACATCTGACTGATGACATTGTTGACAAAAATATATATAAAATACTCATGCAGTTCAATAACAAAATAAAAACAAACAAATAAAGAAAAACAATTCAATTAAAAAATGGACAGAGAACCTGAGAAGACACTTCTCCCAAGAAGACACAAATGGCCAACAGAAATATTTTTTAAAAGTGCTCAACTTCACTATCTTTAGGGAATTGCAAATCACAACCATGCCTGTTAGAACTGCTATCATTGACAAGACAAATAATAACAAGTGTGGGAGAGGCTGTGGAGTAAAAAGAGCCCATACATTGTTGGTGAGAATGCAAATTGATACAGCCACTATGAAAAACAGTATAGAGATTCCTCAAAAAATTAAGAATAGAGTTCTCATATGAACCAGCAATCCCTCTCTTCGGTATCTACCCAAAAAGATCCAAATACATTTATCCATAAAGATATATGTACTCTGATGTTCATTCTAGCATTATTTACAGTGGCCAACATGTGGAAACAACCAAGGTGTCCTTCAACAGGTGATTGGATAAACAAGAAGTTGTATATATACACAATGATATATTATTATGCCATAATAAAATATTAAATTTGAGGCACATGGCAACATGGATGGATCTTGACATTATTATGCTAAGTGAAATATGTCAGACAAAACAGTTGAGAAACATATAACTTCACTCATATGAGTATGTGATATATAAAACTGAAAGCAACAAAAGAACAAGAAAAACAAACAAAGAAACAAAACTCGTTGACACAGACAACAATTTGGTAGTCGCCAGAGGGTAAGGAAGGTGGTGTAAGAGGGTAAGGGGAGTTGAATATATGCTGATGGAAGGAGAACTGACTCTGGGTGGTGAGAACATGATGGGATTTATAGATGATATTTTATAGAAATGTACACATGAAACCTATGTAATTTTACTAACTATTGTCACCCAATAATTTTTCTTAAAAAGTCCAAACCGGTAGAGAAGTTTAATGATTTTATTTGAGCCAAAATGACAATTGCTTGGAAGCAAAATCTCAACGGATTAGGAAAATGCTCTGTACCAATCTACATACCCACCAACAGTGTATGAGGGTTCCATTTTCTCCACACCCACTCCAACACTGGTTATTATTTGTCTTGATGATGATAGTCATTCTAACATGTGTGAGGTGATATCTCATTGAGGTTTTGATTTGCGTTTCCCCAATTTGCTTTGAGGGTGATATATATATATATAATGTTGGTCATTTGTATGTCTTCTTGGGAGAAGTGTCTGTTCATGTCCTCTGCACATTTTTATTTTTATTTATTTATTTTTTTCCTAAAAATCTTTTATTGGGGAAGGGGAACAGAACTTTATTGGGAAACAGTGTGTATCTCCAGGACTTTATTAGGGAAGAGTATGTTTTTCCCAGGACTCATCAGTTCCAAGTCAAGTTGTTGTCCATTGAAACTTAGTTGTGGAGGGTGCAGCTCAGCTCTCAGCTCAGTCGCCCTTTTCAATCTAGTTGCAGGGGACACAGCCCACAATCCCATGTGGGAGTCAAGCCAGCAACATTATTGTTGAGAGCATGCACTCTAACCAACTGAGCCATCTGGCTGCCCCTCGGAAGCTGAGCAGCAACACAGCTCAAGGTGCCATGTTCAATCTTAGTTGCAGGGGATGGAGCCCACCATCCTTTGTGTGACTTGAACCAGCAAGTTTGTTGTTGAGAGCACGTGCACTAACCAACTGAGCCATCTGGCTGAGCAAGAGCTCAGTGGCAGCTCAGCAGCAGCCCATTGTCTTCACTCTAGTTGTGGAGGGTACAGCTCACTGGACCATGAGGGAATCGAACCAGCAATGCTGTTGCTTGGAACTCACACTCTAACCAACTGAACCATCCAGCCACCTCGGCACATTTTTAAATTGGATTGCTTGTCTTTTTGTTCTTGAGTTGAATGAGTTACTAATATATTTTGGATATTAGCCCCTTATCGGAGGGGTTAATCATCTCTCATTTGATTCGTTGACTCTGTTTTGTTGATGGTCTCTTTTGATGTACAGAAGATATTTTGTTTGACATAGTCCTTTCATTTATTTCACCTTTTACCTCCCTTGCCTTTGAAGTCAAATTCATAAAATACTCTTTGAACTCAAAGTCCATAAGTTGAGGACCTCTGCTTTCTTCTATGCAAGTTTATGGTTTCAAGACTTATGTTTAGGTTTTTGATCCCTTTTGAGTTAACTTTGGTATATAGTGACAGAAAACAGTTCAGTTTTTTTTTTTAATTTTATTTAAAAATTTAGCTAACATGCAATATTATATTAGCTTCAGGGGTACACCATAGTTATTCAACATTATGTACCTAAAAAAGTAACCACCACGGTAAGTCCAGCAACCATCTGACACCATACCATACTATCACAATATTATTGACTATATTCCCCATGCTGTACATTACATTCCCATGACCTATTTTTTTTAAATTAAAGTTTATCAGGGTGACAATTGTTCGTAAAGTTACATACATTTCAGGTATACAATTCTGTATTACATCCTCTATAAATCACAATGTGTGTTCACCACCCAGAGTCAGTTCTCTCCCATCACCATATATTTGAATCCCTTTACCCTCATCAACCACCTCCCTCCCCACTTACCCTCTGGTAACCGCTAAACTACTGTCTGTGTCTATGAGTTTTTGTTTGTCATTTGCTTCTCTTGTTCTTTTGTTGTTTTTGTTTCATATACCACATATCAGGGAAATCATATGGTTGTCTACTTTTACTGTCTGACATATTTTGCTTAGCATTATAATCTCAAAATGCATCCATGTTGTCACAAATGGTACTATTTCATCTTTTCTTACCACCAAATAGTATTCCATTGTGTATATATGCCACACTTCTTTATACATTCATCTATCGAAGGACATTTTGGTTGTTTCCATGTCTTGGCCAGTGTAAATAAAGCTGCAACGAACATTGGAGCACACTTGTCTTTATGTATAAATGTTTCAGATTTTTTTGGTAGATACCCAGGAGAGAGATTGCTGGGTCATATGGTAATACTATTAGTAGTTTTTTGAGGAACCTACACACTGCCTTCCATAATGGCTGCACCGAGTCTGCATTCCCACCAACAGTGTATGAGGGCTCCTTTTTCTCTACAGCCTCTCCAACACTTGTTACTATTTGTCTTGTTGATGATAGCCATTCTGACTGGGGAGAGGTGATATCTCATTGTGGTTTTTGTTTGCATTTCTTTGATGATTTGTGATGTGGAGCATTTTTTCATATGTCTATTTGCCATTTGTATGTCCTCTTTGGAAAATGTCTTTTCAGGTCCTCTGTCCATTTTTCAACCGGGTTGTTTGTTTCTTTCTTGTTCAGTTCTATGAGTTCGTTGTATATTTTGGATATTAGCCACTTATCTAAGGCACTGTTTGCAAAAAATCTTCTCCCATTGAATTGGATGCCTCTTTATTTTGTCGATGGTTTCTTTTGCTGTGCAGAATTTAAGTTAGATATAGTCCCATTCACTTAGTTTAGATGTTACTTCCCTTGCCTTTGGAGTCAAATTCATAAAATGCTGTTTGAACCCAAGGTCCATAAGTTTAGTACCTATGTTTTCTTCTATGCAGTTTATTGTTTTAGTTCTTATGCCTAAGGCTTTGATCCATTTTGAATTAATTTTGGTACATGGTGACAGATAACAGTCCAGTTTTATTGTTTTGCACGTACGTGGCTTTCCAGTTCTGCCAGCACCATTTATTGAAGACGCTGTCTTTTCTCCATTGTATGTTTTTTGTTTCTTTGTCAAAAATTATCTGTCCATATTTATGTGGTTTTATTTCTGGGTTCTCAATTCTATTCCATTGGTCTATGTGTCTGTTTTTCTGCCACTATAATGGTTTTTGATTATTGTTACCCTGTAGTACAAGCTAAAGTCAGGCAGTGTGATACCTCCAGCATTCTTTTTTTTTTTTTTTTTAGTATTTCTTTGGCTAGTAGGGGTCTTTTGTGGTTCCAAACAAATCTGATGATTTTTTATTCTATTTCATTAGAAAATCTCATTCAGATTTTGATGGGGATTGTATTAAATCTGTATACTGCTCTAGGTAATATGGTCATTTTAGCTATGTTGATTCTTCCAAATCATGATCATGGAATGTCTTTCTATTTCTTTGTGTCTTCTTCAATTTATTTTAAAAATGTCTTATAGTTTTTAGTGTATAGGTCATTCACATCCTTTGTTAAGTTTATTCCTATGTATTTTAATCTTTTTGTTTCAATTGCAAAAGGAATTTTTTTTCATTTATTTTTCTGAAATTTCATTGTTAGTATATAGGAATGCAATGTATTTTTTCTTTTACTGAAGTTTATTGGGGTGACAATGTTTACTAAAATTACATAGGTTTCAAGTGTGCAATTCTGTAATACATCATCTACATATCACATCATGTGTTTATCACTCCGAGTCAGTTCTCCTTCCATCACCATATAATTGACCCCATTTACACTCATCATCAACAAAATAAAGAGTCAACCAACGGAATGGGAGAAGATATTTTCAAACAATGCCTACGATAAGGGACTAATATTCAAAATATACCTAAAAGGTACTCATACAACTGAACAACAAGAACAAAAAGCAATCCAATAAAAAATGGGCAGAGGACCTGAATAGACATTTCTCCAATGAGGCAATGGATTTTTGTGCATTGATTTTATAGTGTACAATTTCTTTTGTTTCTTGTTTCTAATAGCTTTTTAGTGGAGTCTTTAGAATTCCCTATATAAAGAATTTTGTCATCTGCAAAAATAAGAATTTAACCTCTTGATTCCCAACTCAGATGCCTTTTATTTCTTTCTCTTGCCTGATTGATCTGGCTAAGAGTTCCAGTAGTATGTGGAATAACAGTGGTGATAGCCAGGAACCCTGCCTTATTTCTGAATGTAAAGGAAACAGCTTCAGTTTTTCACCATTAATTATGATATTAGCTGAGTGTTTGTCATATGTAGCTTTTATTATATAAAGATATTTTCCTTCTATACCAATTTTATTAAGTGTCTTAATTATAAACGGATGTTGTATCTTGTCAAATGCTTTTTTGCATCTAATGATATAATCACATGATTTTTATCTTTATATGGTTTATGTAGTGTATCACATTGATCTGTTTGCATGTGTTGAACCATCCTTGTACTCCTGGGTTGAACCCCACTTCATCATGATTTATAATCTCTTTAATGCATTGTTGTATTCAACTTGCTAAAATTTTGTTTGGGATGTTTGCATCTGTATTCATCAGAGTTTTTGGTCCGTAATCTTCTTTTTTGTGTTATCCTTACCAGGTTTAGTATCAGGGTAATGTTGACCTTATAAAATTAATAAGGATTTACATAATTTATTGACCATTGTCACACTAATAATTTAATTAAAAAAACGCCTCCAGAAAATGGCAGTTTTGCAGCTTATTTATTCATTAGAATCAAGAGAGAAGGCATTACACAAAACCCATTGGTGTTAAATTAAGGAGTTTGAGAAAGCAGAGAGGGGAATCTCTAGGATTGGATAAAAGGTAAAAATAGAGATATAGATGCTTATTTTACATTGGTGGGCTCAGGATAGTGAATAATTAACATTTACAGCACCTAGAGATGGTATTCAGAGAATCAGATAACAATGAGGGGATCTGTAGTCTCGTGCTCTGGTGTGGCATGTTGTGCCCTGAGGGGTTCTGAAAAGGGACTCTGATATTACAAGTGTATGTCATTTTAGATGCAGAAAGACAATAGACAATTTTACTTAAGGTAAAGATTGACCTTTCTCAAAGAAGCTTCAGGCCAAGGATATGACTACAGGCCATGACCCTCTTTTAGTTAGGAATTTTTATGTTCAAACCATCCTATGTGGTTAATTTTGGTCTCTGAGTTTGTAGGTTTAGGACTGCTGTGCATCTTCCCCTGAGCTTGTCAGGTTTAGTATGTGGCCTGTTTTTCGTCCACACCATCCTGGACCAAAACTAGGACTAAGAATGCAGAGCTGAAAATTATCCAGAATGTACTTTTGCTATGAGAATTTTAACTTTTCTTTCTTCCTTGGAACACTTCAGAGGTTTTGCTTAGCTGTGTTTCCAGTTCGCCAACTCCAAGACCCTTGAATCAATTACTACCATTTATTTCTAGTAAAACCTGTAAACTCCTTTTGAGTTTGTTTGACAAACTAAACTACAGACTTTATTTGGATCTTACCAGTTTTTCCTCTGCATATTTTTTCTGTTCCAGAATCGTTTTCATGTTCCAGGATTCCATCCAGGATACCACACTGCATGCAATTTCCATATCTCCTTAGTCTCTTCTGATCCTTGACAGTTTCTCAGAATCTTTCATTGTTCTTCATGAGTTTGACAGCTTTGAGGGGTACTGGTTATATATTTTGTGGAATGTATCCCTTTTTGGGTTTTTTGATATTTTGTTTTCTCACAGTTAGCCTAGGATTATATATTTAAGGTAAAGTGTCCTTCCCATGACATCCTACCAAGAGGTACATGATATCCATATGACATCACTGGTAATATTAACATGGATCACTTTTTTAAGGTAGTGTTTTCCAGGTTCCTCTACTATATGAAGTCTGACAATTACATTAATGAACTCACCCTAGAAAAAGTGTTACATACCTCATTATTGAATATCACTATGGTCACATTTGAAGTACTCTGCTTGGGAAGCTATGCAATAATGCCAGTGCCTAGCCCCACTTCAAAGCAATTTTGGAACTCTTTTTCTGGAATGGCCATCAGAACTCTCATCATATTACCCTTGATGTCCTCAATGTCATCAAAATGTCTTCCTTTCAATATTTCCTTTATCTTTGGGTAAAGAAAAAGTCATTAGGGGCCAGATCAGGTGAGTAGGGAGGGTGTTCCAAACAGTTATTTGTTTACTGGAAAACTCCCTCACAGACAGTGTTGTGTGAACTGGTGCATTATCATGATGCAAGAGCCTTGAATTGTTGGGCAAAAGTTCAGGTCGTTTTTGTCTAACTTTTTCATGCAACATTTTCAGCACTTCCAAATAGTAAATTTGGTTAATTGTTTGTCCAGTTGGTACAAATTCATAATGAATAATCCCTCTGATATCAAAAATGGTTAGAAACATTGTTTTGACACTTGATTTGGACTGATGGAACTTTTTTGGTTGTGAAGAATTGGCTGACTTCCATTGTGCCCTTTTACACTTTGTTTCAGTGTCATATTGGTACACCCATGTTTCATCACCTATGATAACATGGCCCAAAACATTATCTTGCCTCTCCAAAAGGCCTTGGCAAACTTCTACTCTCCTTTGCTTTTGTTCATTGGTGAGTTCCTTTGGGACCATTTATGCACACACCTTTCTCATGCCAAGATTTTCAATTAAGATTTTCCTAACTGTTTCTCTATCAATGTTTACTTGGTCTGCTATGCTTCTCACAGTTAGCTAACACTTTTGGCATACAATTCCACAAATTTTTGGAATTTTTTCATGAGCTCTGCACATTCCTGGCTTCCCTCACCTCTCTTCATTGGTGGCATGTTCTCTCTCCTCAGAAAAAAAAACATTTAATCTATGTGTACACTGCCATTTTCTTCATTGCATTCTCCCCATAAACTTGGAGTAATATGTCCCTGATTTCACATCCACTATTGCCAAGTCTAACAAGAAATTTGGTATTTGTTCATTGCTCTAATTCAAACTCAGACATTCTCACGACGGCACACAAAACACACGATGACAATAATGAGTGCCACTCAGCAAGACACCACCATATGTTGTCATGAACAAAGTTGTGAGACACTGATATACCAAGGTTATGAAACCTTCCTGAGCTGTTTATACAGTACTGCCAGTGTAAGCACACAGTGGCAAGTTACCACCTTAACTGTCAGACCTTGTAAAGTTAGTATTTCCTACTTTCCATACTCTATTCCTGTGAAACAAGTTACTATGTCCAGTTTACACTAGGCGGGGTAAAGAAAGTAATCTCCCCCTCCTAGAGGTAAACATATGCAAATATATTTGGAATTTTCCAAAGTACATGTTTAAGATAGCTCTACAACTTAGTAGAGGAGATTTCATCAAGAGACTGAATATATGATGCTCAGTTGTAGAGTTTCAAAGTACAGAGCTTGTGGTACATTTTTGCTTATAATCATATCTTGTCCATGGTGTGACACTTCTGAGTTTTATGGGTAGTAAATCATTAAAAGCCTTTTTTTTTCTTCATTAGGAGTTGTGTGTAATGTCTCACTGACTGGTGGAAGATAGGCAAGAGAAACATAGACTGAAAGTTAACTCCTGTCTCTTTGTACTTCATTTTAATTTCTGCAATGTTGATCCCTTTCCTCCCAATATTTGCTTAAAGTCTGGATCTCCCATCTTTGCAATGGGAACTAATTAAAAATCTCATAAATGCTGAACACATTGTGAAGGTTACTAAAAGTCTTAAGTGTTTATCTCAATATATTTAAAACTTATATTATGTTGTCTTTGAAACAAGTGTTTATCATTGTTGTCATCCTTGGATTTTCTTTCTTTATAGGTTTCACTATAACTCCTTGTCCAATTCCTATCATAGCAGAGCTATTATTCCTTATACTGTATTAAGCAACTAATTTTTTTCTTATGAAATATTTGAATATGTGTATTAGAACTTTTTCATTTTGTCATCAATCCAACATTACATTTCATCTTCTAACCCTACCCTTTCAAAAATTAGCAAAATCACTGAACACTGTTCACTAAATAATGAAAAAAAATCATGATTCCTACTTTAATTATAGTAAATAGGATATTGCCTTGAAGTTTACAGAGGGTTTTCATATATGTTCTCTCATGTAATCATGTGATCTACTCTCAAATTCTCAGGAGGAAGGTATAAATTGGAAGTCATAATTTTAAAATGAAAAAAAAATCACTAAGATTCATAGAACTTTGTGGTTTGCCCTTACTGTTCATGAAACTTAGGGGTATAAAAAGAATATGTGTGGTCTGAACATGTTTCAATCAGATTTGATGAGTTTTGGCTGTGTACCAATATCTCAGGAGCTTAACACATAAAAAATTTATTTCTCACTCACACTAAGTGCACTCTGACTCTGGAAGAGTCTTCAGGGCATCTGAATTCTATTTGGTCTTTCAGTATTCCAGGCTGCTTTGGTCTTTTTTCCTCACCCTCAATAAAATAAACACATTCTTATACAATCATTATGGCAAGGAATGAGAACATGAAAAATCTCACACCAGCCCTTAAATACTTCTACACAGAATGGCATAGGGCACTTCTTCTTTCTTCATTGGATTAAGCAAGTTGTAGAACTATATGTAACCTCAAGGAGGCATGTGCCCCAAAAGAGAAGAGAATCAGGGATATTGGGTGAACATTTGTATGTCCACCATAGATTATGTTTTTGGTTCCCTTCCACAAGGTGACACTGCCTCTACTCAGAATGTTAATTTGTTGTGTCAATAATAATTCACCAGCCAATGAAGTGAACTTCTAGACCTCTACTTTAAAATATTTTATGACTCTAAGCCATGTTTTCAATCTACATTAGCAAAAATATTCTCAAAGAGACACTGTGACCTAGCAGTCAAGACCATTAGGTTTGAAGTCAGAACAATTTTGGTTCAAACCCAGCTCTACTACTACTATCTTTGAGACCTGGGGCAAGGTACTTAACATCTTCAAGTAAAAAGGAGATAAAAATAGTATCTGCCTCCTCACAGATTTCTTTTGTGCATTAACAAAGGTAATGCATAAAAACACATAGCTGCACATATAGGAAACCCTCGATCAATGTCTGCAACTTTCATTATATTGTAGCCCACTATAATAATAAGCATATGTTCTAGATTTTCAAGAAGAGTCCCAGTGTTGTCTTATCTTCCTTTACCTTATATGTATTGATTTTTGTTGCAAAAACATTGCTACAACTGTAATCCACAATATAAATCTGAAATATTAAAGAATTTAGATTATATCTAAAAATGCCTTCATATTAATAATACACTAGGCTAACATTTTGGGAAGAGTGAAAAGAATATAATATTTGTTTTACTTCTATTTAATAAGATACTTTGTCAGTAAGAGGGAAAATAATTTTCGTAATATGAATGATTCTTCATAGTTTCATGTTATTTACTATATTGTTCTGAGGCATTATAGATACATGACAATTAATTATTTAGTGTTTAGAGCCATGAAGTACTAGGACAGAATAGTCTTACAAATAAGATAGCTATGAATAACATTAACGTATAAGACACTTTTATGGTATCACTGAATGCACAAAATTTTATTTTATCACCACAAGCACTAGGATAACAGAAATACTGCAATTGCTTTAGCATTATATCTGAAGGTGGTAATACTATGTAAATGCTTACTATTGTAAGTTAATGTGCTGACAAACACTAGCTTTCCCCAACATCAGTAGAATCCTATAAAACTGGACACTTCCTATTTATTCACTTTATATAAATAACATTTTGAGTTTACAGAAGTATCCAATGAGAAATCATTTAGATAAACTCCTAATCAATATCAGGCTTATCTAACTGCTAATCAGAACGGCATTTCTGAAATGTTGAAGTTTAGCTAACCACAATACCAGCAATTTTGTGTTTTGTGTGTGTACCTGTGTGAAGCATGAATTTATCCCTAAAATTACACTGAAATAATCCACTAACCTCTGCTAAATCAACAAACATATACAGACAGAAGTGAAGTGTTGACTTAATGTGAAGCCACAAAATTATGACTTTATCTCCAACTCTATGCTAGTTGATAAGCACTTGCCGAAATAATATTCTTCACACAAAGAAATAATATATTTTCAAATACTTTACTCACCCTGCTATCATTTTTTTTTCTAAATTAGTGTGTTCATTATTACTGTCATTGATTAAAATTTGGTCTATTTTCCCACTTTTGAAATGTAAGTACACCTTTTAAATCTGAATAAAATGAATTACAAATAACAAACTTTGTCCTCCTTTTCAGAAAGAATTATATTTCTTTTAAAATGTGCTTTCCTATAGTCACCCAAAAATGTGTCCATTCTGAGAGATAAATTTCCCAGATTGTAATGTCAGGTTTCCTTGTTAATCTACACTAAGTGAATTTTGTATCCTACATAAGGGGAACAATATCTAATTAAATTGCTAAAGTGCCATCAGATTTACATTCTAATTTTACTGTTTTATATCAGGTGTTTTGGACCCTCCCACTTTACAAGATCAATATTAAATTATTTTCTATTAAAATCTCATGTTTAAAACTTGTT
The DNA here is from genome assembly GCF_964194185.1 of Rhinolophus hipposideros. Classification (NCBI taxonomy): domain Eukaryota; kingdom Metazoa; phylum Chordata; class Mammalia; order Chiroptera; family Rhinolophidae; genus Rhinolophus; species Rhinolophus hipposideros. The sequence continues at coordinate 31,043,643 of NC_138046.1, forward strand.
CACATATGAAAACTGTGGTATCTTTTAATTATTCCAGAAAATTCAGAAGACCAATAAAAATAACAATATGGAGTGAATAACTAGTATCTTAGAGGTGCATTGTTCTTCTGAACATATATTGGGAAATATTGATCTAGACAATATGCTATTCAAGGGCAGTTACCATGATTTATTTTTCTATGCAACTTCCTCAGTACTTAGCTTAGTGTTAGTAAATGCCTAAGAAAGGTTGAATGGATAAATTGAACAAATGGATGGATGGATGGGTGGGTGGATGGATGGATGGATGGATGAATGGATGGACGGACGGATGGATGAGTGGATGAATTTAAAAATGAATTTTTATCAACAGTTGAAATAGGTCACAAACTTCACTTTATGAGGTCAAAATTTCTTTGCACCAAGAAAAATTCTTTTTGTACTTTATTAAATGGCTTTTTAAGATTTGAACTTCACATTATCATCAAATCAGTATATACATTTCAAGAAATAATACATGATTTTGACCTTTTTTTTATTATAGCCACTACATCATCAGTCTGCTTGATTAACTTGTCAGTTTTCTCCTCTCCAGACTTTCAGCCAAGCCCTTTGCACTGAAAGCTTTTAAAATGGCTAAAGAATCTATGATGAGGTCAGGATATATCAATAGAGGAAGCAGAGCAAGTTTTTTCATTTCATTTCATTTTATTTTTATAAGATGAAAATGACTGAAAATTGATTAGCGGCTGTCTCATGACACTTCACTTATTCATGATTTTTAATGCAAGTATGACACAGCTTTTCTCACAGTAAATACTTTAAAATTAATTTAAGGTATATTTCTATTTTAAGAAATAAACGAAAAGTTCTTTATAAAACTGCAGGCTAAGCTGTATTTTCAGGAAGCATCTTATTTATTAAACAAAGAGAATAGTAAAATACCCTAAACTTGTCAGGTTCCTCAGAGAGAAATAACACTACATTTCCCAAGAATAGCTGTTATCAATGTCAATCAACATTTTTAATGGCCCCGTTTGACACAAATCACTGTACTATGTATTATGAAAGGGTTAGAAAATAAGTCTTCTAAGTATCTAATATTGATGTAATTTATGTGGTGAGAGAAAACAGTTATATGTGATTCAGCCTAAGACCATTTAAAACATTGTTATAAAAACAGAATTTTAAATATGCAGAAGAAATAATATTCAGAAAACACCATAGTGAAGAAAGGATTAAGATGGTCGTTCAGAATTGATCAGCTAATTCAGTAGTTATCAACTAGGGAAGATTTTGCTCCCCTGAAGATATTTGACAATATCTGGAAACATTTTATATTTGTCTCTATTGAAAGTGTCCTACTAGCATTTAGTTGGTAAAGACCATGAATGTTGCTAAACATCTTACAATAAGATAGTCCCCAACAACAAAGAATCTCACCCAAAACATCAGTAGTGCTAAGGTTGAGAAATCCTTAGGTAACTTCTGGTGAAACAAATTTATGGTACTCTAGGTGTTCAACTTTCATTATCTTCCCACAATATTCAGTTACTAAGTTTGCACTAGAGCAATCAATATTTGAATGCATACATTGCTTTAAAAATTATGCGAACTAGGAGATCAAAATGGCGGCGTGAGGTGGGTCTCTGTAAAGCTCTCCTGGAATTTACAAATAAACAGACAACAATAACTCCACAAAGGACTCCCTGCACAGCAGACAGGCAAGACAAAGAGGTCCACTACTGAATTCACCTCCAGGTGGGCGAATCACGCCAGCGGGGTAAGAGGGAAAGGAGAAGTGCGGGGATGGAGCCGCACGGGGGCAGGACGCAGACCTAGCTCAGTGCTTCGAGCTCGCTGCATCCCGGAACTACTGCAGCTGTGGGAGAGGGAAAACTCGGACTGCTAGGGCTCCGCTTACGGCCCACAGGGCTGTGGGGGCAGCATATAACACGGCTGAACCCAACGCTCACAGCAGACACCTCGGAGCAAAGACTGAGGGAAGAAGGCTGAAAACTGTGGTTTAAGCCCTCACTGCTGAGCAGAAAATGAAAGCCTTAGGCACTGAGACTAGCCGCCACGCACTACCCTCCCAGTGCTCGCCCCGCCCCCACCTGTCCGGTGCTAGAAGCGATAAAGTAGCAGTGTCAGATCAAAAGAACAGGATTTTTGCTGTTCTGAGAACTATGGAATGCAGAAACAGATTCGCAGCCCAACTCATTCCGGCAAAGGGGAGGGAGCTGTGGAAGCAGGACCGGCTATGGTGGTGTTCGCCGCCGTTCCTCTGGGCCACCTCTCACAACTCACCGCGCCCATGGCCCCACCTATCTGGGTGGATCCCTGCAGGAGTAAACAGAACTGCTGAAACATACGGGCTCTGAATCGGGTGCAGAAAGAGATTTGGAACTTCAAAAGCTCTCCGCACACCCACAGGGACGTGGTACCCTATGACCCAGGTGTACTGTTAACAGAGGAAAGGCCCATCTCCCAGGGAATCACCCCAATGTGTGAGAAGCTGGAAAAGTGCAGAGAAAATATAGCACTACTGAGTCAGAGAGAAAAAAAAAGACTGCAGTCAGAGAGAAAATAAAACATTCTTCCAACAAGTATTGGAAAACAAAAGAAAGACCTCTTCCTATCAACCTGTTGCAGAAGCCACTCCTCTAGATGTCCAGGAAGAGAAATAAGAAATCAGTAATTGCCATGAATAACCAAGGCAACAAGACAGCTCAGAAAGAAAGTAAAAAATCTCCAGAAAAGGAACTTAAAGATATGGAAATATGTGACTTAAATGATAGAGAATTCAAGATTGCAGTTCTGAAAAACCTCAAAGAGATGCAAGAAAACTCAGAAAGGCAATTTAATGAACTCAGAAACACAATCAAAGAACAACATGAGCATTTTACAAAAGAGATTGAAATTTTTAAAAAGAACCAAATGGAATTTCTGGAGATTAAGAACTCAATAGAAGAAATTAAGAATGAAATAACCAGCTTAGGTAGTAGAGTTCACCAGAGGGAGGAAAAAATCAGTGACATCGAAGATAAAAACCTGGAAATTACACAGATGGAAGAAGACAGAGACTTGACACTTAACAGAAATGAAATAACTCTACAAGAACTTTCTGACTCCATCAGAAAGAGCAATATAAGCATAATGGACATACCAAAAGAAGAAGAAAGAGAGAAGGGAACAGAGAATATACTCAAAGAAATTGTCAATGAGAACTTCCCAAATTTGTGGACAAAACTGGATCCTCGAATCCCAGAAGCAAATAGAACACCTGATTACCTCAATCCCAACAAGCCTTCTCCAAGGCACATTGTATTGAAGCTGTCTAAAATTAACACCAAAAAAAGAATCCTCAAGGCAACCAGGGAAAATAAGACGGTAACCTGCAAAGGAAAGCCCATGAGATTATCATCAGATTTTTCAGCAGAAATTCTACAAGCCAGGATGGAGTAGAAACAAATATTCAAAATATTGAAAGAAAGAAATCATGAGCCAAGAATAATATATCCAGCAAAGATATCCTTTAGATATGAAGGAGGAATAAAGACCTTTCCAGACATACAGAAGTAGAGGCAATTTTCTAATACCTGACCTGCACTGCAAGAAATACTAAACGTGGCTATTCGACCACCATGAACAGGGACAATTTGTGGCAACCGAAACATAAAAAGGGGGAGCGTAAAGGCCTGAACCGGACTATGGGAATGGAGAAAGTAAGAGTGCTGAAGAAAATGGAATACTCTACATATCAAACTTTCTTTTACATAATCTTAAGGGTAACCACTAAAAAAAAATCCAGAACTGAAATATATACTGTAATAAAAGAAGAAACAGAGGGAAACATCATAGAATACCACCACACAGAAATAATACACAACAACAAAAAAGCAAAGAAACAATGGAGTCACACCCTTACCAGAAAACTAAAGATAGAATGACAGGAAATCCTCACATATCAATAATCATCCTAAATGTAAATGGACTGAACTCACCAATAAAAAGGCACAGAGTAGCAGATTGGATCAAAAAACTAACCCCAACCATATGCTGTCTCCAAGAGAAACATCTCAGCTATAAGGACAAGCATAGACTCAAAGTGAAAGGGTGGAAATTGCACTCCAAGCAAATGGTACCCAGAGAAAATCAGGTGTAGCCATAATGATATCAGATGAAACAGACTTCAGAGTGAAAAAGATAACAAGAGACAAAGATAGACATTTCATAATGGTAAAAGGGAATATACAACAAGAAGACATAACAGTCATCAATATTTATGCCCCCAATCAGGGAGCACCGAAATATACAAAGCAACTACTAGCAGAACTAAAGGGAGAAATTGACCAAAACCAATTATACTAGGGGACTTAAAAACATCATTGATAGCTATGGATAGATCATCCAAACAGAAAATTAATAACGAAATAGCAGCCGTAAATGACACTTTAGATGAAATGGACATCATTGACACATATAGAGCACTTCATCCTAAAACATCAGACTATACATTCTTTTCGAGTGTACATGGAACATTCTCAAGGATAGACCATATATTGGGGCATAAAAGCAGCCTCAGCAAATTTAAGAAGATTGAAATCATACCAAGCATATTCTCTGATCACAAGCCTTTGAAATTGGATATCGACTGTGAAAAGAAAGAAGGAAAAAACACAAATACATGGAGATTAAACCACATACTTTTAAAGAACGACTGGGTAAAAGAAGAAATTAGACGAGAGATCAAAATATATATAGAAACAAATGACAATGAAAATACATCCTACCAAATTTTTGGGATGCAGCGAAAGCAGTTTTAATAGGGAAATTTATATCATTACAGACCTATCTCAAGAAACAAGAAAAATCCCAAATAAATAACCTCATGTTACACCTCAAAGAACTAGAAAAAGAAGAACAAGTGAAACCCAAGGTCAGCAGATGAAAGGAAATAACAAAAATCAGAGCAGAACTAAATGAAATAGAGAAGAAAAAGTCAATAGAAAAAAATTAATGAGATGAAGACCTGGTTCTTTGAAAAAGTTAATAAAATCGACAAACCCTTGGCTAGACTCACTAAGATAAAAAAGAGAGAAGACATTAATTAACAAAATCAGAAATGAGAAAGGGGAAGTTATCACGGACACCACAGAAATACAAAGGATCATTCAAGAATACTATGAAGGACTATTTGCCACCAAATTCAATAACCTATAAGAAATGGACAAGTCCTTAGAAACATATAGCCTTCCAAGGCTGAACCATGAAGAACTGGAAAATCTAAACAGACCAATCACCAGTAAAGAAATTGAATCAGTCATCCAAAACCTTCCCAAAAGCAAACGTCCCGGACCAGATGGCTTCACTAGTGAATTCTACCAAACCTTCAAAGAGGATCTAATACCAATCCTGCTCAACCTCTTCCAAAAAATTGAAGAAGTGTCATAACTCCCTAAATCATTTTATGAGGCCAAAATTACCCCAATACCAAAACCTGGTAAGGACAACAGAAAAAAAGAAAACTACAGACCTATATCTCTGATGAATACTGATGAAAAAATCCTAAAGAAAATTTTAGCAGATCGAATACAACAATGCATTAAAAAGATTATTCATCATGACCAAGTGGGGTTCATCCCGGGGGCACAAGAATGGTTCAACATATTTAAATCCATCAATGTGATACATCACATAAACAAAATAAAGGACAAAATCATATGATTATATCAATTGATGCAGAAAAAGCATTTGACAAGATACAACATCCATTTGTGATTAAAACACTCAATAAAATAGGTATAGATGGAAAATACCTTAACATAATAAAGGCCATCTATGACAAGCCCTCAGCTAATCTCATAATTAATGGTGAAAAACTGAAGCCCTTTGCTCTACATTCAGGAACACGACAGGGCTGTCCCCTATCACCTCTGCTTTTCAACATAGTGTTGGAAGTCCTTGCCAGAGCCATCAGGCAAGAGAAAGAAATAAACGGCATCCAAATTGGGAATGAAGACGTTAAAATGTCACTCTTTGCAGATGACATGATGCTATATATAGAAAACGCTAAAGACTCCACCAAAAGTTATTAGAAACAATCAATGAATACAGTAAAGTTGCTGGCTACAAAATCAATGTACAAAAGTCCATTGCATTCCTATATACTAACAATGAAATCTCAGAAAAAGAGATAGAAAAAACAATTCCTTTTGCAATTGCAGCAAAAAGAATAAAATACCTAGGAATAAACTTAACCAAGGATGTGAAGGATTTATATGCTGAAAACTATAAGACATTTTTGAAAGAAATTGAAGAAGACACAAAGAAATGGAAAGACATTCCGTGCTCATGGATTGGAAGAATCAACATAGTTAAAATGGCCATATTACCCAAAGCCATATACAGATTTAATGCAATCCCCATTAAAATCCCAATGGCATTTTTTAAAGAAATAGAACAAAACATCATCAGATTTGTTTGGAACCACAAAAGACCCCGAATAGCCAAAGCAATATTAAAAAAAAAGAACAATACTGGAGGTATCACACTCCCTGATTTTTCCTTGTACTACAGGGCTACAATAATCAAAACAGCTTGGTATTGGCGGAAAAACAGACACATAGACCAATGGAATAGAATTGAGAACCCAGAAATAAAACCACATAAATATGGACAGATAATTTTTGACAAAGAAGCTAAAAACATACAATGGAGGAAAGACAGCCTCTTCAATAAATGGTGCTGGCAGAATTGGATAGCTACATGCAAAAGAATGAAACTGGACTGCTATCTGTCACCATGTACCAAAATTAATTCAAAATGGATCAAAGACTTAAGCATAAGACCTGATACAATAAACTGCATTGAAGAAAACATAGGTACTAAACTTATGGACCTTGGGTTCAAAGAGCATTTTATGAATTTGACTCCAAAGGCAATGGAGGTAAAAACTAAAATAAACAAATGGGATTATATGAAACTGAAAAGCTTCTGCACAGCAAAAGAAACTATTGACAAAATAATGAGGCAACCAACTGAATGGGAGAGGATTTTCGCAAACAGTTCCTCTGATAAGGGGCTAATATCCAAAATATACAAGGAACTCATGAAACTCAACAACAAAAATACAAACAACCCAATTGAAAAATGGACAGAGGACCTGAAGAGACATTTCTCCAAAGAAGATATACAAATGGCAAATAGACATATGAAAAAATGCTCAACATCGCTAATCATCAGAGAAATGCAAATGAAAACCACAATGAGATATCACCTCACCCCAGTCAGAATGGCTTTCATCAACAAAACAAATAGTAACAAGTGTTGGAGAGGCTGTGGAGAAAAAGGAACTCTCATACACTGTTGGTGGGAATGCAGACTGGTGCAGCCGCTATGGAAGGCAGTGTGGAGGTTCCTCAAGAAATTAGGAATAGAATTACCATATGACCCAGCAATCGCTCTCCTGGGTATCTACCCCAAAAATATAAAAGCATTTCTCTATAGAGACACGTGTACGCCAATGTTCATTGCAGCTTTGTTTACGGTGGCCAAGACATGGAAACAACCAAAATGTCCTTCGATAGATGACTGGATAAAGAAGTTGTGGTACATATACACAATGGAATACTATTCGGCGTTAAGGAAAGATGATATAGGAGCATTTGTGACAACATGGATGGATCTCGAGAGAATAATGCTAAGTGAAATAAGTCAGACAGAAAAAGCAGAGAACCCTATGATTTCAGTGATATGTGGTATATAAACCAAAAAGAACAAGACAAACAAATGAGAAACAAAAACTCATAGACACAGACAATAATTTAGTGGTTACCAGAGGGTAAGGGGGTGGGGGGTAGGTGATGAGGGTAAAGGGGATCAAATATATGGTGATGGAAGGAGAACTGACTCTGGGTGGTGAACACACAATGGGATTTATTGACGATGTAATACAGAATTGTACACCTGAAATCTATGTAAATTTACTAACAATTGTCACTCCAATAAAATTAATTTAAAAAAAAATCAATGGACAGACTTACAGGAGCTCTCTTGTAGGTAACTAACTCTTGCTGATTTTAAGATTCTTTTTGTCTTTAATCTTTGGCATTTTAATTATGATGAGTTTTGGTGTGGGCCTCTTTGGTTTCATCTTGTTTGGGACTCTCTGTGCTTCCTGGACTTGTATGTCTATTTTCTTCACCAGGTTAGGGAACTTTTCCATCATTATTTCTTCGAATATGTTTTCAATTCCTTGCTCTCTCTGTTCTCCTGGTATCCCTATGATGTGAATGTTGGTACACTTGATATTGTCACAATGTCCCCAAAATGATGTTAGTGAAACAGTAAACCACTGCTGGGGCTGAAGAAAAGTCATATTCAATATCCATGTTCGGAGCCACACACAGAACAGATAAAACACTTCTTGATAATATAGATACAGGTAACACAGCTTGAATGTAGCTGTGAACATGCAAGAAACAGCATTAAAATGTCTATTTATTTATCAAAGTAATCACTTCCTAAGTTATATAAATATCTAATCACAATGTTGTACACCTGAAAACAATACAATATTGTATGTCAACTGTGACTGAAATATTTTTTAAAGTCTATTTAAAAGTACTGTTAATAAAGTCTACAATAATATTAAGATATTAAAAAGGCTATAGGATAAATCTATAGGTACCTATTACCAACTCTTATGGCTGCCATTGAAGCCAGAGATAAATAAAATCACCCATTCAGTGAGTTTATTAGTGACTATGAGGAATGAGTAAGAGGAATCAGTGACCCTAATATAGTGGTTTTAAAATATGTCCACAAATGCTTTGATACTCCTCACTTCAAGAGGCAAAGCCTAACCTCCCTCCCCTTGATAATGAACTTGATTTAGTGATGTGCTTCTAACAAATATAACAAAATATGACTTCAGAGATTAGTTCATAAAAAAAAAAAAAAACACTTCAAGTCTCCCCCCCCACACACACTCATTCTGAGAATACTGGAAGGTGTCCTAAAGAAACTCACTTATCCAGAGACCCATGAGGTAAGGAACTCAGGTCTTCAGCCATTGAGGAACTTGAGGACTCCTACCAACAGCCATGTGAGTGAGCTTGGAGGTGAATCCTATATCCTCTCAATCAATCCTTCAGATGACTACAATCCTGGCTGATATCTTGGTTGTAACCTCATGGAAGATCCTGAGCTAGACTCATCCAGCTAAGCTTCTCCCAAATTCCTGAGCGATAATGAATGTTTGTTGTTTTAAACTTCCAAGTTTGGACTTAATGTGTTATGCAACAATACATAACTTATACAAATAAAGAACTCAATCCTAAATATATCATGTATATGAATTCATGGAAAAGAGGGAGAAAGAACTTTAATAGTTGATGACTAATGGAGAACTGACAAGGTAATCCACATTTATGTTTCAGTGGATGTGGGGTCATCTATGTAAGTAGGTTATTCAAGTGTGAGAGATTTTTAATGTATTTTGAAACCAGTTTGAAAAAAATTGTTTTCAAAATTTAATCTTTTAATATGGTTTTAGTAGTGATTCTAAAGAAACGCATCCTTATGAAAGAAGCGTTTTTCATAACAAATACGGTGCTTCCTCCTACTTTTTCCTTCCCTTTTAGACATGTGATTATTTCTAATTCCCACTAGACTAGTAATCAAGTTGAAAACATTTGGCATATTTGTTATTCTTAGAAGCTAGGAGTTTTAAAACCAATCAAAAATGCTTTTAAATATCATAAAGGCATAACACTACCTATCTGTAAACAAACCTGAAAAAATGCAAATAATTACTCTCCCAAGCATACTCTACTTAAAATGCACTCCTCCCTCCATTTTCATTGCCCTCATCATTTTTCAAGATGACAAATCAGAAAGCTAGTTCTTTTCCTTTCCCTACAGCTACTGTATTTATTCAAAGTAAACCATGAACAGGCTTGGAAAATGTAAATTTAACTGACAAGGTGACAGTTGGACTATGATATAAAATACCAAACAAGCTTCACCTGCCTCACTTTTGAAGTGAGCATCCCTGGTGCTCACCTTCCACACTTTTACTTACTGATTCTTGTACATGCAATGTACAAGAAGCATATCTAAGTTATTTTTATTAGGTAAAAATAACACTGAAAAGTTTACATAGTTTTTCTCATTGATTAATATACTAAATCAACACCATAACAAGATTTGTTATATAAGAACACCTCCTACCTCCATCCAAATACAACTGAAATACCAAAGACCTCATTATTAGGCAGTTTGGTCTTTGATGGCCTCAATAAAGACAACAAGGCTACAGCAAAATGCCAGTGTGTTTATTGAACCTCATCAAAACTATGCCAGCATGAGTATTCAGAATGTTAGTTGAAAATAATAGGATATCAATATGTGTTCTCAAGTTTGATTTCTTTATTAAAAGCTGCAATTCAAATAGCATTGCAAATCATTTAAATCAATCTGCATTTCTAAGGCTACAAAAATGATATACAGCATGTAAAATTATTACAACAGTCTATGGATCTGTGGTATGGACTCAGTAAATGGTACTTACTATTACCACTAATACAAGGACTTAAAATTAAGTTTTCAAACTTGTTGCAATAATGTTGCTAACCTTTTTTTTAATAATCCCTTTTATCAGAGGAATTAGTCATTATGAATTTGTTCGTTCCAGCTGACCAACTGGACAAACAGTTAACTATTTGTTTACAGTTAACTATAAGTTTACTATTTGGAAGTGCTGAAAAAGCTGCATGAAAAAGTTAGACGACCTGAACTTTTCACCAACAATTCATGGCGCTTATATCATGAGAATGAACCAGCTCACACAGCAGTGGCTGTGAGAGAGTTTTTAGCCAGTAAACAAATAACTATATTAGAACACCCTCCCTACTCACCTGATCTGACCCCCAAAGACTTCTTTCTTTACCTGAAGATAAGGGAAATATTGAAAGGAAGATATTTTGGTGACATTCAGGACATCAAGGGTAATAAAATGACAGCTCTGAGGGCCATTCCAGAAACAGAGTTCCAAGATTGCTTTGAATAGTGGACTAGGCACTGGTATCAGTGCACAGCTTCCCAAGAGGAGTACTTAGAAGGTGACCATAGTGATATTCAGCAATGAGGTATGGAGCACTTTTTCTAGGATGAGTTCTTGAATGTAATTGTCCGACCTCATACTGCTGCTGCTTTCATTTTTATTAGAAGCAGTAGTGGCAATAATAATCCATTAACTTGATAAGAGTTCCCTGTTATCCTCCTCCTTTTTCATATGTGCATTTTTTCTGGAAGGGAACATTATATCAATAATAGAAGGGTCAGTCACTAAAACACATTACAAAGATGAGTCACTTTAGTATATGTAATCAGGAGAAAAGTAACAGATTTTATGAAATACAATGAAAGACTCAAGTGAGAATAGAAAGGAAGGAAAGCTAGAGAATTCTACCTAAGTTTTGCAAAGGAAGGAAAGCCCATATTTTCAACACTGACACATGTAATAATACTAACCCATTATGGAATCCACTGCTGAGTTGCAAAACATATTACAACTATAAAATCCACAGAAAAAAGAGGAGAAAAGAAAAATAAAAATAATCATTATCATACAATATGGAGACATATGCATAAAGAAAGGCAGTGACAACTGTAAAAATCATCTTGACAGGAAGGACAGACAAAATGTGGACCTCTCCTCCAAAGCTTAGCATCTTACAGTCCTAAGCATTTACCTAGTCTATTTTTCTGTAAAAAAGGTGACTCTGGTCCTAACTCCTCCATAGAAGAAACAGAATTTATAGGGGACGTTATAGATTTCCAAGAAAGGCAACTTAAGAGAAGCTTGTAGATAGATATTTGGGTTAAGGGATTGTAAATCACAAGGATCTTCAATTCAGACTCTGAATTCTCTTGTAAATCACTCAGCCTTTCTGTTCTACTGTTTTACCTATTTAAGGGGTCTCTTTTCAAAATTCTAAATAATGCACCTTCTATATCAGTCATGATAAAGACTCTTTAGAAATGAAAAAATAAATTTCAGCTGCTATAATTTCTTTTAAAATTAAAAGTTCTGGTTTTATGTAACATCAGAATGAAAATGAGAATGAGTTGAAAGTGCCAAAAGAATTAACAGTCCAAGAGATATATTGTTCTCTACCTTCAGCACTTCTGAAGAGATAACAAAAATACTAATACCTGTTTATTGAAAGAGAGACGGAGCAGTAGGGGATGGATACCAAACAAGTACTGGATTTCATATTTAGTTCCTTTGTTTCCTCAAAGCTCTTTCAAAACACTATATGGTAATGAGTTCAATGTCAGAAGCAGTGAGAATACATAAATCAAGATCCTTTTTGCACTTGGCAATAAATTACACAGAAGCTTGGAGGAGACAACTTACCTAAAGTGGGTGCATTTTATAGAATACAAAGTGCTGCTGTCACTGTTCTTCTTTTGAACAAACATTTGTACAACAGTAAGTATGTTATTAAGTGCCTATAATAATTTTTATTGGTTATTCATAGGCATCTAAGCAGGTAAGCCAATATTAATTACTCAATTTTCCAGATGAGAACACTGACATACTTAAATTTTACAAGTAGATGTTATCTGAATCATTCATTGACAGCTTTGTAAAACCAGTTCACCCAAATAGGAACAAGCTGCAGTTAGGAGTTATTCTTACAATCACCAGGACTTTAACTAAAATGGTTTCTGAGTTTATCCAATTTAAATGTTGTCATAACAAAATAGACTTTAAAATGAAGAACATATTAAAAGACAAAGATGGGCACTATATAATAATAAAGGGATCAATACGACAAGAGGACATAACCCTAGTAAACATCTATGCACCTAACATAGGCGCACCTAAATATATAAAACAGGTATTGATGGACATAAAGACAGAGATCAACAGCAACACTATCATAGTAGGGGACTTCAACACACCTCTGACAACAAGGGACAGGTCCTCCAGACAGAAAATCAATATGGAAACAACAGCCTTAAATGATACTTTGGAGCAGTTGGATTTAATTGATATTTTCAGAGCATTTCACCCCACTGCTGCAAAATACACGTTCTTCTCAAGTGCACATGGAACATTTTCCAAGATAGATCATATGTTAGGACACAAAACAAGCCTTGATAAATTTAAGAAAATTGAAATCACACCAATTGTCTTCTCTGACCACAGTGCTATGAAATTAGAAATGAACTACAGGGAAAAAAAAACCAGGAAGACACACCAATTCATGGAAGCTGAATAACATGTTACTAAATAATGAATGGGTCAAGCAGCAGATCAAAGAAGAAATCAAAAGATATCTCGAGACAAATGAGAATGAGAACACGATGACCCAAAATCTATGATATGCTGCGAAAGCAGTAATAAGAGGGAAGTTGATAGCACTGCAGGCCTACCTAAAGAAACAAGAAACATTGCTAATTGACAGTTTATCTTCACACTTAAGGGATCTGGAAAAAGAACAGCAAAATAAGCCCAAAGAGAGCACAAGGAAGGAGATAATAAGGATCAGAGCAGAAATAAATGAAATAGAAACCAGAAAAACACTACAAAAGATCAATGAATCCAAGAGTTGGTTCTTAGAGAAGATAAACAAAATTGACAAACCTTTAGCCAGACTCATTTAAAAAAGGAGAGAGAGGACCCAAATTAATAAAATCAGAAATGAAAGAGGAGAAATGACAACAGACACCACAGAAATACAAAAAAAAAAAATTAAGAAGTTACTATGAGCAACTATATGCCAACAAATTTGACAATCTGGAAGAAATGGACAATTTTATAGAGTCGCACAACCTTCCAAGGCAAACTCAAGAAGAAACAGAAAGCCTGAACAGTCTGATTACCACCAGGGAAATTGAATCAGTAATCAATAATCTCCCAACAAACAAAAGCCCTGGACCAGATGGCTTTACAGGTGAATTTTTCAAAACGTTCAAAAAAGAACTATCACCTATTCTCCTCAAGCTCTTCCAAAAAATCCAGAAGGAAGGAAGACTCCCAAACACTTTTTCCGAAGCCACTATCACCCTGATCCCAAAATCAGACAAAGACACCACAAAAAAAGAAAACGACAGGCCGATATCTCTAATGAACATAGATGCAAAAATTCTCAACAAAATATTAGCCAAAAGAATTCAGCAATACATTAAAAAGATCATACACCATTATCAAGTGGGATTCATCTTTGGTATGCAGGGGTGGTTCAACATCCGCAAATCAATTAATGTGACACAACACATTAACAAAATGAAAAATAAAAATCACATGATCATATCAATAGATGCAGAAAAAGCATTTGATAAAATACAGCAACCTTTTATGATAAAAACCCTTAAGAAAGTGGGAATAGAGGGATCATATCTTAACATAATAAAGGCCATATATGACAAACCCACATCTAACATCTTACTCAATGGGGAAAAGCTAAAACCATTCCTCCTAAGATCAGGAACAAGACAAGGTTTCCCACTTTCTCCACTTCTATTCAACATAGTGCTGGAAGTTCTAGCCACAGCAATCGACAAGAGAAAGAAATAAAAGGCATCCAAATTGGTAAGGAGAAAGTAAAATTATCACTATATGCAGATGATATGATACTATATAGAGAGAACCCTAAAGACTCCACCAAGAAACTATTAGAACTGATAGATGAATTTAGAAAAGTAGCAGGATATAAAATTAATATTCGGAAATCAATTTTTATTTGTATATACCAATGATAAAATATCAGAAGGAGAAATTAAAAAAACAATTCCATTTACAATTGCTCCAAAGACTACAAAATATTTGGGAATAAATCTAACCAAAGATGTAAAAGATCTGTACTCAGAAAATTATACGACACTGAAGAAAGAAATGAAAGAAGACATAAATAGATGGAAACACATTCCATGTTCATGGATAGGAAGAATTAATATAGTTAAAATGTCCATACTGCCTAAGGCAATATACATATTCAACGCAATTCCTATCAAACTACCAACGACGTTTTTCACAGAAATAGAACATATAATCCTGAAATTTATATGGGACAATAAATGACCCCGGATAGCCTCAGCAATCTTGAGAAATAAGAACAAAGTGGAAGGTATAACGATACCTGATTTCAAACTATACTACAAGGCTACAGTAATCAAAACAGCATGGTACTGGCATAAAAATAGACACATAGATCAATGGAACAGAATAGAGAGTCCAGAAGTAAATCCATGCCTAAATGCCCATCTAATCTACGAGAATGGAAGCAAGAATGTACGATGGGATAAAGACAGTCTGTTCAATAAGTGCTGTTGGGAAACCTGGACAGACACATGCAAGGAAATGAAGCTGGACCACCTTACACCATATACAAAAATAAATTCAAAATGGCTTAAAGACATAAATGTAAGACCTGAAACCATAAAATATCTAGAAGAAAATATAGGAAGAAACTTCATTGACATTACTCCGAGTAAGATTTTCACTGATATATCCCCTCGCACAAGGGAAGTAAGAGAAAAAATAAACATGTGGGATTACATCAAACTAAAAAGCTTTTTCACAGCAAAGGAAACCATCAATAAAACAAAAAGGGATCCTACTGAATGGGAAAAGATATTAGCCAATGATATATCTGATAAGGGATTAATATCACAAATCTATAAAAAAACTTACTCAACTCAACTCTAAAAAGACAAACAACCCAATTAAAAAATGGGCAGAGGACTTGAGGAGACATTTTTCTAAAAAGGACATACAGAAGGCAAGAAGACATATGAAGAAATGCTCAACCTCACTAACCCTCAGAGAAATGCAAATAAAAACCACAATGAGATACCACCTCACTCCAGTCAAAATGGCTATCATCAATAAATCAACAAACAACAAATGCTGGTGCGGATGTGGAGAATAGGGAACGTTAGTGTACTGTTGGTGGGATTGCAGATTAGTGCAGCCACTATGGAAAACAGTATGGAGATATCTCAGGAATCTGAAAATGGAACTACCCTATGATCCAGTAATTCCACTCCTAGGCATCTACCCGGAGAAATCCAAAACTCCAATTCAAAAATCAGTATGCACTCCTATGTTTATTGCAGCACTTTACACAATAGCCAAGATATGGAAACAACCGAAATGCCCATCGGTAGACGACTGGATTAAGAAGCTGTGGTACATTTATACAATGGAGTATTACGCAGCCATAAAGAAGAAAGAAATCTTATCATTTGCAACAACATGGATGGATCTAGAGAACATTATGTTAAGTGAAATAAGTCAGAAAGAGAAAGACAAGTACCATATGATCTCACTTATATGCGGAATCTGAAGAAAAGAATATGTGAATGAACTAATCAGAGACAGTTTTGAGGACACAAAGAAAAAATCGAGAGTTGTTTGATGGGCGGGGACGGGGGGATTGGGGATAAGGGGAAAGGTGAAGGGATAAGGAAGCAGCAGGTAACCACAAGATGGCCTCAGGGTTTTCTGAAATTAATTTGGGGAACTTATTCAATAATGTTGTAAAGATTTTGTTGGGTATCCAATGGACATGCGTTCTATTTGGGAAACCACCTCAGAGATAATGTGGATGCCTGATCATGGCATTGTACAGCAGAAGCTAAGCATTAATGAATGCCAACTATAATTTTATATATATAATGTGATGGCTCGGTGTGAGGTCGGAGGGATAATGGATGGGGGGAGGGGGGTTCACAGTGTGAGGGATAAAAATGATGAACATCTAAGTATTACCTTGTCTTGTACACCTGAAACTAATAAAAAAAAGAGAAAAAAAAATAAAATAAATAAAAAACAAGTTGTTCAAACAAAAACTTGTACACAAAGGTTCATAGTAGCTCTATGCACAAGAGCCCAAAGGTAAAAACTACTCATATCTCTCAACTGAAGAATGGATTAAAAAATGTGGTCTATCCATAAAAAAAAAAAATGTTGTCTTAAAACATAAACCAATATTGTAAATTCAAAACTTCATAAAAATACAATAAATATATGGAAAACAAAATCAGAAGTATATAAAGTTTGCTGAGTACTAATTTAAGCATTTACACTATGTACATGTTAAAAAATAAATATCAGATAATCCATTTTACTGGTTTCTGGACTATTGATACTTCCACATCTGTCACTATTTCATGCCTCTGGTGGACCACAAAGATTTACCTAGTTTCTGATATGATAACTGTAAACTTCTTTTCTCTCTCAGAATATATTCAAAGATCAGACTTTATATTACTCAAAAGTCTTTTACTCTTTGCCAATTTCTTAAAATTGTACACTGTAGAAGCTAGAATTAAAAGCTGATTCCTGGCAACAACAACAAAATGCTATTTTGCTGAGGTTTTTCTTTCAACTATTTCATGCCCCTGACCTGTGGGTTACAAATGTAATTCTCTATTCTTGCCTTTCTATTCAGTTGCTTAACTACCTGAAAAAAATATCTTACTACTTTCACCACCTAAATAATCATTGCTATTTGATCAAGAAATGACTACTGGGAGAAAACAAAACTACATGGAAAAAGAAATAGATAATTGGCCCTATTCTAGTACTGCAGACTTCCAATATTGTCTTTGTAAATATTTTTTAACAAAATAGGTGTTTTCCTGAAAAATATATTATATATTTCTGTTCACAAAAACATAACTTTTCCTCTGTGTTATATATTTCAATCAGAGGAATATTCAACTGTGGTGATTTGGCAAGGGAAAAATACTGAGACCAAGCATTCAATTTTTGAATTTCATTTAAAAATTGTGCAAGGTTTTTAAAACCCCACTTTTAAGGACTTATTAAGCTCTTAATTTTATTAATGAAAATATTCAAAATAATAAATAATTATTGTCAGATCTTTATACATAGTTGGTGATCAAAAAGTGTTTAATAAATGCCAAAATATCACCATATAATCTTGCATAATATCACTGAAAGTATATCCTTCAGCACTGGATTAACATGAAATAATGCATACCCTTTGGAAGGTTAAATGTCTGTAGAAAGCAGGTACAAGAACAGGCTTGCCTCATCTCTAACAGTTCAATAGATTCGTTGTATCCCAACTAAACAGCCTTTCTTCTATGATACTTACTATTGAGTTGGCAAGCTACTACCAAAAGTTTCTGGATTAAACTACAATCTCTTAATTGCAACATTTATTAATATTTCTAAGTGAACTTATTAATTTCTTAAAGAATATGGGAATGGAGAGGAAGGTATTTCTTTTCATTTGAAATATACATGTGAAATAGGTAACACTGTCCTCCTTAGCAGATATGTCTCCATGTATTAGAATAATTAACAATATTCTGTATTATTTTTTATAAAATGATCATTTCATCTCCTTTGGATTTCCTTTTAGTGAAGTGCATAATGTTTTACATATGTAAACACACAACAACAGCCAAAAGAAGTCTTCATTTGTTTTGGTTGAATATAACTCCATTCCACATAGCAATTTCTGTCAATGCTCTTTATGGTTTTACCTTGCCATAAACAATGGTAGACTTCATTCATTTTAACTCATTGTCTTATCAGTAAAAGAACAATTCTTCTATACAGAAGTCACAACATATAAATGGAGCTAATGCCCTACCTTAATGTATTTTTAAAGTTTTTTCAGCAGTGTTGAACTAGAAAAGCAACATAGAGACAGATTATCAGAATTTTCAACATTTGATGAAAAACAATCTCAATAAGCCCACCCTAAATACCTAGCACAGAGAAGCACAAGTCTGAAAATGAAAGAAACACTGAAAGGAACTCATCAGAAGGAAAACTCAAAGATTTAAGTAGAAGACTCTAGAGCAGGGGTGTCCAAACTTTTTTCAACTTTTTTTACCAAGGGCCATATGCGATAAAATACACAAACAGCCGGGCCACTCACTCAAGGTGAAGTACGTATTGCCTCACCTGGTTTATTTAAGTAAACTAAATATATTTTTGGAGTTTGCTGCGGGTCAATTAACAATGGATTGCTGACTGCAGTTGGCTCGTGGGCCGCAGTTTTGACACACCTTCTCTAGAGGATTTAACTATAGACACTTTTCTTCTATACGAGTGGTACACAAAAGTAGTAGTAGTGATGATATTCAATAGCCATAAAACAAAAGGATTAGAGAAAACAGAAGAATGCTTGGATCATCAATCTGTGAAGACTTGAGAGTGAATGTTACTGAAAGAAATTTTTCTTCCTTTCTCTTGTGTTAGTGATTATGCTTCGCTTTGTACTTAAGTTTTCTCCCTCTATTCATTAAATTTCATACAAATATTTGTTTTTTAGAAATATAGTTTAGAACATGGCCCATGACTTTCAGTCAAGGTGCAAAGTAGTGGAATGCTGTGCTTCCCTCTTCTCACAAACACATCAAAATTACAACTAAAGTACAGAATAACAATCATTGAGAATCACCTGAAGTCTAGCTGAACAGAAGTTCTATAACTAAGGATATACAGAAGAAGCCATGTTGAGACAGGTAGGAAAAGAGTAGATGTGGTGTAAATTGGTCCCACCCATACATGTGGTGATTAAAAACCAGAAAGGATCTCTTTGCTGTGGAGGTCCCTTAGAAAAGTGAGGGGTTACAACCTCACACCAAGCTCCCCAGCTCAGGGTTCCAGTGCTTAGAAGAGAACTACACATAACTTCTGACTGTGAAAACCTTCAGATTATGACTAAGATGGAAGACACCTGGAGTCCCAAGCATCCCTCTTAAAGGGACCACACATGGATTTAATGGCTGACAGACTCACTCGCTCTGAGCTCCAGTGCTGGGGCAGAAGCTCAAAAGGCACCAGGGACATATAGGGGGAACGGAATTGTCTGACTTCAGGGCAAGGGTTGTCAGGTCAGCTTTCCCCCCGACAGAACTAGTGGCAGAAGACATTGTTCCTTTGTTGTGCCCTCCCCACTCCCAGTGTGCAGATGTAGGTAGGCACCATATCTTTGTCTTCACCTACCGGGCTACTATATTTTGCCTGCCATGGGATTCCCTTAGATCCTGCCCCACCCAACTTGTGGGCTCACCCAAACCCTTTCCAGTGGCATATCCATACAAATGGGCTGTCTTGGCTCATGCTGCAGACTTTTCTAAAATCTCTTAAATGTTCACAAACGCCAAAAAAGCAGCATCTACCCTCACATGCCCCATACCTCTATTAAAGAAGCTCCGAGCTCAGCACTAATGGCAGCCAGCCTCTGTTCAAAGTTTAACTTCTCTCAGGCATCTCTGAGCCCAGCAGAAGTGGCAACCATCCACACATCACTTGGTAACTCATACCAAGTGGCCCTGGGCAGGGCATAGGAAGTAGATAAACTTGTCCTGCAACAGGGCCCCTTCCAAGGGGCCCCAGAACCAATACACCTAGTGGCCAGCTTCAGACCACACTAGAGCACCACCTGCCCACCTCCATAAATGAAACAATAAAAGGTGTACTTGGCAGGGAGTAGAGCCCTGCTATAGTGAATCCTGTTCTGTAGAGTCAGTCCCTGCACAACAGCTCTTCTGCAGTCTTCACAAACAACCATCCTGAGAGTCACTACCTCCCACTGATGTGCAAACAACAACCAAGGCTCAACTACAGCAGGAGGGTACACACAACCCACACAAGGGACACACCTGCAGTACTCAGCTCAGATGGCCAGGAAGACTGTGCCATTAGGCCCCACATGACACCTACTACATAAGGCCACTCTACTAAGATCAAGAGAAAGAGCAGCTTCATCTAACACATATAAACAAAATGGGGAGACAAAGAAACATATCACAAATAGAAGAATAGAACAAAGCTCCTGGAAAAGAACTAAACAAAATGGAGACAATCAAACTACCAGATGGAGAGCTCAAATCACTGGTAATAAGAATACTCAGTGATCTCAGGGAGAACTTCAACAAAGACATAGGAAACATAAAAATGGAAATAGAAAACATAAATAACAACCAGTCAGAAATGAAGAATAAAATAACTTAAGTGGAGAATACATTACAGGGAATCAACAGTAGATTAGGTAAAGCAGAGGACCGAATCAGCGATTTGGAAGATCAGGTAACAGAAAACATCCAATCAGGACACAAAAAGATAACAGAATTCAAAAAAGTGAGGATAGTTTAAAGGGCCTCTGGTACTCTATCAACTGTATCATCATTGATATCATAGGAGAAGAGAGACAACAAGAAATTAAAAACATATTTGAAGAAATAATGATGGAAAACTTACTTAACCTGCAAAGAAAATAGACATTCAAGCCCAGGAAGCACAGAGAGTCTCAAAAAAGTTGAACTCAAAGAGGCCCATATCAAGACACATCATAATTAAAATGCCAACGTTAAAGACAAAAAGAGAATGTTACAAGCAAAAAGAGAAAACGAGTAGATTACCTACAAGGGAGTTCCCATAAGTCTGTCAGCTGATTTATCAACAGAATCCTTGCAGGCCTGAAGTGATTGGCATAAAGTATTCAAAATAATAAAAACCAAGGACCTACAACCAAGATTACTCTACCCAGCAAAACTATTATTTATAATCCATAAACAGATAGAGAGTTTCCCAAACAAGAAAAAGCTAAAGGAGTTTATAACCACCAAAGCAGTATTACAAGGGACGTTAAAAAGGCAAGAAGGAGAAGGAGAAGGGGAAGGGGAAGGGGAAAGGGAAAAGGAAGGGGAAGGAGAAGGAGAACATGAACATGAACATTTTACCAAAGAGATTGAAATTTTAAAAAAGACCAAATTGAATTTCTGGAGATTAAGAACTGAATAAAAGAAATTAAGAATGAAATAGCCAGCTTAGGTAGTAGAGTTGACCGATGGAGTAAAGAATCAGTGAAGGAGAAGGAGAAGGAGAAGAAAAAGAAGGAGAAGAAGGAGGAGAAGAAGGAGAAGAAGAAGAAGAAGGCTTGAAGAAATGAAAAACAAAATAGCAATAACTACATATCTTTAAACAATTACTTTAAATATAATTGGATTAAATGCTCTAATCAAAAGACATAGGGTGGCTGAATGAATAAGAACACAAAACTGTTACATATGCTGCCTACAAGAGATGGAGAGATGGAGAGACACACAGAGACTGAAAGTACATCTATGGTAAATCATATTTCATGAAAGTGAAAAACAAAAATCCAGAGTAGCAATCTTATTACAGACAAAACAGACTTTAAAACAAAGTTTATAAAACAAGAGACAAAGAAGAACCAGATAATTCCACTTCTGGGTAGTTATCCAAGACACCGAGAACACTACATCAAAGAGATGTGTGAATCCATATGTTCATTGCAGCATTATTTACATTAGCCAAGATATGGAAGTGATCTAATCATCTATCGATGGATGAATGGATGAAAAAGAGGTGATATATATAATGGAATATGTATATACATATAATGGAATATATATGTGTATGAGAATATAATGGAATATTCTCAGCTATCAAAATAGAAAGAAGTCTTGCCATCTGCAATGACATGGATGGACCTAGAGGGTATTGTGCTGAGAGGAGTAAGTCAGACAGAGAAAGAGAAATTCACTTAGATGTGAATTCAAGAGAACAGGATTTGTTAACAATCAAAACACAAACAAAATAAATCATCAAAATGGTGGCTTGAGGTGAGACTCTGGAAAGCTCCCCTAGAATTTACAACAAATTTAAAAACTATAACTCCACAAAGAACTCCATGCACAGCACACAGGCAAGACAAAGAGTCTCACTACTGAATTCACCCAAAGGTGGGCAAACAGAATAAGAGGGGAGGAGGAAAGGGAGAAGTGCAGAGACGGAGCTGTGCGGGCTCAGGACACAGACCCAGCTCAGTCCTCCAAGCTCGCTGCATCCTGGAACTACCGCAGCTGTGGGAGAGGGAAGGACTTGGACAGCTAGGGCTCCGTTTATGGCCTACAGGGCTGAGGGGACAGCATATAAGACAGCTAAACCAAGGCTTACGGCAGAGACCTCAGACCAAGATGGTTTAAACCTCACTGCCACAGAAAACGGAAGCCTTAGGTACTGAGACTATCCTCCCCCTCCCTACGCTCCCAGTGCTCACCCTGCCCCCACCTTCCCAGTGCTAGAAGCAGATCAGTAACAGTGTCAGATCAACAGAACAGAATATTTGCAATTCTGAGAACTGTGGTCCACAGACAGAGATTCGCAGCCCAACTAGTTCCGTGAAAAGGGAGGGAGCTGTGGAAGCAGGACAGGCTGTGGTGGTGGTCACTGCCATTGCTCTGGGCCAATTCTCACAACTCACCCCATCCCTGGCCCCAATTATATGGGTGGATCCCTGCAGGAGAAAACAGAACTGTTGAAACACTTGGGCACTGAATCTTGTACACAAAGACCTTTGGAAGTTCAAAAGATCTCCACATCCCCACAGGGATGCAGTGCCTATGACACAGGCAAATCATTAACAGAGGAGAAACACACCATCCAGGGAATCACCCCCTTGTGTGAGAAGCTGGCATAGTGCAGAGGAAAGATAACACTACAGTGTGAGAGAGAAAAAAAAGGCTGCAGTCTGAGAAATAATAAAACATTCCACCAACATGTACTGGAAAACAAAAGAAAGACCTCTTCCCATCAACCTGTTGCAGAAACCACTCCTGAAGATGTCTAGGAAGAAAAATAACAAAACATTAATTGCCATAAATAACCAAGGCAACAAGAAATCTCAGAAAGAAAGTGAAAAGTCTCCAGAAAATGAACTTAAAGATATGGAAATATGTGACTTAAATGACAGAGAATTCAAGATTGCAGTTCTGAAAAAACTCAACGAGATGCTAGAAAACACAGAAAGGCAGTTTAATGAATGCAGAAACACAATTAAAGAACAACATGAACATTTTACCAAAGAGATTGAAATTTTAAAAAAGAACCAAATTGAATTTCTGGAGATTAACAACTTAATAGAAGAAATTAAGAATGAAATAGCCAGCTTAGTTAGTAGAGTTGACCGATGGAGTAAAGAATCAGTGACATCGAAGATAGAAGACTGGAAATGACATGGATGGAAGAACAAAGAGACTTGAAACTTAAAAGAAATGAAAGAACTCTACAAGAACTTTCTGACTCCATCAGAAAGAGCAACATAAGAATAATGGGCATACCGGAAAGAGAAGGAAGAGAAAAGGGAACAGAGAGTATATTCAAACAAATAGTTGATGAGAACTTCCCAAACTTGTGGACAGAACTGGATCCGCGAATCCAAGAAGAAAATAGAACACCTAACTACCTCAACCTCAACAGGCCTTCTCCAAGGCACATTGTATTCAAGCTGTCTAAAATCAATGACAAAAAAAGAATCCACAAGGCAGCCAGGAAAAGACGGTAACCTACAAAGGAAAGCCCTTTATATTATCATCAGATTTTTCAGCAGAAAATCCACAAGCCAGGAGTGAGTGGAACCAAATATTCAAACTACTGAAAGAGAGAAATTATGAGTGAAGAATAACATACCAAGCAAAGATATCCTTGACTTATGAAAAAGGAATAAAGAAATTTCCAGACATACAGAAGCTGAGGGAATGTTTTTAATTAAATTTATTGGGGTGACAATTGTTAGTAAATTTACATAGATTTCAGGTGTACAATTCTGTATTACGTCATCTATAAATCCCAAATGTGTTCACCACCCAGAGTCAGTTCTCCTTCCATCACCATAATTTTGATCCCCCCTTACCCTCATCTTTCTCCCCCCACCCCCTTACCCTCTGGTAACCACTAAACTATTGTCTGTGTCTATGAGTTTTTGTTTCTCATTTGTTTGTCTTGTTCTTTTGTTGTTTTGGGTTTATATACCACATATCAGTGAAATCACAGGGGTCTCTGCTTTTTCTGTCTGACTTATATCGCTTAGCATTATACTCTCAAGATCCATCCATGTTGTCACAAATGCTGCTATATCATCTTTCCTTAACGCGGAATAGTATTCCATGGTGTATATATACGACAACATCTTTATCCATTCATCTGTTGAAGGACATTTTGGTTGTTTCCATGTCTTGGCCACCGTAAACAAAGCTGCAATGAACATTGGAGCACACGAGTCTTTATGTATAAATTATTTCAAATACTTTGGGTAGATACCTAAGAGAGGGATTGCGGGGTTATATGGTAATTCTGTTTGTAATTTTTTGAGGAAACTCCACACTGCCTTCCATAGCAGCTGCACCAGGCTGCATTCCAAACAACAGTGTATGAGGGTTCCTTTTTCTCCACAGCCTCTCCAATACTTGTTGCTATTTGTCTTGTTGATGATAGCCATTCTGACTGGGGTGAGGTGATAGCTCATTGTGGTTTTTATTTGCATTTCTCTGATGATTACTGATGTTGAGCATTTTTTCATATGTCTACTTACCATGTGTATATCCTCTTTGGAGAAATGTCTCTTCAGGTCTTCTGCCCATTTTTCAATTGGGTTGTTTGTTTCTTTGTTGTTGAGCTTCAGGAGTTCCTTGTATATTTTTGATATTAGACCCTTATCGGAGGTACTGTTTGCAGAAATCTTCTCCCATTCAGTCGGTTCCTTCTTTATTTTGTCGATGGTTTATTTTGCTGTGCAGAATTCTGTAAGTTTCATATAGGCCCAAGTGTTTATTTTACCTTTCAATTCCATTGCCTTTGGAGTCAAATTCATAAAATGCTCTTTGAACCCAAGGTCTGTAAGTTTAGTGCCTATGTTTTCTTCTTTGCAGTTTATTGTGTCAGGTCTTATGCTTAAGTCTTTGATCCATTTTAATTAATTTTGGTACATGGTGACAGATAACAGTCCAGTTTCATTCTTTTGCACGTGGCTACCCAATTCTCGCAGCACCATTTATTGAAGAGGCTGTCTTTTCTCCATTGTATGTTTTTAGCTTCTTTTTCAAAAATTGTCTGTCCATATTTATGTGGTTTTATTTCTGGCTTCTCAATTCTATTCCATTGGTCTATGTGTCTGTTTTTCTGCCAATACCATGCTGTTTTGATTATTGTAGCCCTGTAAAACAACTTAAGTCAGTCAGTGTGATACCTCCAGCATTGTTCTTTTTATTTAAGATTGCTTTGGCTATTCGGGTTATTTTGTGGTTCCAAACAAATCTGATGACTTTTTGTTCTATTTCTTTAAAAATTGCCTTTGGAATTTTTATGGGGATTGCAATAAATCTGTATATTGCTTTGGGTAATATGGCCATTTAACTATGTTGATTCTTACAATCCATGAGCATGGAATGTCTTTCCATTTCTTTGTGTCATCTTCAATTTCTTTCAAAAATATCTTATAGTTTTCAGCATATAAATCCTTCACATCCTTGGTTAAGTTTATTCCTAGATATTTTATTCTTTTTGCTGCAATTGCAAATTTTTTGTATTTCTTTTTCTGAGATTTCATTGTTAGTTTATAGGAATGCAATGGACTTTTGTATGTTTATTTTGTAGCCAGCAACCTTACTATATTTGTTGACTGTTTCTAACAGCATTTTGGTGGAGTCTTTAGGGGGGTTGGGGATAAGGGGAAACGTGAAAGGATTGGGAGGCGGCTGGTGGCTGCAAGATGGCCTCAGGGTTTTCTAAAAGTTAATTTGGGGAATTTATTCAATTATGTTGTAGGGGTTCTGTTGGGTGTCCGATGGGCATGCGTCCTATTTGGGAGACCACCTCAGGGATTGTGTGGATGCCTGATCGTGGCGTTGTGCATCAGAGGCTAAACATTAATGAATGCCAACTATAATTTTATTTGTGTGATGTGATGGCTGGGTGTGAAGTCGGAGGGATGGTGGGTGGGGTGAGGGGGTTTCACAGTGTGAGGGATGTAGATGGTGGGCGTCTAAGTATTACCTTGTCTTGTACACCTGAAACTAATAAAAAAAATTAAAAAAATTAAAAAGAAAAGCAGAGGTGATAGTGGAGAGCCCTGTCGTGTTACTGAACGTAGATCAAAAAGCTTCAGTTTTTCACCATTAATTATGAGATTAGCTGAGGGCTTGTCATAGATGGCCTTTATTATGTTAAGGTAGTTTCCTTCTATACTTATTTTCTTAAGTGATTTAATCATAAATGGATGTTGTATCTTGTCAAATGCTTTTTCTGCATCAATTGATATAATCATATGATTTTTGTCCTTTATTTTGTTATTGTGATGTATCACATTGATGGATTTGTGGATGTGGAACCATCCTTGTGCCCCAGAGATGAACCCCACTTGGTCATGATGAATAATCTTTTTAATGCATTGTTGTATTCGATCTGCTAAAATTTTGTTTAG
The DNA here is from genome assembly GCF_964194185.1 of Rhinolophus hipposideros. NCBI lineage: Eukaryota > Metazoa > Chordata > Mammalia > Chiroptera > Rhinolophidae > Rhinolophus > Rhinolophus hipposideros. Next base: position 31,070,918 of record NC_138046.1, read on the forward strand.
GACTTTTGCATCAGTATTCATCACAGATATAGGTCTGTAGTTTTCATTTTTTGTGTTTTCTTTACCAGGTTTGGTATTAGGGTAATGTTGGCCTCATAAATGAGTTAGGGAGTACTGACTCTTCTTTAATTTTTTGGAAGAGTTTGAGCAGAATAGGTATTAGATCCTGTTTGAAGGTTTGGTTAGAATTCACTAGTGAATCCATCTGGTCCCGTACTTTTGCATTTGGGAAGGTCTTGGATGATTGATTCAATTTCTTTACTGGTGATTGTTCTGTTTAGATTTTCCAGTTCTTCATGGTTCAGCCCTGGAAGGCTATATGTTTCTAAGAACTTGTCCATTTCTTCTAGGTTATTGAATTTGGTGGCATATAGTCCTTCATGGTATTCTTGCATGATCCTTTGTATTTCTGTGGTGTCTGTGATAACTTCCACTTTCTCATTCACGATTTTCTTAATTAGTGTCTTCTCTCTTTTTATCTTAGTGAGTCTAGCCAAGAGTTTGTTGATTTTATTAATTTTTTTCAAAGAACCAGTTCTTTGTCCCATTAATTTTTTCTATTGTCTTTTTGCTCTCTATTTCATTAAGCTCTGCTCTGATTTTTGTTATTTCCTTTCTTCTGCTGACATTGGGTTTCACTTGTTCTTCTTTTTCTATTTCTGTGAGGTGTAACATGAGGTTATTTATATGGGATTTTTCTTGTTTCTTGAGATAGGCCTGTAATGATATAAATTTCCCTCTTAAATCTGCTTTCGCTGCAACCCAAAAATTTTGGTAGTATGTATTTTCATTGTTATTTGTTTCTATGTATTTTTTAATCTCTCTTCTAATTTCTTCTTTGACCGAGTCGTTTTTTAAATGTATGTCGTTTAACCTCCATGTATTTGTGTTTTTTCCTGCTTTCTTTTTGCAGTTGATATCCAATTTCAAAGCCTTGTTATCAGAATATGCTTGGTATGATTTCAGTCTTCTTAAATTTGCTGAGGCTGTTTTTATGCCCCAATATACGGTATATACTTGAGAATGTTCCATGTACACTCAAAAAGAATGTATAGTCTGATGTTTTGGGATGAAGTGCTCTGTATATGTCAATAATGTCCATTTCATCTAATGTGACATTTAGGCCTGCTATTTCATTATTTATTTTCTGTTTGGATGATCTATCCATAGCTGTCAATGATGTATTTAAGTCCCTTAGTATAATTGTGTTTTGGTCAATTTCTCCCTTTAGTTTAGTTAGTAGTTGCTTGGTATATTTTGGTGCTCCCTGATTGGGGGCATAAATATTGATGACTGTTATGTCTTCTTGTTGTATAGCCCCCTTTACCATTTTGATATGTCCATCTTTGTCTCTTGTTATCTTTTTCACCCTGAAGTCTGTTTCATCTGATATCATTATGGCTACACCTGATTTTCTCTAGGTATCATTTGTTTGGAGTGTCAATTTCCACCCATTCAGTTTGAGTCTATGCTTGTTTTTATAGCTGAGATTTGTCTTTTGAAGACAGCATATGGTTGGGGTTAGTTTTTTGATCCAATCTGCTACTCTGTGCCTTTTTATTGGTGAGTTTAGTCCATTTACATTTAAAGTGATTATTGATATGTGAGGATTTCCTGTCATTCTACATTTAGTTTTCTGGTAAGGCTGTGTCTCCATTGTTTCTTTGCCTTTTTGTTGTTGTCTATTATTTCTGCGTGGTGGTATTCTATGATGTGTCCCTCTGTTTCTTCTTATATTACAGTACATATTTCAGTTCTGGATTTTTTTTTGAGTGGTTACCCTTAAGATTATGTAAAAGAAAGTTTGATATTTAGAGTGTTCCATTTTCTTCAGCACGCTTAATTTCTCCATTCCCATATTCCGGTTCAGGCCTTTGCGCTCCCCCTTTTTTTGTTTTGGTTGCCACAAATTGTCCCTGTTGATGGTGGTCTAAAAGCCTCCTTTAGTATTTCTTGCAGTGCAGGTCGTGTATTAGTAAATTCCCTCAGCTTCTGTATATCTGGAAAGGTCTTTATTCTTCCTTCATATCTGAAGTATATCTTTGTTGGATATATTATTCATGGCTCATTATTTCTCTCTTCCAATAGTTTTAATATTTGGTTCCACTCCCTCCTGGATTGTAGAGTTTCTGCTGAAAAATCTGATGATAATCTAATAGGCTTTCCTTTGTGGGTTACCATCTTCTTTTCCCTGGCTGCCTTGAGGATTCTTTCTTTGGTGTTAATTTTAGACAGCTTCAATACAATGTGCCTTGGAGGAGGCATGTTGGGATTGAGGTATTTAGGTGTTCTATTGCTTCTTGGATTTGAGGATCTAGTTCTGTCCAAAAATTTGGGAAGTTCTCATTAACGATTTCTTGAATATATTCTCTGTTCCCTTCTCTCTTTCTTCTCCTTCTGGTATGCCCATTATTCTTATATTGCTCTTTCTGATAGAGTCATAAAGTTCTTTTAGAGTTCTTTCATTTCTTTTAAGTGTCAAGTCTCTGTTTTCTTCCACCTGTGTAATTTCCAGGTTTCTATCTTCGATGTAACTGATTCTTTTCTCCATGTGGTCAACTCTACTACCTAAGATGGTTATTTCATTCGTAATTTCTTCTATTGAGTTCTTAATCTCCAGAAATTCCATTTGGTTTGTTTTTAAAATTCCAATCTCTTTCGTAAAATGCTCATGTTGTTCTTTGATTGTGTTTCTGAGTTCATTAAATTGTCTTTCTGTTTTCTTTCATCTCTTTGAGGTTTTTCTTTACTGCAGTCTTGAATTCTCTATCATTTATGTCACAGATTTTCATATCTTTAAGTTCCTTTTCTGTAGACTTTTCACTTTCATTCTGAGCTGTCTTGTTGCCTTGGTTATTCACGGCAATTACTGATTTATTATTTCTATTCCTAGACATCTACAGGAGTGGCTTCTGCAACAGTTTGATAGGATGAGGTCTTTCTTTTGTTTTCCAATACTTGTTGGTAGAATGGTTTATTTTTTCTCCGACTGCAGCCTTTTTTTTTTTTCTGACACAATAGTGCTATGTTTTCTCTGCACTATTCCAGCTTCACACACATGGGGGGATTCCCTGGGAGACGGGCCTCTCCTCTGTTAACAGTTCACCTGGATTATACGTGCCACGTCCCTGTGGGTGTGCGGAGAGCTTTTGAAGTTCCAAATCTTTTTCTGCACCCGATTCAGAGCCCGTAAGTTTCAGTAGTTGTATTTACCCCTGCAGGGATCCGCCCAGATAGGTGTTTCCAGGGGTGGGGTTTAGTTCTGAGAGGTGGCCCAGAACAATGTCGGCGACCACCACCACAGCCAGTCCTGCTTCCACAGCTCCCACCCCTTTGCCGGAACTAGTTGGGCTGCGAATCTGTGTCTGCAATCCACAGTTCTCAGAACAGCAAATATCCTGTCCTTATGATCTGACACTTCTACTTTATCGCTTCTAGCACTGGGTATTTGGAGGTGGGGCGAGCTCTGGAAGAGTAGGGAGGGGTTTGCTAGTCTCAGTGCCTGAAGCTTCCGTTCTCTGCTCGGCAGTGAGGATTTAAACCACCGTTTTCAGCCTTCTTCCCTCAGTCTTTGCTCCGAGGTCCCTGCCGTGAGCGTTGGGTTCATCCGTGTTATATGCTGCCCCCTCAGCCCTGTGGGTTGTAAGCCGAGCCTTAGCAGTCCGACTTCTTCCCTCTCCCACAGCTGTGGTTCCTGAATGCAGTGAGCTCGGAGCACTGAGCTCGGTCTGCATCCTGCGCCCGCGCGGCTCCATCCCCACACTTCTCCCTTCCCTCCTCTCCTGCTAGCACAATTTGCCCACGTGGAGGTGAATTCAGTAGTGGGCCTCTTTGTCTTGCCTGTCTGCTGTGCAGGGAGTACTTTGTGGAGTTATTGTTGTCCAATTAGTTGTAAATTCCAGGGGAGCTTTACAGAGGCTCACCTCATGCCGCCATTATGATGACATGTCCTATTACTCTTATGTTGCTCTTTCTGATGGAGTCAGAAAGTATTTTATTCAAAACAATACTGTAAAATACATGGAAAACTAGGAAGTCAGTTTTTACTACTGTTCATAGGTATCAATTCATAGTCATTCGAAATGTGTATGTAAAGCATTAAATACTACATTTTCAGAGATTCTGTTATTGTCAATATTAAGGTGATTTGAATAAAATCATAAATGTAATAGAAGTGAAAGGAACCTTAGAGATGTTTCAATCTAATCATTTTCTTCAGAGATGAAGAATTTGAAGCTTAGAGAAGTGAAGTTCACCTGAAATTTATGTAATTTCACTAACAATTGTCACACCAATAAATTTTTTTAAAAAAAGAAGTGAAGTGACTACGGTAACTTTGTTAGCTAGTGGCAGAACAGGAAATAGATACCTTGGATATCTAATATTTTTCACCATTATATCATTACTCCTAACAATTTTACTGTTATTTATGTTATTTATTTAAATGATAACACATTCAAATGAATGTTATCTCTTCAGAATATAACTAAATATTTAATTGTACAGGTAAGAATTATAGATGTCTATTATATTTCTGGGCTTTCTTTTTTTATTATAAGAAATGGTGTGGCATTACATTCACGAAGTCATGACATCTCTTTTTCCATCACATTGTCTTTCTACATTAGTTCCAAAGTTCTTGCTTGTACTGATTTGAGGTGGAATTACATATGATCCTTATTGAAAGACATATTTAAATTGTGTTGTCGAATGTTTTACTATACTTATTAAACTCTGCAGTTCCTGTAAGTGGCTCTTAAATTGTCAAGTCAATACTGAAACAAAATAATTCTGATTCTTGCAGTTGTCTCAAAACCTTTCTCTATCAATCTGCCATATATTAAAGACCATCTGGTACTATAATCTGTATTATAATATTTTTACTTGGGTTTTGTTAAGATAAGTTTTATTTTTTATTGTTTTATTATTATTTTTTATTTTTTTCCAAAGAAGGAGAGTTTGCTAGTCATTTTATTTTCATTCTAGAGCATCATAAAGTAACTAAGTCAGCAAATACATAGATGAAACAGTCCAATTAGGTAACCTTTCAAACTAGAATATTTGGATCACAGGTAATCCCTTTTAAGATTTTCTGGTGAAAGAAAGAATGGATAAATATACTATCCATATTCAAACCTCAAGCTGCAGCCTTAAACTTATATTTCCTTTATAAAGTCTTATTTCCCAATAGATATTTCTGTACTCTATAGCCTTGAATGCCTCCTAGGGAAGAAAGTAAAAGGAAAAGGGGAGGAAGAAAGGGATAAAAGGAGGGAGAGAAAACAACGCACTAAGAAAAGAGTGGTAATGTGCTACTAAAATTGTTTCAGATAATCCCAAATCCCACACTTACCTCTGGGTTATACCTAGTCTAGTTTTGAACTTTCAACACACATATGCACAATTTGACTTGAACCTTTGGAACAATAAACAGAAGTAAACTAAGGAAGTTTATATGAAGGATAGCACATCTTGGCATTAACCTTTAGGTAAATACACCACCCCCAAATAGGCCAAACTGTCCCTTATTGTTTTTGTGTAGTTTATGAGACAGCAAGGCACTACCATGTATGGATGTGCCAAGCAGTAAGCAGCCCAGGGCTTGGGAGCCAATTTAAAAGGAAATCATCCCCACATTCCAGGGTTGCTTATAAATGAATGGAGATCCTTTATAAATGCCTTGTCATTACCTGGGAACTACATGACTGAGTTGAACCACTTCTTTTCATTTCCATTTTAGTTTTTCAAAATGTACTGTAGATGATAAGTACATTTTGGTGCTCCAGGGTTATAAAAGTTGTTAAACTAGTGCTCTTAAGCAATATTTAAAATGACATTTTTATTAAGTTGGTATGAACTATGTTGTGAAATTGCTTTTAATATGATTTTTATGGTTTACTATGCCATAAGTACAGTTTGGCAGTGGGATATACAGGAATATTTCATCCATCATAGGCCAGGATTCTGTAATTACAAATAGATCTGTTCCAACAGAAGTAGACAGATGTTTGTATTTCAAAGCAAATGTTCTAATGCATGAGTAGCTGGTTAAAGGCTTGAGGCAAAGCAGATTCATGTGTTTGTGTGAAAGTGTGTGTGTGTGTGTATACACACGTGCAAATGCACACAAACGCACACCCAGGTGTGTGTGTTTTCTGTAGATAGTCATTATTTTATGCACTGGGAAATTTAAGAACACAGCACTAATGTCAGCATAGCTATGACTTAAACTATATTACCACTGTAGCAGTCTGCTGTACTTTTGCTTCTCTTACGCATCTTTCATTTCAGAAAAGAGCTTCTGTCTTTTGCTCCAAGTAAAGTACACCTCTAACCCCTAATCAAACTATATGGAGATTACCGAAGCACTTAATTAAGCCAGCTTTATGCTCTGTGTTTTGTCACAAGTAAATTAATTAGCTAATGCAATTTTTCTTTTTTCTTTCTTCAACATTATCACATGATGTATATTGGGTATTGTGTAACCAAGATGAAATGATTTGTATCAAAATGAACTAAGAATAAATATTGTTCTTATTGTGTGTACTTCTACAGAACTTTTAGTAGTCTGAAATTGTCACTGCTCTACCCAATTGGAAATGGCTGTTTAAGACTTTTTACTGCTTGCCACATTTTTTTGCTACTTTTGTGTTTCTTCTTCTCCCCATGTTTAACTTGATGAAGGCAATAGAATACATGTGGTTAGAACACAATGAACAGACAATAATAATGTAGCACATAACTAACAAGATTTTTCCCTATGACAATTTTTCATTAAGACTAAATCTTCCAGAGGGTAAGGGGGTCAGGGGGTGGTAGATGAGGGTAAAGGGGATCAAATATAAGGTGATGGAAGGAGAAATAACTCTGGGTGTGAACACGCAATGTGACTTATAGATGATGTAATACAGAATTGTATACCTGAAATCTATGTAACTTTACTAACAATTGTCACCCCAATAAACTTTAATTAAAAAAATAAAAGACTAAATCTTCACCAATATATCTGAAGTGGAATCTTTTAGAATATCTCAGCGACTAAAAGGAGTCTCAGAAATACTAATACAACCTCCATTTACAGACATGGAAAATGAGATCCTGAGTAGAAGTGCAAATTGTCTACAGCCTTGGGGGAAAAAAGAAGGTTTTTGAACCTGTTAAATTGTCAATAATAAATTTAGTCTGAATAACTTTGTATTTGAATAAAAAACAATGTCTTGAAGAGAAGTATAAATTGTAACAGAGTTACAGAGTATATGGATTCCCGACAATTTCCTTGCTTTGCCAATAATGAAATCATTGGCAATGAGAAAAAATGTAACATCATTTCATAATAATTTCTACAATTATTTTTCAAATACTATCTGGTTAATTATAAACTTAACTTATATTTTTCCTTTATGTAATAATTCTAGCAATTAGAAATGTACATGAGATGAGTTCATTATAGTAAATGTGTTACTTGAGTATCTTATGTTTATTTATCAGTGATTTTCACGGTTTGTGTTGTTTCCTTATCCTGTGAAAGATTAGAGGGATACAGTTCACATGTAAAAGAAACAAAGAAAAATATATTTTTTAAATTGTAAAGTACTCTCTTGGAGGATGGTTTTCCTTTCATGCTTGTTTTGGTTGTTTTGTTTTTACCTCTGAAAATGTTATCGCACAATTCCTCTGTACCTTTCTTCATTCTGCTCCAATCACAGGGTTTCTTTGCTCCATTACAAATTTGTTTTCTGAATCAAAAGAGAATCTGGCATAGAATTTACCATATGATTTCTAGTTTGTCTAAACTAATTTCATCCTTTGAAAATATCTCTGGATATCTAGTTTTCTTTAAAAATGCAATTCAGTTTGAAGGAGATTGGCAAGTTTTTAGCAAAACTAGACTGTTTTTTTTCTCTCTAGGTTGTATAGAAAGAGAAAAACTTTTTTTTTTTGACTCATTTGTGTAACTTGGGGCATTACTTAGTTAAATTGTGTATTGTTTCTTTCACACGATATACCTAAATAGCATGTTGATATTTGGCACTAGAAATTGTCTCAATTTCCCAATCCAATAGAAATAATGTATCATTAATACTGCTGATATCTATTTGTGGTTACGTCCCTATATATCTCCACCTCTTTTACAATACAGCTCAAGCCTGTCCCTTTTATTTCCTTTCCTTATTCTGCTTCATCTTTCTCTGCTACTCTTATTATTTAGCTTAAAGTATTATGGCCTAGCTTTATAAAATGGTCTATGTTGCAATTTGTTTGAAGTATACCATATTAAAAATTGTAGAGTATTATATTATTCCGCTATTATTCATCTCAAAGGACATTAAATCACTTCAGAAAGTATATGATGAGCCAAAATCTACAATCAGTCCATGCACCATCTCCTATTAACTGTATAGGGAATTCTGTGTAAGAAATGATTACAAGATCACATCTTCTGAATATACACTTTAATCATGTCACCCTACAATGAAATGTAGTCACCTCTGGGTATGGACCCAGAGAGTAATTGAAAGCACAGTACAACACTCCAGAAGTTTAGAATAGGAAAAAAGATAGCAGAATTCAAAAAAGAAGGGAGGAGGTGTTTATTTAGATATTCTTTGATTCATAAATGCACGTGATGCTATATATATAGACTCTGGGCATATATACAACACTAATAGAAATTTTCAAACACTTTTCAACAAAAGAGAAGGAAGCATTTAGGTCAAAATAAGTGATCCACTTTATTGCTCAGCTTATGTGTAGATAAATTCCTTTTGGGGTGATTTCATTCTTACTTTTAAAGCTAAGCTAAGTGAAAGAGAAGAAAGAATACTAAAGAAATTTATTTTAATTTTTTTATTAAAGAATATTTGTTCTCATTGGCGGAAAAACTGGCGGCGTGAGGTGAGCCTCTGTAGCGCTCCCCTGGAATTTACAACGAATCAGACAACAATAACTCCACAAAGGACTCCCTGCACAGCAGACAGGCAAGACGAAAAGGCCCACTACTGAATTCACATCCAGGTGGGTGAATCGCGGGAGGGGGGGAGGAGGGAGAGGAAAACTGCAAGATGGAGCCGCGCGGGAACAGGACGCAGACCTAGCTCAGTGCTCAGAGCTCGCTGCTCCCAGAACCACCACCCCTGCAAGGGGAGGGAAGGACTCGGACTGCTAGGGCTCCGCCTACGGCCCACAGGGCTGAGGAGGCAGCATATAAAACGGCTGAACGCAACGCTCGCTCACGGCAGACCTTGGAGCAAAGACTGAGGGAAGAGGGCTGAAATCGGTGGTTTAAGCCCTCACTGCCAAGCAGAGAATGGAAGCCTTAGGCACGGCAACTACCTGCCCCTCCCTACCCTCCCAGAGCTCATGCTGCCCCCACCTGCCATGTGCTACAAGCGATACAGTAGCAGTGTTAGATCAAAGGACAGAATATTTGCTGCTCTGAGAACTGTGGACCGCAGACACAGATTCACAGCTCAACTAGTTCCGGCAAAGGGGAGGGAGCTGTGGAAGCAGGACTGGCTGTGGTGGTGGTGGCCATCATTGCTCTGGGCCACTACTCACAACTCACCCCGCCCTTGGCCCCACTTATCTGGGCGCAACCCTGCAGGAGTAAACAGAACTTCTGAAACATACGGGCTCTGAATCTGGTGCAGAAAGAGCTTTGGAACTTCAAAAGCTCTTCACATACCTATCAACCTGTTGCAGAAGCCACTCCTCTAGATGTCTAGGAAGACAAATAGTAAATCAGTGATTGCCATGATAACCAAAGAAACAAGATAGCTCAGAAAGAAAGTGAAAAGGCTCCAGAAAAGGAAATTAGAGATATAGAAATAAGTGATTTAAATGACAGAGAATTCAAGATTGCAATTCTGAAAAAAACTGAACGAGATGCAAGGAAACACAGAAAGGCAGTTTAATGAACTCAGAGACACAATCAAAAAACACCATGAGCATTTTACAAAAGAGATTGAAATTTTGAAAAAGAACCAAATAAAATTTCTGGAGATTAAGAACTCAATAGAAGAAATTAACAATAAAATATACAGTTTAGGTAGTAGAGTTGACCAGATGAAGGAAAGAATCAGTGACATCGAAAATAGGAACCTGGAATTTACACAGATGGAAGAAGAAAGAGACTTGATAATTAAAAGAAATGAAGGAACTCTACAAGAACTTTCTGACTCCATCAGAAAGAGCAATATAAGAATAATTGGCATACCAGAAGGAGAAGAAAGAGAGAAGGGAACAGAGAATATATTCAAACAAATTGTCGATGAGAACTTTCCAAACTTGTGGAAAGAACTGAATCCTCGAATCCAGGAAGAAACAGAATACCTAATTACCTCAATCCCAACAGGCCTTCACCAAGGCATATTGTATTGAAGCTGTCTAAAATCAATGACAAAGAAAGAATGCTCAAGGCAGCCAGGGAAAAGAAGATGGTAACTTACAAAGGAAAGCCCATTAGATTATCATCAGATTTTTCAGCAGAAACTCTACAAGCTAGGAGGGAATGGAACCAAATATTCAAACTATTGAAAGAGAAATTATGAGCCAAGAATAATATATCCAGCAAAGATCTCCTTTAGATATGAAAGAGGAATAAAGACCTTTCCAGACATACAAGAAGCTGAGGGAATTTTCTAATACACGACCTGCACTATAAGAAATACTAAAGGAGGCTATTAGACCACCATCAACAGGGACAACTTGTGGCAACCAAAACATAAAAAAGGGAGAGCAAAGGCCTGAACTGGAATATGGGAATAGAGAAAATAAGCATAATCAAGAAACTGGAACACTCTAAATATCAAACTTTATTTTACATAAACTTAAGGGTAACCACTCAAAAAACATCCAGAACTGAAATATATACTGTAATAAAAGAAGAAACAGAGGGAAACATCATAGAATACCACCACACAGAAATAATAGACAACAACAAAAAGGCAAAGAAACAATGGAGACACAGCCTTACCAGAAAACTAAAGATAGAATGACAGGAAATCCTCACATATCAATAATCACCCTAAAAGTAAATGGACTGAACTCACCAATAAAGAGACACATAGTAGTAGATTGGATCAAAAAACAAAACTCAACCATATGCTGTCTCCAAGAGACACATCTCAGCTACCAGGACAAGCATAGACTCAAAGTGAAAGGGTGGAAATTGACACTCCAAGCAAATGGTACCCAGAGAAAATCAGGTGTAGCCCTAATGTTTTCCGATGAAACAGACTTCAGGGAGAAAAAGATAACAAGAGACAAAGATGGACATTTCATAATGGTAAAGGGGACTGTAAAACAAGAAGACATAACAGTCATCAATATTTATGTCCCCAATCAGGGAGCACTGAAATATACCAAACAACTACTAACAGAACTAAAGGGAGAAATTGACCAAACACAATTATAGTGGGGACTTAAATACATCATTGACAACTATGCATAGATCATCCAAACAAAAAACAAATAACGAAATAGCAGCCCTAAATTACATGGACATAATTGACATATATAGACCACTTAATCCTAAAACATCAGACTATACATTCTTTTCGAGTGTACATGGAACATTCTCAAGGATACACCATATATTGGGACATAAAATAAACCTCAGCAAATTTAACAAGATTGAAATCATACCAAGCATATTCTCTGATCACAAGGCTTTGAAATTGGATATCAACTGCAAAAAGAAAGCAGGAAAAAACACAAATACATGGAGATTAAATGACATACTTTTAAAGAACGACTGGGTCAAAGAAGAAATTAGAGGAGAGACCAAAAGATATATACAAACAAATGACAATAAAATATATCCTACCAAAACTTTTGGGATGCCACAAAAGCAGTTTAAGAGGGAAATTTATATCATTACAGGTCTATCTCAATAAACAAGAAAAATCCCCCCAAAATAATCTCATGTTAAACCTTAAAGAACTAGAAAATGAAGAACAAGCGAAACCCAAGGTCAGTGGAAGAAAGGAAATAACAAAAATCAGAGCAGAACTAAATGAAATAGAGAACAAAAAGACAATAGAAAAAATTATGTGACAAAGAGCTGGTTCTTTGAAATGATTAACAAAATTGAAAAACCCTTGGCTAGACTCATTAAGATAAAAAGAGAGAAGACACTAATTAACAAAATCAGAAATGAAAAAGGGGAAGTTATCACGGACACCACAGAAATACAAAGGATTATCCAAGAATACTATGAAGGACTATATGCCACCAAATTCAATAACTTAGAAGAAATGGACAAGTTCTTAAAAACATATAGCCTTCCAAGGCTGAATCATGAAGAACTGGAAAATCTAGACAGGCTAATCACCAGTAACGAAATTGAATCAGTTATCAAAAACCTTCCCAAAATCAAAAGTCCTGGACCAGATGACTTCACTAGAGAATTCTACCAAACCTTCAAAGAGGATCTAATACCAATTCTGCTCAAACTCTTCCAAAAAATTGAAGAAGAGTCAGTACTCCCTAACTCATTTTATGAGGCCAACATGACCTTGATACCAAAACCTGGTAAGGACAACAGAAAAAAAGAAAACTACAGACAAATATCTCTGATCAATACAGATGCTAAAATCCTAAACATAATTTTAGCAAATCGAATACAACAATGAACTAAAAAGATTATTCATCATGACCAAGTGGGGTTCATCCCCAGGGCACAAAGATGGTTCAACATTCTCAAATTCATCAATGTGATACATTACATAAACAAAATAAAGGACAAAAATCATATGATTCTATCAATTGATGCAGAAAAAGCGTTTGATAAAATACAACATCCATTTATGATTAAAACACTTAATAAAATTAGTATAGAAGGAAAATACCTCAACATAATAAAGGCCATATACTACAAACACTCAGCTAATCTCATAATTAATGGAGAAAAGCTGATGTCCTTTGCTCTACGTTCAGGAACACGACAAGGTTGTCCCCTATCACCTCTGCTTTTCAACATAGTGTTGGAAGACCTTGCCAGAGCCATCAGGCAAGAGAAAGAAATAAAAGGCATCCAAATTGGGAATAAAGAAGTTAAATTGTCACTCTTTGCAGATGACATGATGCTATGTATAGAAAACTATAAAGACTCCACCAAAAAGCTATTAGAAACAATCAATGAATACAGTAAATTTGCTGGCTACAAAATCAACGTACAAAAGTCCATTGCTTTCCTATATACCAACAATGAAATCTCAGAAAAAAAAATAGAAAAAACAATTCCTTTTGCAATTGCAGCAAAAAGAATAAAATACCTAGGAATAAACTTAACCAAGATGTGAAGGATTTATATGCTGAAAACTATAAAACATTTTTGAAAGAAATTGAAGAAGATACAAAGAAATGGAAAGACATTCCGTGCTCATGGATTGGAAGAATCAATATAGTTAAAATGGCCATATTACCCAAAGCCATATACAGATTTAATGCAATCCCCATCAAAATCCCAATGGCATTTTATAATGAAATAGAACAAAAAATCATCAGATTTGTTTGGAACCACAAAAGACCCCGAATAGCCAAAGCAATATTTAAAAAAAAGAACAATACTGGAGGTATCACACTCCCTGATTTTTGCTTGCACTACAGGGCTACAATAATCAAAACAGCTTGGTATTGGCAGAAAAACAGACACATAGACCAATGGAATAGAATTGAGAACCCAGAAATAAAACCACATAAATATGGACAGATAATTTTTGACAAAGAAGCTAAAAACATACAATGGAGGAAAGACAGCCTCTTCAATAAATGGTGCTGGCAGAATTGGATAGCTACGAGCAAAAGAATGAAAAGAAACTGGACTGCTGTCTGTCACTATGTACCAAAATTAATTCAAAATGGATCAAAGACTTAAGCATAAGACCTGACACAATAAACTGCATTGAAGAAAACATAGGTACTAAACTTACGGACCTTGGTTTCAAAGAGCATTTTATGAATTTGACTCCAAAGGCAATGGAAGTAAAAACTAAAATAAATGAATGCGATTATGTGAAACTGAAAAGCTTCTGCACAGCAAAAGAAACTATTGACAAAATAATGAGGCAACCAACTGAATGGGAGAAGATTTTTGCAAACAGTGTCTCTGATAAGGGGCTAATATCCAAAATATACAAGGAACTCATGAAACTCAACAAGAAAAAAACAAACAACCCAATTGAAAAATGGACAGACGACCTGAAGAGACATTTCTCCAAAGAGGACTTACAAATGGCAAATAGACATATGAAAAAATGCTCAACATCGCTAATCATCAGAGAAATGCAAATGAAAACCACAATGAGATATCACCTCACCCCAGTCAGAATGGCTTTCATCAACAAAACAAATAGTAACAAGTGTTGGAGAGGCTGTGGAGAAAAAGGAACTCTCATACACTGTTGGTGGCAATGCAGACTGGTGCAGCCGCTATGGAAGGCAGTGTGAAGTTTCCTCAAGAAATTACGAATATGTAAATTTACTAACAATTGTCACCCCAATAAAATTAATTAAAAAAAAAAAGAAAAAGAAATTACGAATAGAATTACCATATGACCCAGCAATCGCTCTCCTGGGCATCTACCCATAAAATCTGAAAACATTTCTCTATAAAGACGTGTGTGCTCCAATGTTCATTGCAGCTTTGTTTATGGTGGCCAAGACATGGAAACAACCAAAATTTCCTTCCATAGATGAATGGATAAAGAAGTTGTGATATATATACACAATGGAATATTATTCGGCGTTAAGGAAAGATGATATAGGAGGATTTGTGACAACATGGATGGATCTTGAGAGTATAATGCTAAATGAAATAAGTCAGACAGAAAAAGCAGAGAACCGTATGATTTCACTGATATGTGGTATATAAACCAAAAACAACAAAAAAACAAGACAAATAAATGAGAAAGAAAAACTCATAGACACAGACAATAATTTAGTGGTTACCAGAGGGTAAGGGGTTGGGGGGTGGGTGATGAGGGTAAGGGGGATCAAATATATGGTGACTGAGGAGAACTGACTCTGGGTGGTGAACACACAATAGGATTTATAGATGATGTAATACAGAATTGTTCACCTGACATCTGTGTAAATTTACTAACAATTGTCTCCCCAATAATTTTTTAAATTTATTTATTGGTGTGACAATTGTTAATGACATTACATGATTTCAGGTGTACAATTCTGTATTACATTCTCTATAAATCCCATTGTGTGTTCACCACCCAGAGTCAGTTCTCCTTCAATCACCATATATTTGATCCCCCTTACCCTCATCTCCCACCCCCCACCTCCCACCCCAATAAATTTAATTAAAAAAGATGTTCATGGAACTTAGGGAGAAGTTCAACAAAGAGATAGGAAACATGAAAATAGGGAAACATAAAAGGCCAATGAGATTATTAATGATAAATTTAATAATTTAATTATTAAATGATAAATTTAATAACTGAAATAAAGAATGCATTAGGAGAAATCAATAGTAGATTAGATGAAGCAGAATTTGGAATCAGTAGTTTAGAAATAAGGTAGCAAAAAAATATATAATCAGAGCAGCAGAAAAAAAAACTAATTTACAAATGAGGATAGTTTAATGGGCTTCTGTAATAACATCAAGCTATCAAGCATATACCAATATTTGTATCACAGTGGTACGAGAAGAAGAAAGAGAGAAAGGAATGAGAACCTATTTAAGAAATAATGGCTGAAAACTTTCCTAACTTGGCTAAGAAAATAGACATTCAAGCCTAGAAATTGCAGAGTCCCAAACAGGCCCACAGAAAGACACATTATAATGAAATTGGCAAAATTAAAGACAAAGAGAGAATCCTAAAAGCATCAACAAACATGAAACTAGTTACCTATAAGGGGACACCCATAACACTAATAGCTGATTTCTCAACAGAAAGTTTGCAAGCCAGAAGGGATTGGCAGGAAATATTCAAAGTGATGAAAAGCAAGGACCTATAAGCAAGATTACCCAGCAAAGCTATCATGTAAAATTGAAGGATAGATATAAAGAGCTTCCCAGATAAGAAAACAGTTAAAGGAGTTCCTCATCACCAAACCAGTATTACATGCACTGTTAGAGGCACTTCTTTAAGACCCCCAAAATCAAAAATATGAATAATAAAATGGCAATAACTACATATCTATCAACAATTACTTTAATGTTTCATTCAAAAGATAGGGTGATTGAATGGATAAGAAAACAAGAGCCATACATATAATGTCTACAAGAGATCCACTTTAGATCTCAAGACAAACAGAGATTGAAAATAAAGGTATGGAAAAATATATTTCATGGAAATAGAAATGAAAAAAAAAAACCTGGGGTAGCAATAATTACAAGGTCAGACAATTAAGTTTGTAAACTCATTCTAGAAAAGGTGCTACATACCTCATTGCTGAGTATCACTATGGCCACATTTGAAGTACTCCCCTTGGAAAGCTATGCACAGACGTGCATAGCTTAGTCCACTGCATAGTGCCTAGTCCACTGTTGAAAGCAATTTTGGAACTGTTTTTCTGGAACAGACATCAGAGCTGTGGTCATATTACCCTTGATATCCTGAATGTCATCAAAATGTCTTGCTTTCAATATTTCTTTTATCTTTGGGTAAAGAAAGAAGTAATTGGGGTCCAGGTCAGGTGAGTAGGGAGAGTGTTCCAATACAGTTATTTGTTTACTGGCTAAAAACTCCCTCACAGACAGTATCGTGGGAGCTGGTGCATTGTCATGATGAAAGAGCCATGAATTGTTGGCGAAGAGTTCAGGTCCTCTAACTTTTCCACACAGCCTTTTCGACACTTCCAAATAGTAAACTTGGTTAACTCTTTGTCCAGTGGGTACAAATTCAAAATGAATGATCACTCTGATATCAAAAAAGGTAAGCAACATCGTTGAAACAAGTTCACAAACTTAATTGTCAGACCTCATATATCAGACAAAATAGACTTTAAAACAAAGGCTATAAGAGACAATGAAGATTACATGATGTTAAAGTGAGTGATTCAACAAGAGGCTATAACCCTTGTAAACATTTGTGCACCCAACATAGGAGCATGTAAATATATAAAACAAATATTGACTCACGTAAAGGAAGAGATGGACAGTAATATAACTATAGGAGGAAATTTTAACACCACATTGACACAAATTTACAGATCTTCCAGACAGAAAATCAACAAAGAAACAGAGACCTTGAATGACACACTAGACCAGATGGATTTAATTGATGTTTTTAGAGCAAATCACTCAAAGCAGTAGAATATACAATCTTTTCAAGAACACTAGGAACATTTTCCAATATAAACCGCACACGAGGTCTGACAATAAGGTTCATGAACTTGCCACCATGTGCTTATGTTGGCAGCACTGTACAAACAGCTCAGTAGGGTTTCATAACCTTGGTATATCCGGGTCTCATACCTGTGTTCATGTCAACATGTGAGGGTGTCTTGCTGAGCATCGTTCATTATTGTTGTCGCGTGTTTTTATGTGCCATGATAAGAATGTCAGAGCTTGAATTAGAACAATGAACACACATTAAATTTCTTGTTGAACTTGGCAAGAGTGGAAGTGAAATCAGGGAAATGTTAGTCCAAGTTTATAGAGATAATGCTATGAAGAAAATGCCAGTATACAAATGGATTAAATGCTTTTTTCTGAGGGGAGAAAACATGTCTTTGATGAAGAGAGGTCAGGGTGGCCAGTAACGAGCAGAACTGACAAACACATTGCAAAAATTCATCAAATTGTGCATCAAAATTATGGGCTGACTGTGAGAAGCATAACAGACCAAGTAAATGTTGATAGAGAAACAGTTAGGAAAATCTAACCTGAAAATCTTGGCATGAGAAAGGTGTGTGCAAAAATGGTTCCAAAGGAGTTCACTGGTGAACCAAAGCAAAGGAGAGTTGAAGTTTGCCAAGACATTTTGGAGAGGCAAAATGATGTTTTGGGACATGTTATCACTGGTGATGAAACACGGGTGTACCAATATGACCCTGAAACTAAGCGTGAAAGTGCACAATGGAAATCGGCGAGTTTTCCATGACCAAAAAAGTTCCATCAGTCCAAATCAAGAGTCAAAATGATGTTGCTAAACTTTTTTTGATATCAGAGGGATTATTCATTATGAATTTGTACCAACTGGACAAACAGTTAACCAAATTTACTATTTGGAAATGCTGAAAAGCCTGCATGGAAAAGTTAGAGGAAAATGACCTGAACTTTTTGCCAACAATTCATGGCTCTTGCATCACCGCAATGCACCAGCTCCTATGGCACTGTCTGTAAGGGAGTTTTTAGCCAGTAAACAAATTACTATATTGGAACACCCTCCATACTCACCTGGTAAGGACCCCAATGACTTCTATCTTTTCCTGAAGATAAAGTAAATATTTAAAGGAAGATATTTTGACAACATTGAGGACATCAAGGGTAATACAATGACAGCTCTGATGGCCATTCCAGAGAAAGAGTTCCAAAATTGCTTGGAAGGGTGGACTAGGCACTGGCATTGGTGCAGTTTCCCAAGGTGAGTACTTCCAAAATAACTGTAGTGATATTCAGTAATGAGGTATGTAGCACTTTTTCTAGGTTGAGTTTGCATACTTCATTGTCTTACCTCATACATAACATTACAGTCTACCAGTGTTATTTTACCAGTCCAAGTATAGAAACTTTGATTTCCTTTAACTCCCTTTACACTCCTACATTATAATTGTCTTAAATATTTCATATATATATATACATATATATATTTAGAACTATACCACACAGTGTCATAACATTTTTTCAACAGGAAAACGTGATTTATAAAATTCAAGTGGAGAAGTAAAGCCTATTGTATTCATGCAACACCTTGATGTTCCAAGATTCCTTTTTTTATCATTTACTTTCTTTACAGAGAAGTTTTTTAATCCATTCTTTTAAGGTAGATCTTCTGGTGAAAGTTTCTCGATTTCTTTTTATATAAAAATGTCTTGATTTTCCCTTCAAATATATGTTGGGGGATTTAAGATTCTTGGTTGACAGTTTTTGGCATGTGAAAAAAAAATATTGTGCCAAATACTTTTGGCCTCCATAGTTCGTGATGAAAAAAATATCCATTCAAATTGCATTTCTACTATAGCCTGGCTGCTTTCAATATTTTCTCTTTAGTTTCAGAAATTTAATTTTTATTTGACTTAGTGTGAATTTCTTTACATTTATCTTCTATGGGATTCCTCAGCTTCTCAAACATGTAGGTGCATATCTTTTGCCAAATTTGGGGGAATTTCAAACACTATTCTTTCAAGTATTTTTTTAGTCATATATTCTTTCTCCTATCCTTCCAGGATTGTGATTATGTGACTTAGACTTTTTGTTATAATCCCACAGATACCTGAGTTACTGTTCATGTTTTTATCTATTGTCTCTGTTGTTTAGATTGGGTTATTTCTTCTGTTCTGTATCCAGTTCACTGATACTTTCTTCTGTTTCTTCCATTCTACCATTGAGTCCAATGATTGGATTTTTAAAATTTCAATTACTATATTATTCAGTATAAAATTTCTGTTTGCTTCTTCTTTATATCTTCTCTTTCTTTGCTAAGGTTTTCTATTTCTTTGCTGAGGCTCTCTATTTTCTCATTTGAAGAATTTTTTATGATGGTTGTTTAAAATCTTTGTCAGATAATTTTAACATCTTTTATCTTGGTGTTGGCATCTATTGGTTGATTTTAATTAAGATTTTCATCTTCCTCCTTCTTCATATGATGATTTTAATGTAATGTGGACATTTTGCATCTTTATGAGATGTATTCTCTTAAATATTTAATTTTTGTTGGCTTCTTCTGACATAGCTCCATCAAGGCAAGGGGTGGGAAGATTGCTGTCTTGTAACTGCCAGTTGGGTGTAGAAGTCAGGGTTCTCTCCTTGGCTTCCATTGGCTTCCGAGATGGAAGAGGTCCTTCATTACTGCTGGGAAGTTGTGGGAGTTCTATCTTTTTATATAAGTTCCACTTAAACCACAGTGGAGATGGCCTCATTACTGCTTGGCAGTGGTGAATGTCCTAGGTCTTTTATGACATCACCACAGTGGGGAAAGGCTGGAGTACCTGGTTATCACCACTGGGTTTGGAAGCCCAGATTTCCCACATTGTTTCCATTGACACTGTAGGGAGGAGCTTATTACTTCCCAGAAGTAATGAAAGTCTCAGGTTGCTACTTGACATTCTCTGACATTATCCTGGCAGGGGTATTCATGCTTCTAATTACAGCCTTGTGAGGTGGAGTCTAGTTTTCCTACTCAGACTCTGCTGGCATGGATCGATATAAAAATATATATATTTTTTCTGTGATGTTTGGATGGAATAGAGCAGTATTGTCTCAAGTTTTTTGCCATGCTAAGCTGTCCCTTTCCTGGTCCTTTGGTTAGAGAGTCCCCGTTTTGTGGGATTCATTTTGTCTGCTTCCACTGGCATTTCTTGGTTGCTGGCTTCTTCTGATCCAAGTCTAGGAAACATGAAAAAAAGGAAGAAAGAAAGGAGGAAGAAAGAAAGAAAGGAAGGAAGGAAGGAAGGAAGGAAGGAAGGAAGGAAGGAAGGAAGGAAGGAAGGAAGGAAGGAAGGAAAGAAAGAAAGAAAGAAAGAAAGAAAGAAAGAAAGAAAGAAAGAAAGAAAGAAAGAAAGAAAGAAAGAAAGAAAGAAAGAAAGAAAAAAAAAGGAAAAAAAAAGAAAGAAAGAAAGAAAGAAAGAAAAAGAAAATGCAGTGAATTTACCACCATGTTTTCCCTAGAGTCCTGAGTTCCCTAGCTGAGCTCTATTCTTCTCTCCACCTTTCAGCAGGAGGATTATGGAAAAGGATGTATGCTCCATCTTCCCGGGGGGGGGAAATTTTACAGTTTGCTTTTTGTTTTGATCTTGACATTTAGTTTATTATGTAATTTCAACTAACATGATTTCAACTTATGATTATCCTGAGGAGATTTTTAAAAATTGGGAACACGAATATAGCACAAAAAATCTCCTTAGGTTCTATTTTCATTGTTGTTTGTTTTAAGCACATTAAGATTTCTTTGATTCATGTGAACAAAATTTACCCATACACAATTTTGGTTATCACACAAAATTATTTTCCACACTGTCCTATGACCATTAGGTTTTTCTCCAGCTGTCATTATATTTATCAGCAAACATTATATATATGTATGTATATGTATATGTATATATATGTTATCCAGGGTGCAAAAAAGTACACATTTTAAGAGATGTTATCTATGTATTACTTTTCAAAGTTGAATTCAATTATGGTAACAATGTATAGAATGATATGCACTCAAAAGATGGCATTAATTAATCAAATGAGTGCTAGTGTCATTCATTGTATTACAATTTTAATACAGTCTTTTTCCTTTTTTAAAGTTTGTGTTCAATTTTTGGCTATACATATAGCATATTTTCAAGTATTGTAAATAAAGTCCTTTATCTACCTCACCTGATACATACGGTCATGTTTTTCACCTATATGAATGGATTATCTAGTAAAAAATGGTGGAAAGACATGAAATTATCTGAGTTGTCTTTACGTTCAGGTGCAAGTGCTAGTAAAACAACCAAATTGTAAAAGTAGTAACAAACATATCCTTCCTATCTTTATGGGAATTCCCAATTTATGTAAGCCAACTCTAGAAATTTCCACTATTTCGAGTCCAACCCTCTATGCAACCATAAATTAAAATTAACAAGCAATGAAATGCACAAATATGAAATACATATTTGCTCGGCTTTGAAATCTGAATAGATTTGCATATTCAAAATACAACCCCTATTAAAATATACAACATTACTCCAGTAAGTTCCCTAATAACCTTTCCAGTCAATTCCTGACACCAAATTCAGTAGACAACTATTAGATTGTCTGTTCCAGAATTTCATATACATGGAGTCATAAAGACTCATTCATGTTTTTACTTGCATCAGGAGTTAATTTTTTGTTGTTCATTTTTGTGTATCATCTCTAACCTACAGTTTTAATGAGATGTAATTGACATATAGCATTGTATTGGTTTAAGGTGAACAACATAATGATTTGATACGTGTATATTGCAAAATGATTACCAAAATAAGATTAGTTAACATCCATCAATTTACACAGTTACAAAATTTTTTACCATGATTAGAACTTTTAAGATCTGCACTTTTAGCAACTTTTCAAATGTAAAACACAGTATTTTTAACTATAGACACAATGCTATACATTGCATTACCAGAACTGGCTTACATTACAAGAAGTTTGCAACTTTTGATGACATTTACCCATTTCCCTACTGCCCCCATACACACACCTCTGAAAACCACCAATCAGTTCTGTTTCTCTGAGTTTCTCTTTTTTGGATTCAACATATCAGTGAGATCATACAGTATTTGCTTTTTTCCATATGATTTATTTCACTTTGCATAATGTTATCAAGTTCCATCCATGTTCTTGCACGTGCCAGGATTTTCTTCTTTTTCATGGTTAAATAATATTTTATTTTACATTTAGATATCTCACATTTCCTTTATCCATTTATCAATGGACACTTAGGTTTCTCCCATGTATTGGATATTGTAAATAATTCTGCAATGAACACAGGGGGGTGTGCAGATATCTCTTTGAGGTAGTGATTTAATTTTTATCCGATATATACCCAGATGTAGAATTGTAGAATCATATGATAGTTCTATCTTTAATTTTTTGAGAAATCTCCATACTCATTTCTTTTTTTGTGTGGAGTTTCAGTAGTCATTTTTCTTTTTTTTAAATTAAATTTATTGGGTTGACAATGGGTAGTAAGATTATACAGGTTTCAAGTGAACAATTCTATAACACATCATTTGTATATCACATTGTGTGCTCACCACCCAGAGTCAGTTCTCCTTCCATCACCATATACTTGACCCCCTTAACCCTCTTCTATCACCCCCCTGCCCCCTTCCATTCTGGTAACCACTAAACTGCTGTCTGTATTTATGACTTTGTGACAACATGGAGAGACCTTGAGATTATTATGCTAAGCAAAATAAGTCACACAGAAAAAATAGAGAACCAAAAGACTTCACTCATATGTGGGATATAAAACTGAAAGCAACAATATCGTATGGTTTTGATTATTGTTGCCCTGTAGTAAAAGCTGAAGTCAGGGAGTTTGATATTTCCATCATTGTTCTTTATTCTTAGGATTGCTTTGGCGAATCAGGGTCTTTTGTGGTTCCACACAACTCTGATGATTTTTTTATTCTGTTTCTTTAAAAAATGTCATTGGGATTTTGATGGGGATTGCATTAAATCTGTATATTGCTTTGGGTAGTATGGCCATTTTTAACTATGTTGATTCCTCCAATCCATGGACATGGAATGTCTTTCCATTTCTTTGTGTCTTCTTCAATTTCTTTTAAAAATGTCTTATAGTTTTCAGCATATAGGTCTTTCACATCCTTGGTTAAGTTTATTCCTAGGTATTTTATTCTTTTTGCTGCAATTGCAAAAGGAATTGTTTTTCTTTATTTCTTTTTCTGAAATTCCATTGCTAGTATATAGGAATGCAATAAACTTTTGTACATTGATTTTGTAGCCAGCAAATTTACTGTATACTTTTATTGTTTCTAATAGCTTTTAGGTGGAGTTTTTAGGGTATTCTATATATAGCATCATCTGCAAAAAATGACAATTCAACTTTTTCATTCCCAATCTGGGTGCCATGTATTTCTTTCTCTTGCCTGATTGCTGTGGCGAGGACTTCCAACACTATGTTGAAAAGCAGAGATGATAGTGGAAAGCCCTGTCGTGTTCCTGAATATAAAGCAAAGGGCTTCAGTTTTTCACCATTAATTATGATAGTAACTGAGGGTTTGTTACATATGACCTTTATTATATTGAGGTATTTTCCTTCTATACCCATTTTGTTAAGTGTTTTAATCATAAATGTATCTCGTCAAATGATTTCTCTATATCTATTGATATATTCATATGATTTTTGTCCTTTATTTTGTTTATGTGGTGTATCACATTGATCAATTTGCATATGTTGAACCATCTTGTGTTGCTGGGATGAACCTCACTTGGTTGTGTTGTATAATCTTTTTTAATGCATTGTTGCATTCGATTTGCTGGAATTTTGTTTAAGATTTTTGCATCTGTATTCATTAGAGGTATTGGTCTGCAATTTTCTTTTTGTGTGTGATACTTACCAGGTTTTGGCCTCAGAAAATGAGTTAGGGAGTATTGTCTCTTCTTGAATTTTTTTAAAGAGTTTGAGTAGGAAAGGCATTAGGTCCTCTTGGAATGTTTGGTAGAATTCACTAGTGAAGCCGTGTGGTCCCGGACTTTTGCTTTTGGGAAGGTTTCTGATGACTGATTCAATTTCCTTACTGGTGATTGGTCTATCTTGATTTTCTAATTCTTCGTGGTTCAGCCTAGAAAGGCTATATGTTTCTAACAACTTGTCCATTTCTTCTATGTTATTGGATTTGGTGGCATATAGTCCTTCATAGTATTCGTGGATGATCCTTTGTATTTCTGTGGCATCTGTGATAACTTTCCTTCTTTAATTTCTGATTTTGTTTATTTGTGTCTTTTCTCTTTTCATCTTAGTGAATCTAGCCAAGGGTTTGTCAATTTTATTATTTTTTTTCAAAGAACCAACTCTTTGTCACATTGTTTTTTTCTATTGTCTTTTTGTTCTCTATTCCATTTAGTTCTGCTCTGATTTTGATTATTTTCTTCCTTCTGCTGACTTTATGATTCACTTGTTCTTCTTTTCTATTTTTTTAATGTGTAGCATGAGGTAATTTTTCTGGGATTTCTTGTTTCTTGAGATAGGCCTGTAATGATGTAAATTATATAAATTTCCCTGTTAAAACAGCTTTTGCTGCATCCCCAGAATTTTGATAGGATGTATTTTCATTGTTATTTGTTTCTATGTATCTTTTTATCTCTCCTCTTATTTCTTCTTTGACGCAGTCATTTTTTAAAAGTATGTTGTCTCTCCAGGTATGAAACTTAGTGTTGATGGTCATTTATCATATTAAATATGGACTTTAAGTGTGTAATTTTTGGTATGCCTTTTAAGTGCCCTTTGATGTATTCTGTATCTAAGTTTCAAGTAGTAAATTTCTAGATTTGTAGATCTTTCAGTAGAGAAAAATATATGGCATCATTATAGCCATCTATGCTTGTTTCATGTTGCCCCTATAACAAATTAGTACAAAATAATTGTTTATTACAACACAAGTTTATTCTCTTATCGTTCTATGTGTATCTCAAATAAACATTACAGGTAAAAACCAAGCTGTGGACAGGGCTGATTTCTTCTCCAAACCAGGCTCAGAGAATTCAGGGCTGTGAATGAAGAATCCATTTCCTTGCCTTTTTCATCTATAGGTGTTCCTTTGCTCATGGTCTATCCCTCATGTCTCTCTAATCTCTGGTTTCTGTTGTCAGATTTTCTACCCTGACTTTGATCCTCCCACTTCCCTTTTATAAAGACTCTTGTGATTAAATTTACTAACTGCGATACTTCAAGATAACCTCCCATATCAAAATACTTAATCAAATCTATAAAGTTCTTTTTCGCATGTAAGGTGACTTACTCACAGGTTCTGGGGATTAAAGTATGGAAATCTTTGGGAGGCTTCATTCAGCCAACAACGCCATGACTTCACTCAGGCCAACCATTCATGCAGATAAATTATTAGTGAAAAATGTTTATTTTCACAAAGTCTTTTTAAGTAAAGAATAAGTACCTAATGAAGAAATAGTACAGAATTCAGGAAGAGATAAGCAGCTATTTGTACTTATCCAACCAAAACTTGTAGAAGATAACTGTGTTCAGAGAATTTGCAACTTAATAATTGTTCAAAATAATAAACTTATTGGAATCATTATCTAATCCATCATGAGCAATTACTGGCTTTGTCATTATTTTGCTCACACAGATGTTTCCATTAAGGAATTTTCAGTCATAAGACATTTTCCGGTCAATGTTTAATCCCTCCATCATCTTTAAATCTGGCAAAGAAAGACGATTTCTTAAACACAAATGATGTTTAAAACAGGCATTCCAGTTCAGATGGCAGAGTATGTAAACAATATGCTTTTCTTCTCTCGTGACCACATCAAAATTAAAACTAAACTACAGAAAGACCATCATTGAGAATCACCTGAAGTCTAGCTGACCACAAATCCTATAAATAAGGATTTATCAAAGAAGCAATATTGATACAAGTAGGAGGGGCAGAGATGCAGAATGGGCTGGTACCACATGCACATATGGTTATTAAAAGTCAGGAGGGACATCTCCTTTGTAGAGGTCCCCCTTGAAGAGCAAGGGGTCCCAGCCCCATACCAAGATCCCCAGCTCAGTTTTCCAGTATTGGAAGAGAAGTCCTCAAAACTTCTGGCTGTGAGAACCAGCAGATATTGTGAATGAATGAGAGGAGTGCTACCTAAAGTCCCATGCATTCCTCTTAAAGGGCCCACACATGGACTTACTGATGGACTCACTCACTCTCAGTCCAGTGCTGGGGCAGGAGATTGAAAGGCACCAGGGACATATGGGGAACTGAGTTGTCTGACTTCCAGGAGAGGACTGGAGGGGAAGCTTTGTCCCAGACAGAAGTTCCAGCAGAAACCATTGTTCCTTTATTGAGTCCTCCCCCCACCCAGCATGTAGATCAAGTGGACACGATATATAAGTCTCCAACAACCTGGCTAACACTGTTTACTCTATCCTGGTGATTACTTGAGACCATGCCTCAACCAACTTGCAGGCCAACCCAAGTCACTTTCAGTGGATTTTCTGTGCAAGTGTCCCATCTTGGCTTGTGCTGTGGACTTTCCTAAAATCTCTCAAATGTTCACAAACCCCAAGCAAGCAACATCTGGCCTCAGCATGCCCTGTACCTCTTGCTAAGCAGTCCCAAGTCTGGAACCAGTGGCATTAAGTATTGTTTTGCAGGTAAGCCTCTCCCAGGAACCTCCAAGCCCAGCACAATTGACAACCACCTGTAGATTACTTTACAATTTATATCAAATGGCCTTGTGCTACACACAGGGAGCAGCTGACCTTGGCCTGAAACAGAACCCCTCCCACGAGGACCCAGAAACAACATACATGATGGCCAGCTTCAGACCACACAAGATTACTCTCCAAACACCTCCACAAATGACACACCCAAAGAGCAGGCTGGGAAGGTGACAGAGTACTGATAAAGCAAATCCTGCTCTGGAGTATCAATCCCCACACATCAGCTTGTAGACTGTGGTTGTGGCCAATCTTCACAGGCAGTAAACCTCAAGGACAATCCCTACCAATAACATTTCAACAGCAGTCAAAACTCAACTACAATAGGAGGGCATACACAACCCACACAAGGGACACTCCTGGAACATCCTGTTCCAGTGATGAGAGAAATTGTACTATTGGGCCCCACAGAACACTTAGAACATAAGGCCACACTGCCAAGAATGGGAGACATAGCACATCTACCTAATACATAGAAACAAACACAGAGAGGCAGTCAAAATGGGGAGACAAAGAAACATGTCCCAAACTCAAGAACACAGCAAAGCTCCAGAAAAGACCTAATAAAATAGAGATAAGCAATCTAGCAGATGCAGTGTTCAAAACACTGGTTATAAAGATGTTCAATGACTCAGAGAGAGCTTTAACAAAGAGATAAGACAACATAAATGGAGGTAGAAAACATAAAAAAGAACCAGTAATAAATGAAAAATACAATAACTGAAATGTAGAATATATTACAGATAAACGACACTAGATAAAGCAGAGTTTTGAATCAGTAATTTTGTAGATAATGTAGCAGAAAACACCCAATCAGAACAGCAAAAGGGAAAAAAAGAATCCAAAAAAATTAGGGTAGTTTAAGGGGCTTATGGGACAATATCAAGTATACCAACATTTGCATCAAACAGGTAACAGGAGAAAAGAGAGAGCAAGAGATTGAAAACCTACTTAAAGAAATTATGATGGAAAACTTTCTTAATCTGGTGAAGGAAATACACATACAAGCCCGGAAATGCAGAGTCCCAAACAAGATGATCCCAAAAAAGCCCACGCCAAGGCATATCATAATTCAAATGCCAAAGGTTAAAGACAAAGAGAGACTCTTAAAAGCATCGAAGAGCAAGGCAGTTAGTTACTTATAAGGGAACTCCCACAAGTACGTCACCTGATTTCTCAACAGAAACTTTGCAGGCCAGAAGTGACTGGCACAAAATATCCAAAGTAATGAGAAGCGGAGAACTACAACCAATATTACTTTACCCAGCAATACTATCATTTAGAATCAAGGGACAAATACAGAGCTTCCCACACAAGGAAAAGCTAAAGGAATTTATCAGCACCCAACCAGTACTACAAGAAATGTTAAAGGGACTTCTATAAGAAGAAGGAAAAAAAAAGAGTTCAAAAATATGAATAATAAAATGGCAATAACTCCATTAACTAGCAACAAATCCTTTAAATGTAAATGGATAAAATGCTCCAATCAAAAGACACAGCAACATTTATACCAGACAAAGCAGACATTATTTTATTTTTTATAATTTTATTTGTTTATTTATTTATATTATTATTTTTTTATTAAGGAGGACAGAGCTCACAGTGGCACATCAGTGGATTGAACCAGCAACCTTGGTGTTATTAGCACCACATTCTAACCAACTGAGCTAACAGACCACCCCTCAGACAAAGCAGACTTTAAAAGAAAAGCTATAACAAGAGAAAGAGAAGGGCCCAGTAATCCCACTTCTGAGTATTTATCCAAAGAAACCCAAAACACTAATTCAAAAAGAATATGCATCTATATGTTCACTGCAGCATTATTTATAATAGCCAAGATATGGAAGCAACCTGGATGTCAATCAATGGTTCAATAGATAAAGAAGAGATGGTACATATATACAATGGAATATTAATCAACCATAAAAAAGAATGAAATTTTGTCATCTGAACAACATGGATGGATATAGAGGGTATTGTGCTGCATGGAGTAAGTCAGATAAAGTCAAATGCTGTATGATTTCCCTTATATGTGGAATCTAAAGAACAAAATTAATGAACAAACAAAACAGAAACAAACTGATAAATACATAAAACACATGACAGTTACCAGAAGGAAGAGCATTTGAGGGGTTGTGTGAAAAGGGTGAAGGGATCGAGAAGAACAAATTGGTAGTAACAAAATATACACAGGGATGTAAACAGTATCATATGGAATATATATATATATATATATATATATATATATATATACACACACACACACACACACACACACACACACGTATATATATATATATATATATATATATATATATATATATGTAGTCAAAATTGAAATAACAATGTGTGCTGTCCGATTGCTACTGGATTTATCTCAGTGATTATGTAAGTTATATCCATCTGTAACCACTATGTTGTAGACCTTAAACTTGTACAAGTCTGGCAATTAAGTTTGAGAACTTGCCACCAAGCACTTACATTAGCAGCACTATACAAATAGCTCAGTAAGGTTTCATACCCTCGGTATGTCAGGGTCTCACATCTGTGTTTGTGTGGACATGTGGTGGTGTCTTGCTGAGTGGCATTCATTATTGTTTTTGCTTAGTTTTGTGTGCCATCTTGAGAATGTCTGAAATTGAATTAGAACAATGAACAAACACTAAATTTCTTGTTAAACTTGGCAAGAGTGGAAGCAAAATCAAGGACGTGTTATTCCAAATTTATGGGGATAATGCCATGAAGAAAACTGCAGTGCATAAATGGATTAAACATTTTTCTGAGGGGAGAGAACACGTCACTGATGAAGAGTTCAGAGTGGCCAGCAATGAGCAGAACTGATAAAAACTTTGCAAAAATTTGTAGAATTGTGTGTCAAAATCATTAGCTGACTGTGAGAATCATAGCAGACCAAGTAAACATTGATAGAGAAACAGTTGGGAAAACCTTAACTGAAAATCTTGGCATGAGGCAGATGTGTGCAAAAATGGACCCAAAGGAGCTCACTGATGAACAAAAGCAATGGAGAATTGAAGTTTGCCAGGACCTTTTTGGAGAGGCAAGACGATGTTTTGGGCCATGTTATCACTGGTGATGAAACATGGATGTACCAATACAACCCTGAAACAAAGCGGCAAAATGCACAATGGAATTCAGCCAATTCTCCATGACTTAAAATGTTCCATCAGTCCAAATCATGAATCAAAACCATGTTGCTAACCTGTTTTGATATCAAACGGATTATTCGTTATCAACTTGTATCAACTGGACAAACAGTTAAACAAGTTTACTATTTGGAAGTACTGAAAAGGCTGCATGAAAAATTTAAATGACCTGAACATTTCACCAACAATTCATGGCTCTTGCATCACGACAATGCACTAGCTCATATGGCACAGGCTGTAAGGGTGTTTTTAGCCAGTAAACAAATAACTGTATTGGAACATCCTCCCTACTCACCTGATCTGGTCCCCAATGACTTCTTCCTTTACTTGAAGATGAAGGAAATATTGAAAGGAAGACATTTTGATGACATTCAGGACATCAAGAATAATAGGATGACAGCTCTGATGGCTATTTCGGAGAAAGAGTTCAAAAATTGGTTTGAAGTGTGGACTAAGTGTTGTCATCAGTATATAGCTTCCCCAGGGGAAGGTGACCACAGTGATATTCACCAATGAGATACGTAGCACTTTTTCTATGATGAGTTCTCAAACATAATTGTCAGAACTCGTATACTGTTGTATGTCAAATGTAATTGAATTTTTTAATTAAAAAATAAAATAAAACTATGTAAATACAAGCTAAACATTCATGTGGGTTAGAAATTGAAAAAAAATACAGAGTTGCAGCTTAGGCTAACACAGTGTCCTACTAAACTTAAGTACTGGAAGAAGGCAGAAGTGGCCCAGATTTCAACTACTGTGAAGGACAAAAATACTGCTAGACTATAGAAAGGTTCATTGAGTGAAATCAGAGACACGAGTTGGTGGCCTCTCTACCATGGAACGAACTTAAAAAAATCTGTTCCTTTTGTCCTTGGCAATAACTTTCATAAAGATTAATAACTGGAGTAGTGTGTAAAAGCAGAAAAACCGGAAAAAAAAAAAAACCTGGACTAGCCAAACTACAAGCTTAGTGAATGTATCTTACCCTGGTTTCACTATAAAACAGATCATGAGGTAGAGTGTTATTTTTTTTTAATTAGGGAATGCCATTTTTGAAGCAAAAGTTAAAGAAAATGAACACTAAGGCAAGGAAAAAGTCAAACACACAACATGATATATAGACGGTGTATTAGAGAATTGTACACTTGAAACCTGTGTGACTCTACTAACAGTTGTCAACCCAATAAACTTTAATTAAATAAAAAGAAAAAGTCACAATCAGAATGAGACACACAAGCATGCCATGACTTCGTACTAAATTAAAAAATCAATCTGTAGGGTCGATTTATTTTTTTTCTCAATCCTACAGAACCTTCTTGCAGGAGGCCAAATAATTGTTTCTTAGGAAAGTCCATCTTGGGGAGAAAATGGGAAGCATTTATATACCAGCTCCTGTGTCCTATTGGTGAAAGTTTCAACACTGAGATTTTAATTTCAACACTGGTGGAATGTGTGATTGTATAAGCTTCAGTGTCAAGTATGCTTAGCATACAATATAAACAATCTAGTGTGTAATGAGGTGAAGTATATTCAGACAGTTTGCAATGAACTTGGTTACTCCATGGCAGCTTGGGCTAGAATCAATGCCCAAAGGCCATGAAGAAAAATGAGGCTGAGAGAATCTGAAAAAGTCCATGAAAGTTGTTTGACACATATTGGAATTGTTATATCTTATATATCACCATGGTTTTATTGGACCCAAGTCACAAATATGTCACTCAAAGGAAAAAAATTCACTCAAAATAAGTCTTCTCAATAAAATCTCAAAGTACAAAAGAATAACTAAAAAATATACAAACGCAAATTTATTCAGAACAAAGTACAAATAGAGCAAATTCAAGTTATATCAAACCATATGTTTAATATCACCTAAAAAGGGTTAAACTGTAACTCACTATATATTTTTGTAAGCCACAAAACTAAAAACAATTTATATTTTTAAATGGTTAAAACAAAATAATAGTATAATGTAACACATGAAAATTATGTGAAATTCAAAATTCAGTGTCTATAAATTTAAAAAGCCACAATTTTCACCTATTATATATGATTGTTTTTACATTATAAAGGTAAAGTTGAATAGTTGCAGCAGAGAATCTATAGCCTATGTGAATCTAAAACCTCACATACTCATATTTGCTATTTGGTCTTTTACAGAATAACTTTCCCCATATTTAAGACATAAAGGAGGAAATAAAGTTCAAAAACAAGAAAATTAAGTTATGCAATGAAAGGATGCAAGTAAGCTTGTAGTTTGGCTAGTCTAGGTCCTGTTTTTCTGTGTTTTTTTTCTGCTTTTATCCACTATTCCAGTTATTAAGTAATTGAAAGCTCAATAAAGGAAATATATAGTCATTTAAAGCAAAGAAAAAAAAAGTGGAATTAGTTCTATACTTGTCAAAGGTGAAAAATAATTTGTGAATTGAAAATTAGTACTGGGAAATTAAGCAGAACACATAGTAGAGAAAAAAATGAAAATATGAATGAAAAAATAACCTTGAAAAAATCATGAGCTTATAGAAAATTCAAAAGAATCAATAACAACAAAACAACTTAGGAGAACTGACTCTGGGTGGTGAACACACAATGGGATTTATAGATGATGTAATACAGAATTGTACACCTGAAATCTATGTAATTTTACTAAGAATTGTCACCCCAATAAATTTTAAAAAACTTAAAATTAATAGGCCATTATAACAAAGTTGCAGGGTGTAAGGTTAATATACAAAGTTAATAGTTTCCCTGTATACTAGCAATAAATAAGTGGAATTTGGTATTAAAACACAATACTATTTACATTAGCATCCCCGTTTATGAAATACTTAAGTATACATGTAACAAAAGTAATTCACAATATCTATCTGAGGAAAACTACAAGATTTGCATGAACAAAATTGAATAACTAAATAAATGGAGAGGTACACCATTTTCATGGAAAAGAAGATTCAATGTGATCAAGATGCCAGTTTTTTTCCAAATTGATCTATATATTCAGTACAATCACAATAAAAATCACACGATGTTATTTTCTGGATGTCTATAAGCTTATTCTAAAGCTTATATGGAAAGGAAAAAGACCCAGAAAAACCAACACAATATTGAGGGAGAAGAACAAAGGTGGAAGACTGAAACTACTTGACCTTAAGACTTATGAGGTATGACAATTAAGTTCCCGAACTCATCCTAGAAAAAGTGCTAAATTCTTCATTGTTGAATATCACTATGGTCACCTTCAAAGTACTCCCCTTGGGAAGCTATGTACCGATGCCACGGCCTAGTCCACCCTTCAAACCAATTTTGGAACTCTTTTTCTGGAATTGCCATCAGAGCTGTCATCGTATTACCGTTGATGTGCTGAATGTCATCAAAATGTCTTCCTATAGATATTTCCTTCATCTTCAAGTAAAATAAGAAGTCATTGGGGACCAGATCAGGTGAGTAGGGAGGATGTTCTAATATAGTTATTTGTGTACTGGCTAAAAACACACAGCCAGTGCCATGTAACCTGGTGCATTGAGGTGATGTAAGAGCCATGAATTGCTGGCCAAAAGTTCAGGTCATCTAATTTTTCACACAGCCTTTTCAGCACTTCCAAATAGAAAACGTGGTTAACTGTTTGTCCAGTTGGTACAAGTTCATAAAGAATAATCCCTCTGATATCAAAAAAGGTTAGCAACATAGTTTTGATTCTTGATTTGAACTGACGAAACTTTATCGGTTGTGGGTAATTGGCTGACTCCCACTGTGCATTTTGCTGCTTTGTTTCAGGGTTGTATTGGGACACCCATGTTTCATCACCAGTGATAACATGGCCCAAAACATCATCTTACCTCTCCAAAAGGTCTTGGCAAACCTCAAGTCTCCTTTGCTTTTGTTCATCAGTGAGCTCCTTTGGGATCATTTTTGCAAACACCTTTCTCATGCCAAGACTTTCAGTTAATATTTTCCTAACTGTTTCTCATTGATGTTTACTTGGTCTGCTATCCTCACAGTCAACCAACAATTTTGATGCACAATTTGATGTTTTTTACAATATTTTCATCAGTTCTGCTAGTTACTGTCTGCCCTGACCTCTCTCCATCAGTGATGCATTCTCTTCCCTTGGAAAAATGTTTAATCCATTTGTATACTGCCATTTTCTTTATTGTACTATTCCCATAAACTCGGATTAACATGTCCCTGATTTCACTTCCACTCTTGCCAGTTTTAACAAGAAATTTAATGTTTGTTCATTGTTCTAATTCAAGTTCAGACATTCACAAGATGGCACAAAAAGACATGCAGCAACAATAATGAACCCCATTCATCAAAACACCACCACATGTTGACATGATCACAGCTATGAGCCACTGATATATCAAGGTTATGAAGCCTTACTGAGTTGTTTGTACAATGCTGTCAATGTAAGCACACTGTGGTAAATTTGTGAACTTAATTGGCAGACCTCATACTATACAGTAATGAGGAGAGTTTGCTATTGGTAAAATAATAGACAAGTAGTTAAATGGAAGAGAATGCAGAGACAAAAAAAAGAACTATGTATATATAATCAGTTGATCTTTGACAAAGGGCAATGTCAATGCAATGGAGCAAAGATATCCTTTTCAACAAATAATGCTGAAACAACTCTATATCTATCTTAGGGGGGGAAAAGGAATTTAGACAAAGACCTATACCCTTCACAAAAATAAAGTCAAAATGGGTCATAGAACTAAATACAAAACAAAACAAAAACCTGTAAAACTTATTTAAAAATAAGGAAAAAAGAAACTAAACGGCCTAGGGTATGGATGATAAGCTTTTAGGTATAACTCCAAAGGTACAGTTCATGAAAGAAATCACTGATTAGTTGAATTTCATTAAAATTATAAACTTCTGCTCTGTAAATGACAATGTCAAAAAAATGAGAAAGTAAGCCACAGACTGGGAGAAAATATTTGCAAAAGACACATCTTATAAATGACTGTTATTCAAATTATGCAATGAACTCTGAAAATTCAGCAATAAGAAAACAAGCAACCCATTAAAAAATGGGGTCCTTATGCTATACCTCAATGTCACTCCTGTAAGGACCCTGGCTATCGCATATGCCAATTATAGTCAGATGCCTGCTCAGTCTTTCATCACTGCTACTACCAATGGCCCTCCAGTGTTGGTGAAGAAGAAGGAAATGGTAAAGGTACTGGTGTCTGATGAGCTAGATTGGAAGGCGCACTGACTGGAGAGGTGATCTGTTCAGATGACTGACTGGATCCCAGGTGTGCCCTGTACCTAGAAACTGTGCCAGAGGCCGATCCCCATCTAAGGCTCTGGGGCCTGCTGCCAATCCTCTGCCTTCCCCACTCTTTGGACCATCACTGGGCTAGAAGCCCTGTTTCCCCTCTACAATTCCTTTTTCCAAGAAACCCTTTGTCTTTAGACATTGCCACACAACTTTCTCACTGTGCTTCCAAGCCTGCTGGTGAGAAGAGGTCTGGGTGGGTGATGGTTTGCAGGATTTTCCAAGTACCTTTATCATTCACTGCCAATCATATGCAACTTCACAATAAATTGTGGGGAGGAAATAGGTGGAGCCTCCCCAGTCTTTATTTTTGCAATATATGCCCCATCTTGCGCAGAAGTGGAGAATTAGCATTGTGTGGCCTTTACAAAATATGGTGGGGTAAAGACCTTTGAAGAGAGGAAGGGATTTAGATAGGGATGACAATGAGCCCTGGGAAGAAGGAAGGGAAGAGGAGGGGTGGATGCATGGTTTCTTCTCCTACCTCTCCCTGAATGGAGGGTGGAGCAGTTACAAGGGAGGGAGTCAATAACGGTTCAGCCTCAGAATAAAGGCTCACTGGCTCAGTTACGAAAACAAAACAGAACAAAGCAAAACAAAAAAATGGGCCAAAGATCTTAACAGGAACTTCACAAAAGAAAATAAAGAAATAGGAAATAAGCATAT
This sequence comes from Rhinolophus hipposideros, assembly GCF_964194185.1. Taxonomy (NCBI): domain Eukaryota; kingdom Metazoa; phylum Chordata; class Mammalia; order Chiroptera; family Rhinolophidae; genus Rhinolophus; species Rhinolophus hipposideros. The sequence goes on from NC_138046.1 coordinate 31,107,094, forward strand.
GAAGAGATACTCTACATCATAAGTCATCAGGGAAACACACACACACACACACACACACACGCGCGCGCACAAAAGAGAGATACAAGTATTCACCTATAAGAATGGCCAATTCCTGTCAACACAAAGTGTTGGCAAGAATGTGGAGTAGGACGAATTCTCACTCATTCCTGCTGGGAATATAAAGTGTTACAGCTACTTTGGAAGACAGATTGGTAGTTTCTAACAAAACTGAACATCCTTTTATCATAGAGTCCAGTACTCATATCCATTGGTAGTCACCCAAAAGAGTTCAAAACATATGTATACACACACACACAAACATACACACACACACAAAACAAACAAACAAAAAACCCTATATATTAATGTTTATATTAGCTTTTTGTAAATTTATTAGGGTGACAATTGTAAGTAAAATTACATAGATTTCATGTTAACAATCCTGTATTACCTCATCTATAAATTCCATTGTGTGTTCACTACCCAGAGTCAGTTCTCTTTCTGTCATCATATATTTGACCCCCTTTACCCTCATCACCCACCGCCCTCCCCACTTACTCTCTGGTAATCACTAATCTATTGTCTTTGACTGTGAGTTTTTGTTTCTCATTTCTTTTTCTTGGTCTTTTGTTGTTTTTGGTTTATATATCACATATCAGTGAAATCATACTGTCCTCTGCTTTTTTCTATCTGACTTATGTAGCTTAGCATTATACTCTCAAGATCTATCCATGTTCTCACAAATGTTCCTATATCATCTTTTCTTACTGCCAAATAGTATTCCATTGTGTATATATAACACAACTCCTTTATCCATTCATCTATCGAAGGAAATTTTGGTTGGCTCCATGTCTTGGCCACCATAAACAAAGCTGCAACGAACACTGGAGCACACATGTCTTTATGTGTAAATGTTTTCAGATATTTTGGGTAGATACCCAGGAAAGGGATTGCTGGGTCAAATGGTAATTCTATTTGTAATTTTTGAGGAACCTCCACACTGCCTTCCATACAAGCTGCACCAGTCTGCATTCCCACCAACAGTATATACCGTTTCCTTTTTCTCCACAGCCTCTCCAACACTTGTTACTATTGTCTTGTTGATGATAGCTATTCTGACTGAGGTTAGGTGATATATCATTGTGGTTTTTATTTGCATTTCTCTAATGATTAGTGATGTTGAGCATTTTTTCATATGTCTATTTCCCATTTGCATGTCTTCTTTGGAGAAATGTCTCTTCAGGTCGTCTGCCCAATTTTCAATTGTGTTGTTTGTTTTTTCGTTTTGTTTTGTTTTTGAGTTTCCTGAGTTCCTTGTATATTTTGGATATTAGCGCCTTATCGTAGGCACTCTTTGCAAAAGTCTTCTCCCATTCAGTTGGTTTCCTCTTTATTTTGTTGATGGTTTCTTTTGCTGTGCAGAAGCTTTTAAGTTTCATATAGCCCCATTCGTTTATTTTAGCTTTTACTTCCCTTGCCTTTGGAGACAAATTCATCAAACGCTCTTTGAACCCAAGGTCCATAAGTTTAGTACCTAAGTTTTTGTTCTATGCAGTTTATTGTTTTAGGTCTTATGCTTAAGTCTTTGATCCATTTTGAATTAATTTTGATACATGGTGACAGATAGCAGTCCAGTTTCATTGTTTTGTACGTGGCTTTCCAGTTCTGCCATCACCATTTATTGAAGAGCCTGTCTTTTCTCCATTTCATGTTTTTTGCTTCTCTGTCAAATATTATCTGTCCATATTTATGTGGTTTTATTTCTGGGTTCTCAATTCTATTCCATTGGTCTGTGTGTCTGTTTTTCTGCCAATATCATGCTGTTTTGATTATTGTAGCCCTGTAGTAAAAGCTAAAGTCAGGGAGTGTTATACCTCCAGTATTGTTGTTTTTTCTTAAGATTGCTTTGGCTATTCGAGGTCTTTTGTGGTTCCAAAAAAACTCATGATTTTTTATTCCATTTCTTTAAAAAATGCCATAGGGCTTTTGATGGGGGTTGCATTAAATCTGTATATTGCTTTGGTTAATATGGCAATTTTAACTATGTTGATTCTTCCAAACAATGAGCCCAGAATGTCTTTCCCTTTCTTTGTGTCTTCTTCAATTTCTTTTAAAAATGCCTTATAGTTTTCAGCATATAAATCCTTCACATCCTTGGTTAAGTTTATTCCTAGGTATTTTATTCTTTTTGCTGCAATTGCAAAAGGAATTGTTTTTTCTATTTCTTTTTCTGAGATTTAATTGTTAGTATACATAAATGCAATGGAATTTTCTACATTAATTTTGTAGCGGGCAAATTTACTGTATTCATTGATTGTTTCTAACAGCTTTTTGGCAGAGTCTTTAGGGATTTCTATATATAGCATCATGTCATCTGAAAAGAGTGATAATTTAACTTCTTCATTCCCAATTTGGAGGCCTTTTATTTTTCCTCTTGTCTGATAGCTCTGGCAAGGACTTCCAACGTTATGTTGAAAAGCAGACTTAACAGGGGCCAGCCATTTCGTGTTCCTAAACGTAGAGCAAAGGGCTTCAGTTTTTCACCATTAATTATGAGACTACCTGAGGGCTTGTCATATATGGCCTTTATTATGTTAAGGTATTTTCCTTCTATTCATATGTTATTAAGTGTTTTAATCATAAATGGATGTTGTATCTTGTCAAATGGTTTTTCTGCATCAATTGATATAATCATATGATTTTTGTCCTTTATTTTGTTTATGTGATGTATCACATTGATGGATTTAAATATGTTGAACCATCTTTGTGGCCCTGGGAAGAACCCCACTTGGTTGTGATAAATAATCTTTTTAATGCATTGTTGCATTCGATTTGCTAGTATTTTGTCTAGGATTTTTGCATCTGTATTCATCACAGACATTGGACTGTAATTCTCTTTTTTTGTGTTCTCCTTACCATGTATTGGTATCAGGGTAATGTTAGCCTCATAAAATGAGTTAGGGAGTTCTGTCTCTTCTTCAATTTTTTGGAAGAGTTGGAGCAGGATTGGCATTAGATCCTCTTTGAAGGTTTGAGAAAATTCACTTTTGAAGCCATCTGGTCCCGGACTTTTGCATTTGGGAAGGTTTTGGATGACTGATTCAATTTCGTTACTGGTGATCGGTCTGTTTAGATTTTCCACTTCTTCATAGTTCAGCCTTGGAAGGCTATATGTTGCTAAGAATTTGTCCATTTCTTCTATGTTATTGAATTTGGTGACATATAGTCCTTCATAGTATTCTTGGATGATCCTTTGTATTTTTTGGGGTCCGTGATAACTTCCTCTTTTTCATTTCTGATTTTGTTAATTAGTGTCTTCTCTTTTCTTATCTTAGTGAGTCTAGCCAAGGATTTGTCAATCTGGTAAATCTTTTCAAAGAACCAGCTCTTTGTCACATCAATTTTTTCTATTCTCTTTTTGTTTTCTATTTCATTTATCCTGCTCTGATTTTTGTTATTTCCTTTCTTCTGACCTTGTGTTTCACTTGTTCTTCTTTTTCTAGATCGTTATGGTGTTATAGAAGGATATTTATTTTGGATTTTTCTTGTTTCTTGATATAGGCCTGTAATGATATAAATTTCCTTCTTAAAACTGCTTTCGCTTCATCCCAAAAATTTTGGTAGGATATGTTTTGATTGTCATTTGTTCCTATGTATCTTTTAATCTCTCCTCTAATTTCTTCTTTACCCAAGTTGTTCTTTAAAAGTATGTTGTCTACAAATGCTGGCGCGGATGTGGAGAAAATGGAACGCTAGTGCACTGTTGGTGAGACTTCAGATTAGTGCAGCCACTATGGAAAACAGTATGGAGGTGTCTCAGGAATCTGAAAATGGAACTACCCTATGATCCAGTAATTCCACTCCTAGGCATCTACCCGGAGAAATCCAAAACTCCAATTCAAAAATCAGTATGCACTCCTATGTTTATTGCAGCACTTTACACAATAGCCAAGATATGGAAACAACTGAAATGCCCATCGGTAGATGACTGGATTAAGAAGCTGTGGTACATTTATATAATGGAGTATTACGCAGCCATAAAGAAGAAAGAAATCTTATCATTTGCAACAACATGGATGGACCTAGAGAACATTATGTTAAGTGAAATAAGTCAGAAAGAGAAAGACAAGTACCATATGATCTCACTTATATGCGGAATCTAAAGAAAAGAATATGTGAATGAACTAATCAGAGACAGTTTTGAGGGCACAAAGAAAAAAACAAGAGTTGTTAGATGGGCGGGGGCGGAGGGGGCGGTGGGGATAAGGGGAAAGGTGAAGGGATTAGGAAGCAGCTGGTAACCACAAAATGGCCTCAGGGTTTTCTGAAAATTAATTTGGGGAACTTATTCAATAATGTCGTAAAGATTTTGTTGGGTATCCGATGGACATGCGTCCTATTTGGGAGACCACCTCAGAAATAATGTGGATGCCTGATCATGGCATTGTACACCAGAAGCTAAACATTAATAAATGCCAACTATAATTTTATATATATAATGTGATGGCTGGGTGTGAGGTCGGAGGGATAATGGATAGGGGGAGGGGGGTTCACAGTGTGAGGGATATAAATGATGAACGTCTAAGTATTACCTTGTCTTGTACACCTGAAACTAATAAAATAAATAAATAAATAAATAAAAGTATGTTGTTTAATCTCCATGTATTTCTGTTTTATCCTGCTTTGTTTTTGCAGTTGATATCCAATTCCAAAGCCTTATGATCAGAGTACATGCTTGGTATGATTTCAGTCTTCTTAAATTTGTGTAGGTTGATTTTATGTCCCAATATATGGTCTATCTTTGAGAATGTTTCATGTACACTAGAAAAGAATGTATAGTCTGATATTTTCGGATGAAGTGCACTATATATGTCAATTATGTCCATTTCATCTAATGTGTCATTTAGGGCTGCTATTTCATTATTTATTTTCTGTTTGGATGATCTATCCATAGCTGTCAATGATGTATTTAAGTCCCCTATTATAATTGTGTTTTGGTCAATTTCTCTCTTTAGTTCTGTTAGTAGTAGCTTGATATATTTCGGTGCTCCCTGATTGGGGGCATAAATATTGATGACTGTAATGTCTTCTTGTTGTATAGTCCCCTTTACCATGATGAAATGTCCATCTTTGTCTCTTTTTATCTTTTCACCCTGAAGTCTGTTTCATCTGATATCATTATGGCTACACCTGATTTTCTCTGGGTACCATTTACTTGGAGTTTGAATTTCCACCCTTTCACTTTGAATCTGCTTGTCCTTGTAGCTGAGATGTGTCTCTTGGAGACAGCATAAGGTTGGGTTTAGTTTTTTGATCCAATCTGCTAGTGTGTGACTTTTTATTGGTGAGTTCAGTCCATTTACAATTAGGTTGATTATTTATATGTGAGGATTTCCTGTCATTTTATCTTTAATTCCTGGTAAGGCTGTGTCTCCATTGTTTCTTTGCCTTTTTGTTACTGTCTATTATTTCTGTGTGGTGGTATTCTATGATGTTTTCCTCTGTTTCTTCTTTTATTATATTTTGTATTTCAGTTCTGGATTTGTTTTTGAGTGGTTACCCTCCAGTTTATGTAAAAGAAAGTTTGATATTTCAATTATTCCATTTTCTTCAGCACGCTTTCTTTCTCCATTCCTATATTCCGGTTCAGGCCTTTACTCTCCCCCTTTTTATGTTGCCACAAATCGTCCCGGTAGATGGTGTTCGAATAGCCTCCTTTAGTATTTCTTGTAGTGCAGGTCGTGTATTAGAAAATTCCCTCAGCTTCTGTATGTCTGGAAGGGTCTGTATTCCTCCTTCATATTTAAAGGAGATCTTTGCTCGATATATTATTCTTGGCTCATAATTTCTCTCTTTAAATAGTTTGAATATTTGGTTCCACTCCCTCCTGGCTTGTAGAGTTTCTGCTGAAAAATCTGATGATAATCTAATGTGCTTTCCTTTGTAGGTTACCGTCTTCTTTTCCCTGGCTGCCTTGAGGATTCCTTTTTTTTGTCATTGATTTTTGACAGCTTCAATACAATGTGCCTTGGAGAAGGCCTGTTGGGATTAAGGGAATTAGGTGTTCTATTTGCTTCTTGGATTTGAGGATCCAGTTCTGTCCACAAATTTGGGAAGTTCTCATCAACAATTTATTTGAACATATTATATGTTCCGTTTTCTCTTTCTTCTCCTTCTTGTATGCCCATTATTCTTGTATTGCTCTTTCTGATAGAGTCAGAAAGTTTTTGTAGAGTTCTTCCATTTCTTTTAATTCTCAAGTCTCTTTCTTCTTCCATCTGTGTAATTTCCAGATTTCTATCTTCGAAGTCCCTGATTCTTTCCTCCATCTGGTCAACTCTACTACCTAAGCAGGTTACTTCACTCTTAATTTCTTCTATTGAGTTCTTAATCTCCAGAAATTCCATTTGGTTCTTTTTCAAAATTTCAATCTCTTTCGTAAAATGCTCATGTTGTTCTTTGATTGTGTTTCTGAGTTCATTAAATTGCCTTTCTGTGGTTTCTTGCAATTCATTGAGTTTTTTCAGAACTGCAATCTTGAATTCTCTGTCATTTAAGTCACATATTTCCATATCTTTAAGTTACTTTTCTTGAGACTTTTCACTTTCTTTCTCAGCTGTCTTGTTGCCTTGGTTATTCATGGCAATTACTGATTTCTTATTTCTCTTCCTGGACATCTAGAGGAGTGGTTTCTGCAACAGGTTGATAGAAAGAGGTCTTTCTTTTGTTTTCCAGTACTTGTGGGTAGAATGTTGTATTTTCTCTCTAACTGTAGCCTTTTTTTTTTCCTTTCTCACACAGTAGTAGTATGTTTTCTCTGCACTATTCCAGCTTCTCACACAATGGGGGGATTCCCTGAGAGACATGCTTCTCCTCTGTTCAGCCTCCTCTGTTAACAGTTCGCTTGGGTCATAGGGCGCCACGTCCCTGTGGAACGCGGAGAGCTTTTGAAATTCCAAAGCTCTTCCTGCACCAGATATAGAGCCGGTATGTTTCAGCCGTACTATTTACTCCTCAAGGATCCGCCCATATAGGTGGGGCCAGGGGCAGGGTGAGTTTTGACAGGTGGTCCAGAGCAACGCAGGCCACCACCACCACAGCTATTCACGCTTCCACATCACCCCCTCCTTTGCTGGAACTAGTTGGGCTGTGAATGTGTGTCTGTGGTCCACAGTTCTCAGAACAGTAAATATTCTGTTCTTTTGATCTAGCACTGCTACTGTTGAACTTCTAGCACTGGTATGTGGGGGTGGGGTGAGCTCTGGGAGGGTAGGGAGGGGGCGGCTAGTCTCAGTGTCTAAACCTTTCCTTTTCTGCTCGGCAGTGAGGGCTTTAACCACCGTTTTCAGCCTTCTTCCCTCAGTCTTTTCTCCTATGTCTCTGCCATGAACGTTGGGTTGAGCCGTGTTATATGTTGCCTCCTCAGCCCTGTAGGCTATAAGCAGAGCCCTAGCAGTCCAAGTTCTTCCCTCTCCCGCACCTGCAGTAGTTCTGGGATGCAGCGAGGTCAGAACTCTGAGCTAGTTCTGCAACCTGCGCCCGTGCAGCTCCGTCTCCGCACTTCTCCCTTCCCTCCTCCCCAGCTCTTGCGATTCTCCCACCTTTGGTGAATTCAGCAGTGGGTCTCTTCGTCTTGCCTGTTCGCCATGCTGGGAGTCCTCTGTGGATTCATTGCCACTTGACTAGTTGTTAATTCCAGGGGAGCTTTACAGAGGCTCACCTCACGCCACCATTTTGATACGTATTGACTTTTTACTATTAATAGTTTTGTTCTTTTTCCCATCTTAAAAAAGTCCTTTTAACATTCCTTGTAATACAGTTTTGGTGATGTGAACTCGTTTAGTTTTTTCTTGTTTGGGAAGCCCTTTATCTGTCCTTCATTTTTAAATTATAGTCTTGCTGGGTAGAGAATTCTTGGTTGTAGATCCTAGCTTTTCATCACTTTGAATGTTTTCCTGCCCATACCTCTTGCCTGCAAAGTTTTTGTTTAGAAATTCACTCACAATGTTTGGGGTTTGTTTTTGTTTTTGTTTTCTTTGATGTAAAGTATTTCAGCTCTTTATTGATTCACGTGACAATTGATAGATAGTGAATATTAATTATTAAACAAAGTAGTATTGTATTATTAGCAATAGAATATATAATTCAAAAGTAAGTTAGCATTCTTTCAACTCCTATTTTCACATCAAGTATTGTATTTGTGTAATTTTCATATATATTTTCTCATCAGAACAACTCACAATCTTATGGGAGCTCCCTTATAAGTTGCTATTTACTTTTATCTTGCTGCTTTTAGAATCCTCTCTGTGTCTTTAATATTTGCCATTTTAATTAAAATGTGTCTTGGTTTGAGCCTGTTAGGGTTTATCTCTTTGGGAACTCTCTGCACTTACTGGACTTGCATGTCTAATTGTTTCACCAGGTTAGGATATTTTTCAGTCATCATTTCTTCAAATAGGTTCTCAATCCATTGTTTTTTCTCTTCTTCTTCGGGTACCCTATGATGCAAATGTTGGTATGCTTGATATTTTACAAGAGGTCTCTTAAACTATTTTCTTTCTTTTTTATTCTTTTTTTTTCTTTTTGGTGTCCTGTTTGGGTGTTTTCTGCTATCTTGTCTTCCAAATCAGTGATTCAATACTGTGTTTCATCTAGTCTGCTGATGATTTCTTCTAGTGCATTCTTTATTTCAGTTACTGTATTCTTCACTTCTGACTGGTTTCTTTTTTATGGTTTCTATGTCCTTTTTTATGCTTGACATCTCTTTGTTGAAATTCTCACTGAATTCCTTGAGCCTTCTTTATAAGCATTATTTTGAATTCTGTATTTTATAGGTTTTTCACCTTCATTTTTTTAGTTCTTTTTTCTGAAGTTTTCTACTGTTCTTTCATTTGGGACATATATTTTTATTTCTTCATTTTGGCTGCCTCTTTGTGTTTGTTTCTATTTATTAGGTAGATCTGCTATGTTTCCCAGTCTTAGCTGAATGGCATTATGTAGTATGTGCCCTGTTGGGCCCAGGCACAATCTCCTTGGTCAATTGTTCTATGTGCTCCAAGAGTGTTCCTTGTGTGTTGTGTATGCCCTTATGTTATTGTTGAGCCTTGATGGCTATCAGCATGTCAGTAGGCGGGATTGACCCTCAGGCTGATTGGTTATGGAATTTGGCCATGTCTACCTCTTATCAGCTGTTGTGTGGGTTCTTACCCCCCTAAGTGGTATTTGCCCCAGTGGACTCTGATACCTATTGAGACCACCCTTTGTGTATTCCACTCATGGGGAAAATTGGGTGATGCTCAGCTCTAGTCTGATGCCAACATCCATGTATGTTCATTTTGGGGACTCTTGGGAGGGTAGATTCTGTTGTATTCCCAGGTCACCCTCTGCCTGTGACTGGCCAGGGATGACCTGGTTGGAGCTGCAAAGTGATCCATTGTTTGTTGCTTTTTTTTTTTGACTATGCTAAAAGTGGAGGTGTGTGGCAAAGGCCACACTGGGAACCAAGTATGGCTGCCACCAGTCCTGGGGTAGCTCTGAAAGAATCCAGAACACGCCAAGGCCTGCTGCCACTTGCCGGCTCCCTTAAGGTTCAGCCACTGATAAATCCTCATGCAATACTAAATTTGCGTGAGGCTGGGTCTTAGGGAGTCACTAAAGAGGGAAGTGTTGTGTTCATAAAGTTAATGTACATTCTGGTTTGGTGCCAGTGCTGAACCTGGAGCTACTCAGCAAAAATCTCAGAGCACTGAGGCCAGTTGCTGCCCACCTGGGGTCCTTGGACTCTAATATTTTTCCAAAGAAGAGTGTAATGTGGGCGGAGCTGGCTGGTCTCCAAGAAAGTGCCTCTAACAGTGGGGAATTTGGGTAGGGTGGGGTCCCAGCAGAACTCACCAGACCAATTCAGATTCAGATTTGGTCATGTTGGGGAGGGCTTAACACAGGAAGGATGGCAGCTTCCCTGGCAGCTGCATGGGAAGAAGGCCCCACACAGGGAAAATGGCAACTGTTTCCCAGCCCTTGCCCCAAGGCCACACACATCAGTCTGTCCCCACATATGCCTCCAATGCCGCCCATGTCACCATCCCTCCTATGCAGTCCAGGCTGATTGCTTGTGAATGAGTGAGTCTGTGGGGGAAGCCTTTAGGAAAACGTCTAGATTTCCCACAGCCTTCCATCCCACCTGAATAGTTGGAATCCCCTATTTTTCACAGCCGCATGTTGTGGAGACTCCTCTTTACAGCTCCAGTACTCTGGGCTTGGGAGCCTGGTGTGGAATTGGTGCCCCTTGCTATTTTGGGGGTAACCTCCATCCCTTCTGCTAGTCTTGATGTGGCTACTTCTTTATAACCTTCATTATAAAACTTCTGTTCAACTAGACTTCAGATGTTTCTCCAGGTTGAGTGTTATATAATATAGTTGTAATCTCAATGTGTTCACAGAAGGAAGCAGTCACAGTGTTTATTTACTCTGCCATCTTGCATCTCTCCCATAATTGTGTTTTAGAATGATTACTCCATTGGCAATATGGGTTATTAATTGGTAAAATTAGACTACAGTCAGGAATGGGTATTGCAAGTCTTCTGAAAAGAAATTATATTAGCCTGGTCTAAAAAAGTTGCTCTGGGAATATATACAGGGGAAATATTTTTTAAATATTTAGGAGGCAGAATTAAAAAGATTTAGTACAATTTGATTCACAGAATTTGGGAGTAAATTCTTAGTTTCTGACAGGTAGACTTATTACATATTACTCTGAGTGAGTTCTATACCACAATAATCCAAGATTATTTCTTTGAAGAGGGCACACTTGGGAACATGGTAAATGTCAAGGTTAATATGGGAGAAATAACCATCTTTCTTTAATGGCCAATTAAAGAGCACTTATTCATAAATAGGTTAAAGGCAAATTAATACTGTTTCCCTTTTGGATATTCTACAATATAACTGCCTCCATTTTGATGTATTATATTGGCCACAACTTACTTGAAATTATTTTTATTTTGCTGCAATTTACTTCATCCAAGCTTCTAGAGGGATTCACTTTTTTTGCAATATTTTAGGATTTGAGAATCATGTTTCCACCACCACCCTCCACATATAATTAAATGAGAAATTTGGGATCCGAGAGATGTGTGGAAAATTTGTTAGAAAGGTTCCTTTCCACTACATTGCCTATTATCACCCACTTCATTCATTTGTTTTATTCTTGGAATAATTTCAGATCCGATGGAGGCATGAGGGAGAGAAGCACAAAAGCGTATGTATTGCAGAAGAGATAAAATAGGTTTAATAATATTAGTTCCTCCCCTAGTAAAAATATCCTTAGTGCTACTGACGCCACTTCAGGCAATTTTTTTTCCAAGAAATACAATATTTGATAGCATTAAGTGCACAGCAGAGTCTGAGCTTAATATATGACAAAATGCATATGCACTCTTTACTGCTCAATGAAAACTTATGTGGCTTCTCTTTCTATCATAAAGGACAAGTTATGATTATGAACTTAAATTAGTGCTCATTAATTAGTGGAATTTCTAATACAAAAAGAAAATCTTGAGTGTAAGAAGAATTGTGCATAGCAGACTTGGATAAGACTCAGTCTGCGGGAGGGTGATTATAGCAAAACAGAGTAACCTAGCTTCAATTTGGAATAGAAATAGGATTCCCAGATGTGGTATAAAGGTTATCATGGCTTGTGTTAGAATGCCACAAATACAGTCTCTATCTGTTTGAAGGTTCATTTCAGTCTGGAAATTCTTTGTGTGTGAAGTTCTAGAGTAGATCAAGCTTTGGAAATAAAGATGACACAATTCAACTTTTGTCAGGCCTTATAAACTACCCTATGAAGTGGGGAGTATCTCTATCTCTGTTTTATAAATTAGGAAACTAAAAGGAAAAAAAGTTAAATCCAAGGTCTTACAGTTAGTAATTATCATAATAAGGATTTAAACTTTGGCTGTCTGACTTCCAAGCTTGTGTTTTTAAATACTACACTACACTGTGTAAGATGATAGAGCTCGATTTAAGTTTATGTCATTATTCAGAAGTGATTCTCTCATTTTTAACATGATATGATGAAAAGGGGAGAGAGGTAACTTTAAATTATTTTTTAATGATCTAAACTGAGGCACTTGTTCTTTCACTTTATTAGCCTATTCTGTGCCAGTTGCATGGGAGAAATTTGAGAAGTGCATATGTTATGGAGCATACCATTTATCAGGTAAGATAAGAAGATTGATCATTTTCTACCTTCCACTATAATTTTATTCTATGCTTGTGATATACATAAAGAGTTCAGAAGGATCTGAACGTGTGGAGAAGATACTGTGCGTATAGCATTCTAGTGAACACAGCCACAGAAAAATTTTAAAAGTCCAAAACAGTAAAATTGTATAGGGTGCAGTGGAAGTATTAGTATTAATAATACTAAATAGTTTTGTTTGTAGGACATATGGGATTCATAAATGGGATCATTACAACAGGGCTCAAAACAATAGAGGCATTGAATTCTAGACTTAGTAATTTTCATTGTACCATGAGGGCAATGCAAAAATGATTTGTTTTGAGAAAAAAAAATGAAATATTGAGAGTTTGGTGTTTAGTTACTACTGTTATGTTGTTTTACACATCAGTTTGACTTGGTGTATAAGGTGGGAAAATAGAAAACTCATGAGGCTTTTGCAAAGATGAAGTGATGTCAACCTGGAGCAGATGGTAGAAAAATGAAAAGGTAAGATAAGATGTGAAAGAATTGTAAAGATATTAAAATTCTCTTATGATACTATTTGAATCATCTTGTATATTGAGAAGCATGATGGATTCTGTAGCCTGCAAGACCGAGTTTTCTTCTATATAACTTTGTACAAGTCATCTAGACTCTCACACATACAAAATAAAGATGAATATATATGTTATATACTTTAATTTTTATAAAACACTTGCAAAACATAGGGAATTCTCAGTACATGTCAATTTCCTTATCTCTCTCCTTTGTCTTTTAATTCCAAAGATAACAACATGAGACAGTAGAGTACTAATATTATAATCTATGCTTTTCATGTAAGTGTAACAGGAGTTGGGAGATAAGAGGGCTCCAACGGACAGGGTAACTATTCAGTGAATCATCTAATCAAGAAATAGTTCTGAATTAGTGTTTTGGATTTCTTTGAATAGATACCCAGGAGTGGAATTTCTGGGTCATAAGGCAGCTCCATTTTCAATTTTTTAGGTACTTCCATACTGTTTTCAACAGTGGCTGCACCAACTGTAACCCCACCAACAGTACAAGAGGGTTCCCTTGTCTCCACATCCTCACCAACACTTGTTGTTTTTGATTTATTGATGATTGCGATTCTGACAGGAGTAATGTGGTGTCTCATTGTGGTTTTTATTTGCATTTCTCTAGTGAGCATTTTTTCGTACGTATATGTCTATGGGCCATCTGCAGGTTCTCTTTAGAGAAATGTCTCTTAATGTCTTCTGCCCATTTTTTTTAAGTAGGGTTGTTTGGTTTTTTTGTTATTGAGTTGTATGAGTTTTTTAAAAATAAATTTTGGATATTAACCCCTTATCAGATGTATCGGCAAATATATTATCCCACTCGGTAGGATGTCGTTTTGTTTTATTGATGATATCCTTTGCTATGAAAAAACTTTTTACTTTGACGTAGTCTCCCATGTTTAGTTTTTCTTTTGCTTCCCAGCACCATTTATTAAATAAACTGTCTTTCCCCCAATGTAGCCCCTATATTTATTGCAGCACTATTCAAAATAGCCAAGATATAGAAGCAACTGAAATGCCCATTGATAGATGATTGGAAAAAGAAACCATGGTACATTTATACAGCAGACTATTACTCAGCCATAAAAAAGAATGAAATCTTACCATTTGCAGCAACATGATGGATCTTGAGAATATTATGCAAAGTGAAATGTCAAACTAAGAATGACAAATACCAGATGATCTCACTTATATGTGGAAAAAAATGAGCAAGAAAAACAGCAGTATTCTCAGGGATATGGAAAAACTGTTCGTTGCTGTATGGGAGGGGAAGGGAAAGGGGAAGAAGGTGAAGGGATTAGAAAGTGCAAATTAGTAGACACAATATGTCATGGGGATATGAAATAGTAAGGTGCCAGATAGGCACTGGATGTACCAGGGGGATAAATTCATAGACTGTGTAGATGCATGACAAATGTACTATACACCTGAAGCTGAAGTAGAACAATATGGTATTTCAACTATAATTATATATACATATATGCCCCAGGATGTGGAGTATAGCATAAGGAAGATATTCAAGGGTATTGTAACAGTTATATAAGATGTCAGAGGAATAGTAGCTTGGGGGAGGGGGTTATCACTTTGTGAGGGGCGTAAATGTCTAACCCTTATGCGTTTTGTACACTTGAAACTAATAAAATAATAAAATAAAATAAACCAAAATTGAAAAAGAAAAGAAAAGAAATAGTTTTGAACACTTAATATATGTACAGTTTTCCAAGTGATGGTGATACATCAAAGCCTGAAAAAATATTACTGAATAAAAGTTATGGTGCTGCGCCATGTAGGACATGAAAGATGTGAATTGTTATGGAAGGAAGATAATATTCTATGTTGGTATAAAAAATATTGAACCAGGTAGGCAGGGAGAGGAGAATGTGAGACTAGCGATAGAGGTGTCAACCTTTCTTTCAATATTTCAGTAGACACATGAAATAAATAAGGTCCCAGAAAAATATCACACAGAAGTATAGAAGAAAAGGAAGACTCAATGTTGTCAAGAAATTTTCCAATAGGGATGAATGTATGAATTTGTTGTTCCTGTAGACCCAAGAAAGCTGAGAATAGCTACCACTGAGAGGGAAAATTGATGAATTCATTTTTGTGTATATTAAAAATGAGGTGTTTGATAGTACAATTCAAATTGGTAACAGATTATAATTTTTTGGGAGATGTCATCAAAATGGCAGCGTGAGGTGAACCTTTGTAAAGCTCCCCTGAAATTTACAACTAATCGAACAAACAAAAACTCCACAAAGGACTCCCTGCACATAAACAGGCAAGATGAAGAGGCCCACTATTAAATTCACCTAAAGGCGGGCGAACACACAAGA